>NC_141008.1:10058527-10219684 GCF_052327205.1 Somniosus microcephalus
TGTAGATGGTCCAGTTAAGTTTCTGGTCAGTGGTGACCCCCCAGGATGTTGATGGTGGGGGATTTGGCAACGGTAATGTTGTTGAATGTCAAGGGGGAGTGGTTAGACTCTCTCTTGTTGGAGATAGTCATTGCCTGGCACTTGTGTGACACGAATGTGACTTGCCATTTACCAGCCCAATGCTGAATGTCGTCCAGGTCTGTGGACTTTCAGCAAAATTGTTTCTCGGGACTTTTAGCAAAATCAAAGTTCATGGAATAAAGGGTCAGTAGCAGCAATGATACAAAAACTGGCGGAGGGACAGAAAACAGCGAGTTGTGGTGAATGGCTGTTTATCGGTCTGGAGGGAGGTATACTGTGGCGTTCCCCAAGGTTCAGTACGAGGACCACTGCTGTTTTTGATATACATTAACGACGTGGACTTGGGGGTACAGGGCACAATTTCAAAATTCACAGATGGCATGAAACTTGGAAGTGTAGTAAACAGTGAGGAGGATAGTAATAGACTGCAAGAGGACAGAGACAGGCTGGTGGAAAGGGCGGACACGTGGCAGATGAAATTCAGTGCAGAAAAGTGTGAGGTGATACATTTCGGTAGGAAGAATGAGGAGAGACAATACACACTAAATGGTACAATTCTAAAGGGGGTAGAAGAACAGAGACACCTGGGGGTGTTTGTGCACAAATCTTTGAAGGCGGCAGGACAGGTTAACAAAACAGTTAATAAAGCACATGGGATCCTGGGCTTCATAAACAGAGGCAGAGAGTACAAAAGCTAGGACATTTTGCTAAACTTATATTAAACACTAGTTTGGCCCCAGATGGAATATTGTGTCCAATTATGGTCACCACACTTTAGGAAGGATGTGAAGTCTTTGGAGAAAGTACAGAAGAGATTTACTAGAATAGTTCCAGGGATGAGGGATTACAGTTAAATGGATAGACTGGAGAAGCTGGGGTTGTTCGGATTGTTAGGATTTGGAACGCACTGCCTGATAGGGTGGGGGATACAGATTCAATCTCAGTCTTTAAAAGGGAATTAGATAAATACTTGAAGGAGAAAAAGATTGCCGGTCTGCGGGGAAAGAGTGGGACCAACTGGATTGCTGTTGCAGAGAGCCGGCAGACTCGATGGGCTGAACGGCTTGTTGTGCTGTTCTTTGGTTCTCTGTGTGTTTGTGTCAATACCTGAACTGGAGCGGGAGAGTGAATAGGGCAGAGTGTCCCCGGTCTCTGCTCAGTCTCTCCCCCTCAGTGGGAGCCTGGTGTCCCGGGCCGGGTGTCCCGGGCCCCGAGTGTCCCAGGCCCCGGGTGTCCGGAGCCCCGAGTGTCCCGGGCCGGGTGTCCGGAGCCCCGAGTGTCCCGGGCCGGGTGTCCGGAGCCCCGAGTGTCCCGGGCCGGGTGTCCGGAGCCCCGAGTGTCCCGGGCCGGGTGTCCGGAGCCTGGTGTGGGTCTGTCGCTCTCCTACCTGCCGAGGCCTCAGTCTGTGCCGCCGCTCCGACTCCTCGAGATAAATATGGCTCCGATCGGGGGGGATGGGAGAGAGACTGCAGCAGATCCCAGACATACCACTGGATCCCTGACACTGCACTCCCAGCAGATCCCCAACACACTCTGCACTGCCCAGTATATCCCTGACACACACTGCAATGCCCAGTATATCCCTGGAACACTCTGCACTGCCCAGTATATCCCTGACACACACTGCAATGCCCAGTATATTCCTGACACACACTGCACTGCCCAGTATATCCCTGGAACACTCTGCAATGCCCAGTGTATCCCTGGAACACTCTGCAATGCCCAGTATATTCCTGACACACTCTGCACTGCCCAGTATATCCCTGGAACACTCTGCAATGCCCAGTGTATCCCTGGAACACTCTGCACTGCCCAGTATATCCCTGGAACACTCTGCACTGCCCAGTATGTCCC
The DNA here is from genome assembly GCF_052327205.1 of Somniosus microcephalus. Lineage (NCBI taxonomy): Eukaryota > Metazoa > Chordata > Chondrichthyes > Squaliformes > Somniosidae > Somniosus > Somniosus microcephalus. Next base: position 10,060,463 of record NC_141008.1, read on the forward strand.
TGGAACACACTGCAATGCCCAGTATATCCCTGGAACACACTGCAATGCCCAGTATATCCCTGGAACACTCTGCACTGCCCAGTATGTCCCTGGAACACACTGCAATGCCCAGTATATCCCTGGCACCAACGGCACTGTCCAGTAAATCCCTGGCACAGATGGAACTGCCCAGTAGATTGACGGAACACGTGGGACTCGCCAGTAGATCTCTGCCACACACTGTACTGTCCAGTAGATCTATGGTACACACTGCACTGTCCAACACATGAGAGAGCGCACGAGAAAGAGAAAGCACGAGAGAGAGCGCACGAGAGAGAATGTGCACGAGAGAGAGAGCACACGAGAGAGTGAGAGCACGAGAGAGAGAGAGCGCACGAGAGAGTGAGAGCACGAGAGAGAGAGCGCAGGAGAGATAGAGAGCGCACGAGAGAGAGCAAACATGAGTGAGTGAGAGCACATGAGAGAGAGAATGAGAGTGAGGGAGCACACAAGAGAGACCTCACGAGAGAGTGCACAAAAGAGAGAGCACACAAGAAAATGTGTGCACGAGAGAGCGCATGAGAGAGAGAGAGAGCGCACGATAGAGAGGGGGAGCGCACGACTGAGTGAGTGCACGATAGAGGGTGCGAGTGCACAAGAGAGAGAGCACACAAAAGCGAGAGTGTACGAGAAAGAGGGTGCACAAGAGAGGGAGTGCATGAGAAAGAGAGGGAGAGTGCACGAGAGAGACCGCACGAGAGAGAGCGTGCACAAAAGTTAGAGCGAGCACAAAAGAGAGGGGGAGCGCACGACTGAATGAGTGCATGATAGAGGGCGCGAGTGCACGAGAGGTATAGAGAGCACACAAAAGAGAGTGTGCACAAGAGAGAGAGGGAGCACACGAGAGAGAGAGCACATGAGAGAGAGGGAGAATGAGAAAGAGAGAGCGCAGGAGAGAGAGACCGCAGGAGAGAGATGAGAGCGCACAAGAGAAATAGTGCATGAGAGAGAGAAAGAGCACGAGAAAGCGAGCGCATGAGCGATAGCGCATGAGACAGCACACAAGAGTGAGAACGCACGAGAGCGAGCTCATGCACGAGAGAGTGCATGAGAAAGAGAGTGCATGAGAGAGTGCACATGAGAGAGAGAAAGTGCATGAGATAGAGTGCGCACGAGAGATAGAGTGCACAAGAGAGATAAAGTGCACGAGAGTGAGAACACGCGAGAGTGAGACAGCACACGAGAGAGAGAGCGCACGAGAGAGAGAGCACACGAGAGAGTGAGAGCGCGCACAAGAGAGTGAGAACACGAGAGAGAGAGCGCACAAGAGAGAGAAAATGCACGAGAGCGCACAAGATAGAAAGCGCACGAGACAGGGAGAGAGCACGAGAGACAGAGGGCGTACGCGTGAGAGAGAACGAGAGAGTGAGAGCACAGGAGACAGACAGCATGAGAGAGCGAGAGCACGAGAGAGAGAGCGCACGAGAGAGTGCACGAGAGAGAGAGAAAGCGCATGAGAGAGTGAAAGAGCACACGAGATAGAGAGAACAAGAGAGTGAGAGCACAGGAGAGAGAGACCACACGAGAAGGAGCGAGCACGAGAGAGTGAGAGCGCACGAGAGAGAGAACGAGAGAGAGTGAACATGAGAGAGTGAGAGCGCACGAGAGAGAGAACGAGAGAGAGAGAGCGCACAAGAGAGAGAAACCGCACGAGAGGGACTGAACACGTGAGGGAGTGCACGAAAGCAGGAGCACACGAGAGAGAGAGCGCATGAGAGAGAGAGAGAGCACGAGAGAGAGCGCATGAGAGAGAGCACGAGAGAGAGAGCGCACACACGAGAGAGTGCATGAGAGAGAGAGCGCATGAGAGAGAGAGCACAAGAGAGAGAGAGAGCACATGAGAGAGAGCACGAGAGAGAGAGAGAGAGCTCAAGAGAGAGAGCGCATGAGAGAGAGCGCATGAGAGAGAGCACACAAGAGTGAGAGGGCGCATGAGAGAGATAGCACAAGAGAGAGAGAAAACACAAGAGAGAGAGCACATGAGAGAAAGAGCACAAGCTATACCAGGCCCTGTTAAAAGAAATGTTTAGGAAATTCTACGAGTTCGATTTTGCCGATGTAGACAAAACAGAACTGTACACTACGCACACTGAGTATTTTGGTAATGCGGGGAGACAAAGAAGGGGAGCCTGGAATTACGTTTCACAGCGTTTAACACAGGATCCTCTGTTATAAACAGCCTGGATGACATAGAATTGCAGACACAGTTATGTAGGAATTAAACAAGCGGGGTTGGGGTTATTGTCTCTGGCCAGTCAGAAGCCTCTGAGCTGCTTCAGGGACCCCCGTGCGGTTTCGAAGCGCTCCCCTATTCCTGGTTCTGACTGCCGGACTTATTTGGTAGCGATGTAGACAGAAAAACGTAACTCGTGGTTCGGGTGCAAAACAGACCAGTATTTATTGAAACAAAAGAAAGAAACAACTTAAAAATAATCAATACAACACACCTATGCCTGGTACAGCACTTTTGCTTAACACAGTTCACTTATTGTTTACTGCAGCACTCTTTTGCTTAGTGGCTTTACTTAAATACAGCACCTTTAACTGGTGCAACACACCTTTAATACAGTACACTTTGCTCACTACAGCACCTCTGCTTCGTGGCTTTTACTTAAATACAGCACTTTAATGCAGCTGCTTAGTGTCCACTGAAGCACCTTTCTGCTTAGCGCAACACTGTTACTCAAATACAGCACTTTACTTCTTACAAATCACTTAATGTTCACTACAGCACTTCCCTGCTTAGTGCAACACCTTTATTTAAACATACAGCACTTTTAATACAGAACTCAGTGTTCAGTACAGCACTTCTCTGCTAGTGCAACACTGTTACTTAAATAGGGGAGGAGAGAACGGACACAACGAGGGAAAATCGACTAAAATTACAGTTCTAACAAAATTCCCCTTAATTCCCACCCCTATACCTATTCTAAGTTGCCTTGTAATGGGCCAGAAAATTATATGCTCACCAATGAAAACACCTGCTCCGTGCTCCCTGCGGTCTATGATCTCCACTGCCCCGAAGTCGAAAATACCCCAGTATTTAAAAGTAAACTGCTGGTATTCCACTCCTTTAGGCAGGCTTCTGAGCTGTTCTTCTGTAGGCAGAGCACAGAGGCGAGGCGGCAGAGAGAGAGAGAGAGATGGCTTTTTGAGCAGCTATCTTATACCCCAATTGGGGCCGAAACCTTCCCACCCAAATCCAGGTGCATCTGGGCTGAACAAAAGGGATCCAAACTGTCCCCATTGTCTGTGATGGGTTTGGATGAATTACCCATTTATCGTGATGGGTTTGTGAATGTATTCCCATTCATCGTACTGAGTTTGAATGGAGCTGTCTTGGTTTGAAAAAAAGCATGTCTTTCTATAATTGCTGAGTAAACAGCTTTGGAAGTTAGTGTAAACAAAAGTCATTGTCCTGTGGTCAAACTGAAACTGCAGTCTCAAGTGGTTAATCCTTTGTGTAAACATAGTAGCAGTTTCTGTCGATTGTCTCTGCAGGGAGGGGAACTCCCTGAACTGCCTTTGATTGGCAGTTTAGTCAGCCATCTTTGATCTTCCCTTTTCATATGTCCACAGTCTGTGTCCTGACACGAGGTCGGGCAGCCATCTTTGATTACCCCTTTTTCACAGACACACACAAGCTGCCTTTTCAATGTCTTTTGCCTTCTGCCACGAGGTCTGACGGCCATTTTGATCCCTGGATTTTAAAGGTATATTACCCAGGTATTCTTTAATCAAAATTCAATCTTCGGAACTGTAGGAAATTTCAAAATTATTGCAAAATCCTTACAGTCCCCCATTGGATACTAAAACTTGCTTCTAGTATCCTGGCCAAAGGTAAGCAATAATTTCTGACCTCCCACAAACAACCTTCCCTTCCCTTGTTCTTATCTAAATCTATCTACGATCCCCCGACACCTCCATCGCCCCTGCCCAGAGAGAATCGCAGTACGGTAAGCATTTATCGACAGAAAACAAGATTAATTAAATAATCAATACACGGAGGGGGTTCAATGCCCCTGCACCACTTATATTCACACTAAGTCAAGCATGGAGGGGTCCAATGCCCCTGCACCACTTGTAACATAATTTTAAAAATAATACACCATCTTTAATGGGATTGTCACCCAGCCAACACATCTGCTAAAAATGCACATGGAAGACAACGAGCTTCCCTTTTTTTTATTACAATGCAATTGCCTGGCACTTTATTAAATGGCACTATTCTTCAGCCATAAATGTATTTTAAATTTTCACAATGCAAACATAACAATTCATAGGCATATGCAATTCGTTCCCTTAACTCCAAACAAGCAGTAAAATAATTAACAAGTTTTGTAAATTCTTAATCTTAAATTGAATTTCCAGTAACAGTTTAAATGTTGTGGGCATCCGCCTCCTGCAGACCCCTTCCTTCGCGGGCTGGGAGTGCTCCTTCCTTGAGCACGCATCGACACGCTGGTCCTCTGTGCCTTCCGGAACTCTGAAAAAGACAAAAAAAAATCTCGCCAGGTCCCCTGGCTCGGGGGGCGGGGGGGAAATCAGGTCCCGCGACCTCGATTCACAATACAATTCCGGAATGGTACCATACTTAAAACTTATACACTAATAATATCAGTACCAAATTGCAATATAAAAATAAAAATTAACACGTTCTACCTCAATCCTTATACACACTACTTGAACAAAGCTATATACAAGCGCCGCCCGTCTCTGGGCGGCCAGCCTAATCCCTGGTTGGCCTGCCACAGGCTGCTCCCTGCAGTGTGGCTGGACTGATTCCAGCTTCCAGTCCCTTGCAGCTTATGGCTGCTGGTTGGGGACCTCTGCCTTTTGGCCTCTCCCTGACTCAGGAGACCGCCCTACTCCACTGGAAAGTGGGTGACCATACTTTCTTGGGCTGGGGTACCTGAAGAGATCTCCTAGGGAGTGTAGCTGGTGGGGCTACCCCGGCGACCAGACCCTTGGCTTGGGTCACACTCCCTGCTGGCTGGGGACCTCCTCCTTCGGGTCCCTCCCTTCCCAAACTTGGGCTGGGGACAGGCAATCCCTTGCCACTGGCTGCCGGTGGCTAAGAGCCTTCCCCTTCAGGTCTAAAACCTGGTTCAGGCTCCTCCCCAGAGTCCCACAAGAGGGGGAATCGCTCGGGCCAAGTGCTGGGGGACTTCTCCTCTCATACACCCGACTGCACCTGCGTGTGCAGTCTGTGTGTGCATACTCACTGCAGGCTGGGGATTTCTAACCTCAGGTACAATCCCAGCTGCCTGTTTCCCTGCCCCTTGCTTAAACAAACTGCATTGTTTGATATAACTGGCTGCCAGTAATCCTGTTCAGAATCCATTTCTCTTACCAGGGCGGCCTTAAAGGTGGAGTCTGGGGCTTGGACTTGCTTTTGGTCTGGGGCCAAAACTATCCCCTGTGTGCCTCCCTTGTCCTGGATTACTGCTACCAGACCTGCTTTACAGGGGTCCCAGAACTCTCCTTCCCTGTTCCCCTGCTTGAATAACTTACTCTGGTCATGAATGGCTCCTCCCCTAACACAAGCCACAGCGCCTGCCTGTGCAGGCTGTGAGCTTGTACCTGCTGTAGGCTGAGGATTTCTGTCCTTAGGTTAACTCCCAGCTGCCTGTTTCCCTGTGGGGCCCATTAAGCTAGATGGGACCTCGTTAGGCCAGGGTGAATTGGTCAGGTCTTCCGAGTGGACCACCATGCTGGAGGCTCCAGTGTCCACCGAATATCTCCCCTGCACCATCTTCACCCCCATCTCAACATAGGGCCTGCTCCCCTCAGCATTTTCGCAGTGACACAGGTCAACAGGCTGCACTGGCTCTAGTCATTGCTGGGAGAGAGGTGGGGCAGACGGGGTCAAAGCACCGGTGGTGGCTGCTACTCTCCCCTGGCCAGTCAGGAGAGACCGTAGGGACTGTAAAAATGACTCAATTGCTGCGGGAGGGAGGTCTGGCCCTGCCTTTTGGGCTGGGGCTGTGGGATTCTTTTCCTTGTCCTTCCAAGGATTTTTACAGTCTTTTCTCCAGTGACCATCTTTCCCGCACCCATAGCAATTTAACCTAGCCTGGGAGGGACGGTTCCCCTCCTGGTGCCACTCTCTCTTACTCTGGCTCCCAGGTTTAACCTCATGGACTCTTACCTTGGGTTGGGGCGCCTCGATACACCTCATGTTTCTAAAGGCTACTGTGAGCCGGCGGATCACCGCTTCTTCGGTGGTCTGGGGGTTTCGGGGGTCAAACCAAGCCATGACCTGAGCTTGGATCTGGGGTAGGCTGTTTGTCATGAGACACCGGAGCCAGTGAGTCAATTGGACTGGGTCCAGTGCTGCCCGCCCTGGCATTCCCGGGCATGCGCTCTGGTAGACTGGCCACAGCCTGTCTGTGAATGCCTGCGGGGACTCCCCTGGGAGCTGCACTGTTCTTTCCACCCGAGCGAACGGGCTACCATCATTGAGTCCCATGGCCTCCAATACCTCATTTTTGAGACCCTCATAATCCATCTGCCCCCTTTTGCACTCACCAGATAGGGACTGGAGGAGATCACCTGCCAGGGAAAACAGCAGCATTTTTGCTTGCTCTGCCTCATCGCAGTCATTTACACAAGCTGCTTGTTCTATCTCCCTGAAGTGCAGAGAGGGGTCTCCCTTTTTAGTGAGCTTGGGGATGTGGCTAACCATGTCCCTGAGCTGGTGGGTGCCATACGGCACCATAAACTGATTCTGGATGGCCCTTGGGTCATCTTCATCAACGGGCGGACCGTACCTCCATTGTCGGAGGGGGTACACTGGTCCTGGTCCTGGCCTATCTAGCGGGGCCTGCTGTGCTTCCTCTACCACCTCATCCTCCACCCCCCTTTGCTGCCAGAGCTCCTGAAAGCTCAGAGCTGTGGGTGGCAGTCGTGGGACCTCTGATTCCCTGACCAACCTCTCCCTGGGTGTTGCCTGCGGGACGTGTTAGATCCGTGTGTTAATGGAGACACGGAATGCAGGAGTTGATTTAACAAGTGTTTACTGAACAAAGTCTGGAGGTGAACTAACTACACAAGACGCTACACAGGCTTATATACCCGAGTGGTCACTACTGGTACTACAGTATACAGGGGCTTCAAAAGCATAGTTCCTCTTAAAGGTACATACACTACAATTCCTCCCCTTTTAGATAAATAGTACATAACATTTTAAGTAATCATTAAATAACATTTTTACAAGAACAATAATATACACATTTGCTGAAGTTAATCAATTACAAATTCAGTCTCTCTGGAGGCTTCCTGACTCGGTCCGGATAACGCCTCGGTGGTGTAGTAGGTTCTTTTGGCAAGGTCGATTCGGCTTCAATGCCAGTGTCGGGTTCATCTGGTTCCAGTATCATTGGATCGGAGGTAGATACTATGGGTATCTCTGCTTCATCACTAGGCGTATAGAGTTGTGGTGTAGGTTGTCCTTTTTCGGATGACTCTATGATCTGGTCAGCATGGCGCCTTATTATGCTTTCTCCAATGTCCACGGTATACATCAGCGGTCCTAGTCGTGTGCAAATAGTTCCAGGCTGCCATTTCTCGGTACAGTAGTCCCGGGCCAAAACTGGTTGACCTATCTGGAAGGTTCTAGTTGGCCTTTCATTCATGCTTTGAAATTGCCGGTTCTCTACGTCCCTTCTGACGTTTGGCTTGACCAAATCCAGCCGGCATCTTAGGCTTCTATTGAAAAACATCATGGCGGGGGTTTGGTTTGTAACCACATGTGTTGCATTCCTGTATGCAAACAAGAAGTTATCTACCTTATGTTGTAGATTTATGTCTTCATTACCCATGGCCTTTATGGCCTTCTTGAAGGTCTGGACAAACCTTTCAGCCAATCCATTGGTGGCGGGATGGTATGGGGCGGACGTGTAGTGCTTAACCCCATTGTTTTTTAAGAACCTCCTGAAATCTTCAGATACAAATTGCGGTCCATTATCAGGACAGATCTGTTCAGGCAGCCCATTCCTGGCGAATATGGTCCTTAATACTGTGATGGTTTTTTCCGTGGTGGTGGAGGACATCTTTATTACCTTCGGCCACTTGGAGTGTGCATCCACCGTGATTAAGAACATTGAGTCCATAAATGGACCAGCAAAGTCGATATGTACCCTTTGCGATGGAGATGAGGGCCACTCCCATGGATGTAGAGGGGCTTGTGGTGGGGTGTTTTGGACCTTCTGGCATCCTAGACAGCTCTTGGTCATTTCTTCAATGTCTCCATCGATACCTGGCCACCACACAAACGCTCTGGCTAAGTTCTTCATTTTCACTCCACCCAGATGCCCCTCGTGAAGCTCCTTTAGCACTCTATCCTTGAGTTTGGGTGGAATCACCACTCTGGATCCACACATCAAGGTTCCTCGGCACACTGACAGCTGTTCTCTTCTTTGCGAGAATGCTGGCAACAGTGGTTCGCCGTGTGCTGGCCATCCCTTCACTGTTAAATCGTAGACTCGTGAGAGTCGGGTCATTTCGCGTTTCCTTTTCAATGGTAGAATTTGTCACCGGTAGACATTCCACTATGGTCGAGTGGAACATTTCCACTGGGTCCACTGTAGGTGCCTCTTCCACCGTTGGCAACGGTAGGCGCGATAACCCGTCAGCATTCCCATGCTGTTTTGTTCCTTTGTATTCTATGTCATATTGGTGTGCCCCAAGGAAAAGGGACCACCTCTGTAGCCTTTGCGCTGTCATAATGGGAACGCCCTTTTTAGGGTTGAATATGGAGACGAGGGGTTGATGGTCAGTCAACAAGGTAAATTTTTGTCCGTGTTGGTAATGGTTGAATTTCTTCACCCCCCACACCAGGCTGAGTGCCTCCCTGTCGATCTGGGCATAGTTACGCTCAGCTGAGTTCAATGAGCGTGACGCAAAAGCTATTGGCCACTCCGAGCCATCAGGGAATCTATGCGATAATACCGCTCCCACGCCGTAAGGGGATGCATCGCACGCCAGTCTGATTGGCAGTGATGGGTTGTAATGAGCCTACACTTCCCTGGACGTGATCAAGCCTTTGCATTTATGGAAGGCACGTTTACAGTCTTCGCTCCATTTCCAAACTAGCCCTGTTTGTAGCAGTGCGTTAAGAGGGTGCAGAACTGTCGACAAGTTTGGTAAAAATTTATGATAGTAATTTACTAATCCCAGGAACGACCTTAATTGTGAGACATTTTCAGGCGCTGGGGCCTTTACGACCGCTTCAATTTTTTCAGGTGACTTATGCAACCCTTCTTCGTTAATGACATGGCCACAATATGATATTTGTTTCTGGAAAAATTCGCACTTGGGGCGATTTGCTCATAGGCCCCGTTCTCTCAGCCTCGTGAGCACCTGCTCCAAGTTGGCAAGGTGCTCGTTGTCGTTTTCTCCTGTTATAAGGATGTCGTCTAGGTAGCATTGAGTCCCCGGAATCCCTTGCAGGACTTGCTCCATAGCTCTTTGCCAGATAGCCGGAGCTGATGCCACTCCGAAAACCAGTCGATTGTACTGGTACAGGCCTTTGTGTGTGTTTATCATGAGATACTTTTTAGAGGCCTCCTCAACCTCCATCTGTAGATACGCCTGTGCTAAGTCAATTTTGGTGAAACGTTTCCCTCCGGATAGGGAGGCGAAAATATCGTCTATCCTCGGAAGAGGATACTGTACCGTGTGAAGAACCGGGTTTACAGTCACCTTGAAGTCCCCACAGATGTGAACTTTTCTCTGTTCTTCAGATTTATCATTATTCAACATTTTCTTCATGACCGGGATGCTGGGTGTTGCCCACACGCTCCAATCTACCTTGGATAACACGCCTGCTTTTTCCAAATTCTCCAGCTCTGCCTCGACGGCTGGACGATTTGCGTATGGCACCGGCCTTGCCTTAAAAAACTTGGGAATTGCCGCATCTTCCACTTTTATTGAGGCGGTGGCGCCTTTCAGGGTTCCTAGTTCCTGTTGAAACACTTCTTTGGCGTTAGCCAAGATTTCTTTTAATCGTCCAGGTATGACGTCATCATCGTTTTTTTTCTTACTGGTCACCATCAGTGCCTGAATGGAGTGCCAGTCTAAACGTATCTTTCTGATCCATTCACGTCCCAACAACGGTGGACCACCATCTTGCAGAACGTATAAATACAACTTCTGTATTTCCTTACCGTTGTATACAACAGGCACCCTTATTTTCCCTCTGGGGTATACTTTCTGCCCCGTATATGTCTTCAAGATAATGGATGTGTCTTTCAAAGGTATATGCGGAAATAGTCGCTCGTAATCCCGTCGACTTATGACGGTCAGAGCTGATCCTGTATCTAGCTCCATTTTGACTGGGGACCCCGCTATCGTGAGGGTAACCCAAATGGTCTGGTAATCTTCTTTGGCAATTACATTGTGTAATTTGAGACAGCTTAGTCTCTTGTTTCCGGAGTCGCTATCGCTCTTCTGGTCTTCGGAGCTACTGTCCGTCATCATTTGTACCTTTCTGTACTTTTCCTTATTGACCTTTTTACTGTCAGCGGATTTCTTTCCAGATCTGCATACACGTGCAATGTGTCCCATCTTTCCGCATTGCCTGCATGCTTTGTCCTTGAACCAGCAGTCCTTCTGGTCATGGGTGGATCTGCCGCAGCGATAACATCTCTCGAAACCCCGTGTCATTTCATGGGTGCCGAAGTCCTGTGGCTTTTGCTGTATCTCTGCAGCTCCTCTTGCTGCTGCTTCGTATGATACAGCCACACTGAAAGCCTTGTCCAATGTCAAATCTTTCTCAGAAAGTAGTCTTTTCTGTGTTCCTTCGCTTAGGAGACCGCAGACGAATTTGTCTCGTAGAGAATCTGCCAGTCCTGCCCCGAATTGGCAGTGCTTTGACAGCTTTTGTAATTTGGTGAGGTAATCAGCGTTACTTTCATTCTTGTGCTGATTCCTCCTGAAGAATTTGAATCGTTCCACTATCAGCAGCGGTGTTGGGTTTAAGTGCTCCTGTAAGGTATCAACAATCTCCTTAAAATTCTTGTCCATCGGTTTGGCTGGAGTGATCAAGTTTCATAACAACCCGTATGTCCTTGCGCCCATCAGATTTAGAAGTACCGATGCCTTTTTATCATCTGCTACTTCATTCGCCTTGCAATATACCTCCACTCTTTCCACATATGTGGTCCAATCTTCTATATCACTATCGAAAGCAATAATATTGCCAGTCTTCGGCATCTTGAAAATCTAAAATGGCGCTTCCCGCGCTTTTCCTCCGTCCCCGATGGATCAAAATGGCGCCTCCCGCGCTTTTCTTTCTTCCCCGCCGAGTTAAGATGGCGCCTCCCGCGCTTTCCCGCTGCTGCCGCTGCTGCCAATGCTGTTCTCCGCGGTTCCTGTTGCGACCTGCAGCTTTTCGCGGTATTTCTATTAAAAAAAATTTTTTTTTTATATATCGCTTCAATAGTTTCTCCGTTACTTGGAGAACCATTCCCGTCGTGGAGCGGACCCTCTGGGACTTTCCCCTCCCTCTGCTCGGTCCGAACGCCGACCTGCTTTGCAGCACCGGCCGCGCCCTGAGTGCACCACCCTCTCTCTCTCTTTGCTTCTGCTTCCCGACTCGCTGCCCGGCCCCGTTGCAGAGCCACCCAATCGAGCTCTAGCCCACCGCAGCCCAGGAAGGATCAGTGCACTACCTGCCACCAGCCCGTTTAGCTGGTGAAACCACAGTTTTGTTTTTTTTCTTGCTTCTGGCTTCGACCGTCGTCTGAAGAACCGATCCCCTTGAGGTGCTGCCGAATTGCAGGTAAGTTCGTTTCTAACTCGTCGCCACTGTTAGGTCCGTGTGTTAATGGAGACACGGAATGCAGGAGTTGATTTAACAAGTGTTTACTGAACAAAGTCTGGAGGTGAACTAACTACACAAGACGCTACACAGGCTGATATACCCGTGGTCACTACTGGTACTACAGTATACAGGGGCTTCAAAAACATAGTTCCTCTTCAATTCAATTCAATTCAATTCAAATCGCTTTATTGGCATGACAAGTTACATCTTATGTTGCCAAAGCATCGAAAAACATTCATGTTTGTTCACAAAAATACAGATCTATCCATACAGTGTATAAACAGATATATCCCTGAGTGTATAAATATACTTTCATATAATTTATATATACTCTTTTCTTATATTTAGTGGTTGTCCCTCTGTTTATGGCAAGCTGTAACATAGTGTGCCGCTAGTGTTACGCAATTTCTCTCTTCCCCTAGTAGGTATGGGAGTTTTTGGTCGTCATTCAAATTTCTGAATTCCGGGCATATTTTTGTGAATTTTGGGTAGAAATTCTCCCTTATCACAGGATCACAGAATCACAGAAACCCCACAGTGCAGATAGAGGCCATTTCGGCCCATCGAGCCTGCACCGACACATATCCCACCCGATCCCCGTAACCCCTACACCAACACATATCCCACCCTATCCCCGTAACCCCACGTATTTAATCCCCCTAACACTAAGGGTCAATTTATCATAGCCAATCAACCTAACCCGCACATCTTTGGATGTGAGGAAGTGCATCTCTGTCTCCACCACTCCCTGACTGCAGTGAGAGCATATCCTGTCCTCTCTTGGTAGCCGGGTCTGCCTGTGTCTACCTTTTTCGATCGCTAGGTTATGTTCACTAAGTCTGTACATTGTCAAAGTTTTCCTCAGTTTGCTATCCTTCACCATGGTCAGGTAATCAGCCACGTTGTATTGTCTGTTTAGGGCCAAGTAGCAATTGAGTTTGCTTTGGGTTTTTGTTGTTTCTGCCCAATATGACAGATATTTTTCCTTTTGCTTAGCGACGATTGTGTTGGGTCGAATTCTTTGTGTTACGCTGTCACTGTCCTGGGGCTGGTTATTGTTAGTAGTGTTAGTAGTTACTTCACTGAGTCCCAGGACTAGTTGACTGAGGGTATTCTTCTTTATGGTCCTCTCTTGGCATTTCAGGGCTTCGTTGCATTGGGGGTTGCTCATTTCTAGGTGTTTCCAAAATTTGGTGGCTCTTTTTTGGATAGTGATTATTAATGGATATTGGCCTAGTTCTGCCCTGCATGCATTGTTTACGGTTTTCCTTTGAGTCCAGAGGATACCTTTATAGAATTCTGCATGTAGGATCTCAATTGGGTGTTTGTCCCATTTTGCAAATTCTTGTTGTGTTAGCGGTCCCCACACCTCACTGCCATAGAGTGCAATTGGTTCAATTACTGATTTGAAAATTTTGAGCCAAATGCTAATTGGGATTTCAATTTGGATTGATTTTTTAATGGCATAGAAAGCCCTTCTTGCTTTCTCCTTCAGTTCATTCACAGCCAGTTTGAAATTTCCCGTAGAACTGATTTTTAAGCCCAAGTATGTGTAGTTAGTGGTTTGTTCAATTTTGGTTGTTCCTAGTGTGAAATTTATTTTGGGTCCCTGATGTCTGGATCTTTGCTGGAACACAAGGACTTTGGTTTTTTGGGGATTTATTGTCAGGGCCCAAGTCTGGCAGTACAACTCCAGCAGATCCAGGTTCTGCTGTAGACCCTCCTTAGTTGGTGACAGCAGAACCAGGTCGTCTGCATAGAGGAGGAATTTAACCTTGGATTCATATAGGGTGAGGCCGGGTGATGTAGATTGTTCAAGTAGTTTTGCCAATTCATTTATGTAAATATTAAAGAGTGTTGGTGAGATTGGCGAGCCCTGTGTCACCCCCCGCCCCTGTGGGAAGTGTTTTGTTTGTTTGTCTCCAATTTTAACTGCACATTTGTTGTTTGTATACATTGATTTAATTACATCATATGTTTTTCCCCCTACCCCGCTTTCGATAAGTTTCAGGAATAAACCGTCATGCCAGATGGAATCGAAAGCCTTCTGGAAATCTATAAAGCATGCGTAGATTTTGCTTTTGTTTTGATGAATGTGTTTGTCAATTAGGGTCTGTAGGGTGAAGATATGATCTGATGTTCTATAGTTTGGCAGGAATCCAATTTGGCTTTTACTCAAGACATTGTGCTCCTCAAGGAAGTTTATAAGTCTTTTGTTTATGATACTACAGAATACCTTCCCCAGGTTACTGTTTACACAGATGCCTCGATAGTTATTTGGGTCGGCTTTTTCCCCACTTTTGTATATGGGCGTTATGAGTCCTTTGTTCCAGATATCAGGGAAGTAACCGACACTCAGAACCAAGTTGAAGAGTTTTAGGATAGCCAGTTTCATTTTATCGTCTGTGTGTTTAATCATCTCGCTTAGTATGCCGTCTGCCCCGCAAGCTTTTCCTGATCGCAGGTCCTTGAGTTTTTCAAAAAGTTCTTTTTCTGTTATTATGGAGTCTAGCGGGTTTTGGTTATCTTTCATGGCCATTTCGAGCTTTTCCAGTTTTTTGCATATTTGGTGTTGCTCTGGACTTAGTGTGTTTTTCTGGTATAATTTTTCAAAGTGGTTTTCCCATGTGTCTCCATTTTGAATGGCAAATTTGTCGTGTTGTTTTTTGTGTAGTGTATTCCAGTTGTCCCAGAAACAATTGGAATCAATGGATTCCTCAATGGAGCTGAGTGTATTCTTAATATATTGCTCTTTTTTGGTTCTGAGTGTGTTTCTGTATTGTGTTAGTGTCTGACAATAAGTAAGGCGTAATTCCTCGTTTTCTGGATGTCTGTGTTTTTGGTTTGATATTTTTCTAAGTTTTTTCCTCATGTTATGGCAATCTGGGTCAAACCATTTTTCATAGTTTTTTGTTTTGGGTTTGTTCTTGCGAGCTTTCAAGTTTGACCTTGTTGCCAAATTATCAAAAATATTGCTTAGGTTATTCACTGCCCGGTTTACGTCTTCTTTATTGTGAGTGTATATGTTATCCAGAAAGGTGTCCAAGAGAGCTTGAGTTGATTCATTGCTAATTGCTTTCTGGTATTTTTCCGTGTCGTTTTTGGCCCATCTGTACGATTTTTTGGTGTTGTACAGTTTACTGGGCTGTGTTTCTGTGTTGTTTGTTTCTGTCTTTTTAAGATACATAGTAATTTGACTGTGATCTGACAGTGTTGTTTGTGGTTTGACTGTGAATGCTCTGAAAGAGGATGGGTCCAAATCCGTAATCATATAGTCTACGGTGCTGCAGCCAAGAGGTGAGCAATAGGTCGATCTTCCTAGGAGGTCTCCTATGAACCTACCATTGACAATGTACAGACCCAGGCTTCGACAGAGCTGCAGGAGCTGTTTTCCATTGGTATTTGTCTGCTTGTCACAGTTATGCCTGTATGGAAGGGAAGGGATATCGAAGTGGTTATTCCCGAATATGTAATTGTTTCCCTGATTATTGGTGAAGTCTGGTTCTTCGCCAGTTCTTGAATTGAGGTCACCACAGATCAACACGTTCCCCTGGGCCTGGTATTGGATAATTTCCCCCTCAATGTTGGAGAAGGTGTCCTCTTTAAAGTACGGGGATTCCATTGGGGGGATATAGAGTGCGCAAATGAAAACATCTTGGGTGTTAGAGTTAATCTCCCTCTCAATTTTGAGCCACATGTGGTTTTCGCCCTTTTTTATAAATTTGATGCAATTCTTAAGCTCTGTTTTAAACCAAATCAGTATGCCTCCGGAGTCTCTGCCTTGGGTTACTCCTGGTAATTTATTGGAGGGGACCACCAGCTCTGTGTACCCTTGGGGACAGCCAGTGTGTCCTTTTCCTTTATACCAAGTTTCCTGTAAAATGATAATATCTAGATCTTTAGTTTCATCTATGAACTCTGGGGTCCTACTCTTCACGTCGAGCACTGAAGAGCGTAGACCTTGGATATTCCAGGTCGAAATATATAAGGATTTCATGTTAAGTTTGATCTTTTACTATGATATGTTAAAGAATGATATGTGTTTGTCGTGTCTAAATGTGGGAAAAAAAGATCATCTCAGTTGTCTATAAATGCTAATACCACTTGGTTACAATTCTTTCTATTAAGTAGTCCTTGATTTTTTTCATTTTCTGATCCATAAGGTGGAAGTAGATGCTGCTGCACATCTGCTTATTGTCTCTTAATGGATTGTCTCTGTCTGAGGTATTGCGTACGCCCTGTGCATCTCTCCCTCTGTCTGGCTGGGAGCGGTCCTGTTCCCCTGTGGGACAGGAGTGGTGCAGGTCTGATATTGTTGTTCTGCATGTGGATCCTCCCTGGTCCTGGTTGGTGTGGTGGTGGTCTCTGTAGTGGTCCTGGTATGTACCCCGCTGATCTCTGGTGGTCGGGGGGGGGGGTTCCTCTTGGAGTCTGGGTATGGACCCAGTTAAAAGCGGCATCCTTCAGGGCTTTAGCAAAGATCGATATTCGTTTCCTGTGGATGTGGACGCGGTCGTAAAGACATTTCTCATCGAGGGTGGGGTGTTGGGCCAGGTGCACGTTGTGTTTTGATTCACAGTCTCTTGCTATGCTGGCATTTATCTCATGAATTGTGTTGCTGTTAAAGTCTGTTCTCGGCAATATTGTGGAAACAGTGATTCTAGTGTTTGGAAATGTATTGCTTGCCTTCCTAATCACTGCTCTGAGCGATGTTGCTACCTCTTTCTGCTGGGCCTTTAGGTCATTTGTGCCCGTGTGTATTATTATGTGTTGGGGGGAGCCTAATCGGGTTTTGGTCAGCCATTCCATGGCTCTGTCTGTTGTTGGGCACCAGATCTTTTCTACTTTACTTCTAGGGAAGAGCTTTTTCTCCCATAGAAATTTCCCATTTGAGTCTATGAGTATTATGATGTCAGCCTTGTTTGTGTTTACTGTCTGGTGGCTTTCGCCTGGACTCATAGCATGTGTGTTGGGCTGGGGTGGTCGTGTCTGGTGTGTGCGCTCCTCTTGTGAGCGGCTCGCTTGTGGTTCCATGGTGGTGGGGGAAGACTGAGCTTCAGTATGTTGGTCGGTCTGTGTGGCACCCCTTGTATTGTGTGTCTGCTGCTGTTGTTCAGTGTGGGAGTGCAGCTGTTCAGTCGGGCTCTGTATTGTCTTATCTCGAGCCTCTGGCTGCTGGTCTAATGGTGCTATCTCTCCTCTATGGCTCTCTTTGTTTTCCTGCAGCTCTTTCACCTGATTCCCAAGTAGATTCACCTGATTCTCAAGTAGATTCAGCTCTCTCCTGTATCTCTCCCTCTCTTGCTTTTGTTCGTGTTTCAGTTTAAGGACCTCCTCTCTAAGTTTAACCATCTCTGTCTCTAACTGATTAAATTTATTCTTTAGTTGTATCTGGCTGTGTGATCCCGGGGTATGTGTCTGGTCGGCCCTGGAAGGCTCACTCACTTCCTGGCTAGGCTGCTCTTCTCTTGGTGAGCTGGAATTGGTAGGGGGACTATGTGTGGCTTCCTCCCTGGTAATTACGCTGGGGTTAGTCCGTTGTATCGTGTGGCTGTGGGGCCCCGGGGTTAGTGTCTGGTTAGAACTGTGTGGCTCGTTCACCTCTTGACCAGGCTGATTTACTCCTGGTGAGTTGTCAATGGTGGGGGGAGTGCGGGTCGCTTTTCCCCTGTTAGCCACTCTGGGGCTGTTCCTTCCCCTCTCAGTTATTTCTTTCAGTGTCTTGAAGGCCGTTTCAAAGTTGTCGAGTTTGCCTTGTACTAATATTGTTCCGTTATCGTACATGTTGACAGTCGTGGTTGCCCTGTCCCCTGGTTTCTTAATTTTCATTTTGGACCCATTAGCGGTTCTTTCCTGCTTAACCCTGGTATAGTGTGACTTTATTGCTGTGATCCAAGCCGCTGGCTGATCTGTGTAAAAAATGAGATTACATTTTTTCCCAGTGCTGTACCGGTCAGCAAAAAGAGTTTCTGGTTTTTCTCTCAGCTGCTCATGCTTGATCGATTTTATAGCATTTTTTCTGGTGTTGGGGGGAATCTGGAAGAGGTTGCTCTCAGTGTGCCTCGGGAGCTGCTGTGGCTCCTCTGATTCGCTCATTATTGGTAGTGTAGAGGTAGAAAGTATTGTTGATCTTAGAATAAGCTTTTCTGGGGCCCCGGTTTTGGTGTTTTCTCGCTCGCTCTCCTGGCCCTCCCCAGGCCCCATACTCTGTCCTGGTCTGTGTCTGGGATTTGCTGATTCCCGGTGTCTCCCGGCTGCTCCCCTCCCTCTCAGAGGTCTCTGGGCCTCTGTTTTTGCCCGGCTCCTCGGGTCTTTCTCTGGCTTCAGGCTCCCTCCCCAGGACCCGTACTCACTGTCTGCGCCTGGGAGCTGCTGCCTCACGGTGCCCTCGGGCTGCACCCCTCTTCCTCAGAGGTCTCCAGGCCTCTGTCTCGGTCCGGCTCCTCCGGCCCACGGTCCTGTGTTCCGGCTGCCGCTCTGGAGTCGCGCTCTGACCCCCTGCCGCTGTGGCCCCGTGCGGCCGCTGTTGAGTCGCCGCTCTCCTGCTGCTGCGGCCTCCCCGAGTTACCTCGCTCCGGCTGCCGATGCGGCCCTGTGCGGCCTCCCCGAGTCACCTCGCTCCGGTTGCCGATGCGGTCCCGTGCGGATTCTTCTTTGGTTTGTATATTCCTCTCCTTCTTTCTTTTTGCTTTGGCTTTTCTTTGTTTTCTACCTTTCTCTGTTTTTTGTTTTTTTCCTTTCTTTTTTCGGGTCCCGTCTTTGGCGCTCTTTTTTTTTCTCCGGGTTTTTTTCTTCTTTTCTTTCTGTGTTTAAACTAACCTTAAACTTAAACTAAATTAAACTAAACTAAACTGAACTAACTTAGCAAAAATTAATACTTCTTAAAACTTGAAATGTAACCTTTTTTCCCCACTTTAGACACTAAAAAACATTAAAACTCAGCAGCTCATCTTTTGTGTGACTCCCACCTCCTCCTCCCCCCTCCTACACTACAGGATGGTTTTACTTGGGTTGCCAGTAAAATCCAACTGACCTGCCTTCGGGCTGATCAGACATATCATCCCCTTTGCTCTTTTTAAAGCCATATTCAAGCTTTCTATCTCTGCTCTACAGGGGCCATGATCTGCTTCCTCAAACCCTTGCTCGCAGGCCAGCTTATATGCTGCCTTTACCTCCCTAGCCTTTTCCTCCTGCTCTTTTATTTCTTGTATGAGGCGAGCGTTCTCCTCCCACACCCTCATCTCATTGTTCTTGGCCTCTGCAACTAGGCACTTCAGGTACTCTGACTCGTGCCTCGTGTGGCTTTTGCCCTCACTAAACTGAACCACCAGGCGCTCTACCTTGGCCTGGTATTCTTCAACCTCCCTTTCCCTATCCCAACTCTCTGCTCTGGCTTCCCTAAGCCTGCGGGTGACTTCCCCAAGCCTGCGGGAGACTTCCCCAAGCCTGCGGGAACCTAACCACAAACAAACCAGTGGGATAAAAAGAAACCCAATAACTGCTGCTCTTTCCAGATCCAAACCACTGTCTGCCACATCGCACACCATTGCCGACGGTCCTGCCGCGGTCGTCATTTTGTAGGAATTAAACAAGCGGGGTTGGGGTTATTGTCTCTGGCCAGTCAGAAGCCTCTGAGCTGCTCCAGGAACCCCCGTGTGGTTCAAAGCGCTCCCCTATTCCTGGTTCTGACTGCTGGACTTATTTGGTAGCGATGTAGACAGAAAAACGTGACTCGTGGTTCGGGTGCAAAACAGACCAGTATTTATTGAAACAAAAGAAAGAAACAACTTAAAAATAATCGATACAACACACCTATGCCTAGTACAGCACTTTTGCTTAACACAGTTCACTTATCGTTTACTGCAGCACTCTTTTGCTTCATGGCTTTACTTAAATACAGCACCTTTAACTGGTGCAACACACCTTTAATACAGTACACTTTGCTCACTACAGCACCTCTGCTTCGTGGCTTTTACTTAAATACAGCACTTTAATGCAGCTGCTTAGTATCCACTGAAGCACCTTTCTGCTTAGCGCAACACTGTTACTCAAATACAGCACTATACTTCTTACAAATCACTTAATGTTCACTACAGCACTTCCCTGCTTAGTGCAACACTTTTATTTAAATACAGCACTTTTAATACAGAACTCAGTGTTCAGTACAGCACTTCTCTGCTAGTGCAACACTGTTACTTAAATAGGGGAGGAGAGAACGGACACAATGAGGGAAAATCGACTAAAATTACAGTTCTAACAAAATTCCCCTTAATTCCCACCCCATACCTATTCTAAGTTGCCTTGTAATGGGCCAGAAAATTATATGCTCACCAATGAAAACGCCTGCTCCGTGCTCCCTGTGGTCTATGATCTTCACTGCCCCGAAGTCGAAAATACCCCAGTATTTAAAAGTAAACTGCTGGCATTCCATTCCTTTAGGCAGGCTTCTGAGCTGTTCTTCTGTAGGCAGAGCACAGAGACGAGGCGGCAGAGAGAGAGAGAGAGATGGCTTCTTGAGAAGCTATCTTATAACCCAACTGGGGCCAAAACCTTCCCACCCAAATCCAGGTGCATCTGGGCTGAACAAAAGGGATCCAAACTGTCCCCATTGTCTGTGATGGGTTTGGATGAATTACCCATTTATCGTGATGGGTTTGTGAATGTATTCCCATTCATCGTACTGAGTTTAAATGGAGCTGTCTTGGTTTGAAAAAAAGCATGTCTTTCCATAATTGCTGAGTAAACAGCTTTGGAAGTTAGTGTAAACAAAAGTCATTGTCCTGTGGTCAAACTGAAACCGCAGTCTCAAGTGGTTAATCCTTTGTGTAAACATAGTAGCAGTTTCTGTCGATTGTCTCTGCAGGGAGGGGAACTCCCTGAACTGCCTTTGATTGGCAGTTTAGTCAGCCATCTTTGATCATCCCTTTTCATATGTCCACAGTCTGTGTCCTGACACGAGGTCGGGCAGCCATCTTTGATTACCCCTTTTTCACAGACACACACAAGCTGCCTTTTCAATGTCTTTTGTCTTCTGCCATGAGGTCTGGCGGCCATTTTGATCCCTGGATTTTAAAGGTATATTACCCAGGTATTCTTTAATCAAAATTCAATCTTCGGAACTGTAGGAAATTTCAAAATTATTGCGAAATCCTTACAGATAAACAGTTTAAAAACACAGTTGCGAAAAATCTTAATGGATGAAAATGCAGTAGTAGGCTCAGAGTTACACGAGGACCAGGCTATGACGGTCCATTTAAAAGAGATCATTGCTGAGCTGGAGAAGCACGCAAAGACTGTAAATGCCCTCATAAGAGAGGACAGAAATGCTTCAGACCAGGCTGCACAGAACGAGGTGTGCATACTGTACGGGGCGTGGTTGCTGGGTGAGGGCCGCAGCAACCTGGAGGGTTTAAAACAGGGTTTAGTCCTCGCCTGGATCAGCAACAAGCACCTCGCAGCCCTCCATCCATTTGAGAATGCATTGAGCCCGTGTCAACTCCGGCTAGCTTCTGAGGCCTACCCTGTCCCAGCAGATTGTGGGCGCTCTAACCACACTATCATGGGGATAGTAATGAGGATGCCGGTCATGGGTGGGACAGCCCGACCCGCACCGGTATACATGGTAGAGAACATTGGAGTCATTCAAGGGGGTGCACAGATCCGTTTTACAGCGGTCCCACCTTATGTCATAAAGTGGGAGCACGCTATGACAGGTACTGACCTCTGGGGGTGCCGGAGCCGGGGAGCACACATAATACTGTGTCCCCAGCACTTGAACGCCTATTCAAAACCACAGTGCGGGTTCAGAGCTGCTGGCACGAAACCGATAAATTGTACCATGGAGGTAATGGCACAAGACCATGTTCCCCCACAGGTAGCATATATAGGATGTGGGACATATTGTGTCACCACAGGGGCGCCCCGCTACCAGCATGGACAGCATAGCTGGTGTCCAGTAAGTGACAGCAGTTTCTGCTTTAAACCCGAGGCAGAAGTGCAGACTCCGGTAAGAGCAAGGGAGGCGGTTTGTGCATTTACACTAACAATGCCTGGTGCACTAACACGGACATAATCGATAGATCCTGTTCGGCTGATTTGGAATTCCTCATGGTAAGGTGCAGACCATTCTACCTGCCTCGGGAATTCACGGCTGTTATCATCACTGCGGTCTACATCCCACCACACGCTAATGCTAAACTAGCACTGAAGGACCTCTACAGGGCCATCAGCGAACAACAAACTGCGCACCCAGACGGAGCTTTTATCGTCGCGGGGGACTTCAATCACATAAACCTAAAAACTGTACTACTGAAATTCCACCAGAATGTTTCCTGCCCCACAAGAGGGGAGAACACACTGGATCAAGTCTACACGAGCATTGTAGACGCTTATAAGGCCATTCCCTGCCCCCACCTTGGGAAGTCTGACCACCTCTCCCTGTTTCTAGCCCCGGCATACAAACCGCTCATCAAAAGAGTGAAATCATCAGTGAGATCAGTGAAAGTATGGCCAGAGGGGGCAGTCTCGGAGCTTCAGGATTGCTTCGAACGCACTGATTGGGGCATGTTTGCCCATAATGACATCGAGGATTACGCATCCACAGTGCTATTCTACATTAACAGTTGCGTCGAGGTCGTCATGACCCATAAAAATATCAGGACATACCCCAACCAGAAACCCTGGATGAACGGAGAGGTCCGCTCGCTGTTGAAAGCACGCGACGCAGCATTTAAATCTGGCGACGCGGCGGCTTACAGTGCAGCTAGGACCAACCTAAAAAAGGGTATCAGGACTGCCAAAAGGAAACAGACACTGCGGATAGAGGATCATTTCCGCAACAACTCGGACCCCCGGCGCATGTGGCAAGGCATCCAGTCCATCACTGACTACAAGAGCAAAAACACCAGCCCCCCGGTTAGCGATGCCTCCCTTCCGGAGGAGCTTAACAACTTCTACGCTCGCTTCGACAGGGACAACAGGGAGCCGGCTACCAAAGCCTTGCCACCCCCGGAAGACCAGGTGCTCACTCTGTCGACCTCCGACGTAAGGGGTGTTCTACGCGGAGTGAACACACGAAAGGCTGCTGGACCGAATAGCATCCCTGGACGGGTACTCAAGGAATGTGCTGATCAGCTGGCTGATGTCTTCACCGCCATCTCCAATCTGTCATTGGCCCAGGCAGTAGTCCCTACATGCTTCAAGACCGCTACCATTATTCCTGTGCCAAAACAAACGGCTGTGACGTGCCTGAACGACTATCGACCTGTCGCACTCACGCCCATCATAATGAAGTGTTTCGAGAGACTGGTCCTGGCTCACATCAAAGCCAGTGTACCCAGCCTCTCTTGACCAACACCAGTTTGCCTATCGTGCAAACATATCAACGGAGGATGCAATCACAACTGCTCTACACTCTGCACTGAATCACTTAGATGGTAAAGAGACCTACATCAGAATGCTGTTCATAGACTACAGCTCAGCATTCAACACTATCGTCCCCAACAAGCTGGCCACCAAACTCCACACTCTTGGCCTGAACACTTCCCTCTGCAACTGGACCCTGGACTTCCTAACAAACAGACCCCAGTCTGTCAAATTAGGTAACCACACCTCCCCCCCCCGACCCTGAACACGGGGGCCCCACAAGGATGTGCGCTGAGCCCCCTCCTCTACTCCCTCTTCACCCACGACTGTGTGGCTGTTCATGGTTCCAACACCATCATCAAGTTTGCGGATGATACCACGGTAGTAGGCCAGATCACCAACAACGATGAGTCAGCCTACAGGGAGGAGGTCCAGCATCTCGTGAAGTGGTGCGCCGATAACAACCTGGCCCTTAACATCAAGAAAACCAAATAAATCATTGTGGACTTCAGGAAGTCTAAAGGCGGAAGTCACACCCCCATTCACATCAATGGGGCTGTGGTGGAAAGGGTGGACAGCTTTAAGTTCCTCGGAGTCCACATCATGGAAGACCTCTCCTGGTCCCTCAATACCTCCTCTCTGGTGAAGAAGGCCCAGCAGCGCCTATATTTCCTAAGGAGGCTGAAGGGATGTAACCTGTCACCCCTGATCCTCTCTAACTTTTACCGCTGCACAATAGAGAGTATCTTGACGAACTGTATCACAGTATGGTATGGCAGCTGTAGCTACTATGACCGGAAAGCCCTGCAGCGGGTAGTCAAAACTGCCCAACGCATTACCGGCACCCGGCTACCGACCATAGAGCACATATACCAGAAACGCTGTTTACGGAGGTTACGGACCATCATCAAAGACCCTACCCACCCCAGCCACAGTCTGTTCGCCCTCCTGCCATCTGGGAGACGCTACAGATGCATTCGCACCCAAACGACCAGATTTAGGAACAGCTTCTTTCCCAGGGCTGTCATCCTACTGAACTCCACAAATAAACTCTAAAGCCTGCACATCTGCCAATGCACTTTATTATGGTTATGTTTATGTTAATGCATTACAAGCCAAATGTATGTTGAATGTTTAAATGTCTTAACCTAAATGTACACTCTCGGGAGCCGCAAGCCTACATTTCGTTGTACTGCACTTGTGCACTAACAATGACAGTAAAGTTGATTATGATTATTATTATTATTATTAAGTTCAAGTGGCCCAGGAATGAATTGTCCCCATTCCTGAACCCTCCACTGTTCACCTTACTGTTAAAGAGAATTTCACCAACCTGCAAAAATACGTAGCACATTTTGGCTATGAGATGCCCCCTCTACCAGAACATCTGACCAAGATACTAAAAGCATTAATCGTCCCACAAAAACATTTCTACACGTTAGAGCAGAAGACAGTAGAGATAGGGGCCAAGATATTGGACATTGTAGTTCCACCCTGGTGGGACATTTTTGAAAATATAGAGGTCCCTTCATGGGTTAGAATGGCTTCCCACATCCTCGTGGTTTGCCAGCTGGGAATAGTATTGTACCTAGTGTGCACTCAGTGCAAGGGAAAAGGCCAAATACTAGAATTCCAAAACCAAAGGACTTGGAAGGAGCATTATGTTAAGGTGGAGGGAGATACACCTGTTTGAATTTTTTATTTTGTATATTTGAATAAAGATTGTTGTTTTTTTTGTTTTGTTATTTTTAATAAAGACTTTGACGTGTTATTTTTAATAAAGATGTATGTGTACCAAGTGGTGCAGGGGTGTTGGACCCCCTCCATGCTTGGATGTGTGTAAATAATTGTATTTTGCCTATGTATGCTTATGTACACTACATTTTCGAAGAATGGGAAATGCATGTGTCATGGGATTTTAGATAGGTAATTACAGGGAAGATTGGCTGTGGAGGGTCGGAATTTTGCTCACCTTCGTAAGTATGATACTTAAAGCGAGTTTTAGTATCAACAGGGGGAACTGTAGGGTTCTCAAAATTCCCACATTCCCCAAAGTTAGTAATAAAGGGACCCTGAAGGAAAAAGTTATTAATAAAGGTATCCTAAAGAAAATGGCTTCTGGACCTCGTGGCAGAAGCCTGCAAGATTGGAAAGCAGGACCATGCAAACACGGCAGGTCAAATGACATGCCTGGGTCTGTGAGAGACTTGTTATTTCTGAAGCCAGACAACTAGATAATGCAGAATACGCATTCTTCATTTTGAAACCAATCATCTCAGGAAAGACTTAATCTTGAACCCATCAAACCTTTGCATAAATAATTGGTTACAGTTTGAAGTAGCTACCAAGCCAGAAGACGCTGATTAAACATTATGAATAACAAACACCGAGACATTAAAGATCATTTAGCAACGGGGCAACCGCCCAAAAAGCAGTTAAGGTGAATGACTATAATCACTTTAACGAGCCCGCCAAAAATCGGACAAAGAACTACCCCTGATTTGGCGCGCAGATAACAACCTCCAAAAAAGTATAATTATAGGCCCACCGGTAACCAAAAGTGTGCAGCAAGCGGGCAAGCGAGGCGAGACGAACGGCAAGGCCAACGAACAAGCAGAGAAGGGCAGCATGGAGAAGCGTTGGGGATGAGTAGGCACACGCTCAGGTCCAGGGATACTCGGAACTCAAAGAAGCAGAACGACCACGAGCACCATACCTTCAGATTATTACCACTGCACAGGTAATGATCTAGGCCACCACGACCGAGCTGACACCGAAGACCGCCAACCGAACCCCAACCGCAACAAAACTTCGACGACCAGACCACCACCAGAAGAACAAAACCCGAAGTTTTCCACTCTACAAGGTAAAGTACCCAACAAAGACTTTACTCCCTATCTCTAACGGAGAAAAGAGGGTACTTTACTCAGACGACTTCACCACCGCGCCCTGGGAACATGTGACGACGGCAGGCCCCAAAGGACACAAAGAGCGAACCCCCAAAACCGCAAACGGCTTAATCAACAGGATTCGACCTGTCCAGAGACCCTTATTGGTAAGCATAATCCCTGGCCCCTCACAGCACAACTAATTAGATATTGGGGGTGGGACAAGGGTAGGGGGATTATTACTGTGATTTTTCCCTCGATGTGCCGTGTGTTCCCCATTCCTAATTAAGTGTACTCTTGTAAGCCTGTAACTATTCCAGTCATTTTCAGTGTTGTAATTTTATTGTGCCTTTAATAAAAATACAGTTTTCTTGCACCAAACCAGTTGACTTCTCCAATTCTGTATCGCCGCCTGTACCTAAGTCCGGTGTCTAAAACCCAGGGGTGTGGGAGCGATTCGAACCACTCAAAACAGTCAGAGGCAAGCTGACTACACGCACGCCACCCACTACAATGGTTTTCACTATGATGTTATAGGACAGTTATGAAATGGGAACGGCTGATCCCTGATCATTTAATCAACTATTTTTACATTACATATTAGGAAGGAACATAGGAACTAGAGGAGGCCATTCAGCCTCTCGAGCCTGTTCCACCATTCAATTTAATCATGGGTAATCTGTTTCTCACCTCGATCAACCCTCTTTGATTCTGTAACCCTTAATATCCTTGCCCAACAAAAATCTGTCAATCTCAGTTTTGAAATTTGCAATTGACCCCCAGCCTCAACAGATTTTGGGTGAGGGAGTTCCAGATTTCCACTTCCCTTTGTGTGAAGAAGTGCTTCCTGCCCCGTTGTCCACCCACCCCAGGTGCTTGCCAGCTTGCCCACCTGCCTGTGCAGAGCTGCTTTCTGCCCCACCTACTCGCCCACCCATCGACCCACAGAACCCGCGCACTTACCAACCTTACTTGTCTCTCCACCCACACGGCGTCCCAACCTCCCTGCATGCCCGGCCCCAGAGCTTTGTTCCACTGGGACATGTGAGGCCTCACCAGGGCCCGGAGTCTCCCAAACTCGATCCGCCGCACCTCTCATAAATGCTCTTTGGTTCCTAGTTTTTAATCCAACTCTTTCCCTCGATCCGCCTTCTACCCTCAATTCCAATAGCTGTTCCGTTAATTAGAGCTCATTTTATATGAACCTTCCATTACTGTACCTGCTGATCTTTAAGCTCCTCTCTGGTTTCTTATAGATGCCTTCTGAGGTATTGAGATTAAATGGCTGATTCTCCCTGGCTGTTAATGATAATCAGTAAGAGGGGAGACGATTAACACTGGGCCAATGACCCATTTACATCACTCCAGAATTACCTGGGCCTTCCCCTAGGGGTGGGCCTGGGCCTGGATCTCGGCCTGCGAGCGTTCCCATGGAAACAAGGCAGCAGGGAGGCATTCCTGGCTCTTCAGTCCCATTTCCCTGCCCTTGATTTATTTGCTGTGACTATTCCTGTTCAATCCGAAGGGAAATGTCATTGTTAAACCATTTTAATTCTTGTGGTAATTCTCAACTAAGGATTCCTTCTTTCGTTTACTCACAGCCTGATGTCGCTCTTTGTCTCCTCGATGACTTTTCCCTGATATTGTGAAGAAGAATTATCTCTTCGGTTATAATTTGATGAATTAAAGAACTAAATTCTGTAAACAAACACTTTTCAATCTCTGCAGATTCAGAATAATTTACAAACTGAATTCTGGAAACACCTTCCACCCTTCCCTCACCTTCACATGGTCCATCTCTGACTCTTCCCTTCCCTTCCTCGACTTCTCCGTCTCCACCTCTGGGGATAGTTTATTGACCAACATTCACTACAAGCCCACTGACTCCCACAGCTACCTGGACTACACTTCCTTCCACCCCGCCTCCTGTAAGGACACTATTCCATTCTCCCAGTTTCTCCGTCTCCGCCGCACCTGCTCCGACGATGCCACCTTCCACACCAGTGCTTCCGACATGTCTTCCTTTTTCCTCAACCGAGGTTTTCCTTCTACCGAGGTTGACACGGCCCTCGACCGTGTCTGTTCTATCTCCCGCACTTCTGCCCTCAACCCTGGCCCTCCCTCCTGGAACCACGATAGGGTTCCCCATGTCCTCACCTTTCACCCCACCTGCCTCCACATTCAACGGATCATCCTCCGCCATTTCCGCCATTTCCGCCACCTCCAAAGTGATCCCACCACCAAACGCATCTTCCCCTCCCCTTCCCTTTCAGCATTCCGTAGGGACCGCTTCCTCTAAGACACCCTAGTCCACTCCTCTATCACCCCCAGCACCCCTTCCCCTGGCACCTTCCCGTGCAAGCGCAGGAGATGTAACACCTGCCTCTATAACTCCCCCCTTCCCACTGTCCAGGGCCCCAAACACCCCTTCCAGTTGAAACAACGATTTACTTGTACTTCTTGCAATCTAGTATACTGTATTCGCTGATCACGATGTGGTCTCCTCTACATTGGGGAGATCAAATGCAGATTGGGTGACCGCATTGCGGAACACCTCCGTTCAGTCCGTGACCCCGAGCTTCCGGTCGCCTGTCATTTTAATTCACCGCCCCATTCCCACTCGGACCTCACCGTCCTTGGCCTCTTGCATTGTTCCACGGAAGCTCACCGTAAACTCGAGGAACAGCACCTCATCTTCCAATTAGGCACTTTACAGCCTTCCGGACTCAATATCGAGTTCAACAATTTCAGATCATAACCTCGGCCCCCATTACATTTTTGCTTATATTTTAATCCACACCTTTGTTTTGGCCCTTCCCCCTTCCCTTCTTTCTCTCTCTCCCACACGGCAGCTGTCTCCCATTCTGCCAGAACATTTCACACCTAATCTAGAGCCGTCTTTTGTCTCCACTTGTCCTATCACCATCTCGTCTCATTTTGAATACCTCTTAATGTCTCTTCTTCTCTCTTGTTCTCTCCCAGCCTGGCCTCTTAATCTATTTCATTTCCTGTGCCTCTTTAGTCTTGACAAAGGGTTTTCACCCGAAACGTTGACTCTGTTTTCTCTCCACGGATGTTGCCTGGCCTGCTGAGTTTTTCCAGAATTTTATATAAGAACATAAGAACATAAGAAATAGGAGCAGGAGTAGGCCAATCGGCCCCTCGAGCCTGCTCCTCGAGCCTGCTCCACCATTCAATAAGATCATGGCTGATCTGATCCTAACCTCAAATCTTCTATCACTCTCCATCCCACCCGGACCCATGTGATCTCCCGGGAGAGGCGAAAAACCAGATAAAAAACCCAATGGCCAATTTGGGAGAAAAAATCTGGGAAATTCCTCTCCGACCCATCTAGGCAATCGAAACTCTTCCAGGAGATCACTCTGTCCCTATATTTTCTACAGTACTTACCTTCTGTAAAGGCGATCTCCACCCCAGCCAGGAACAGGAATAAAATCATCTTCTGAAATCTAACACAGAATTAGAACACAAGAAGTAGGAGCAGAACCAGGCTACACGGCCCCTGGGCCCGCTCCACTACCCACAGGGCCATGACTGTTCCGAACCTAGACTCATGTCCAATTTCCTGCCCGCTCCCCGTAACCCTTAATACCCTTTACTTCTAGGAAACTATCTATTTCTGTTTTAAATTTATTTAATGATGTAGCTTCCACAGCTTTCTGGGGCAGCAAATTCCACGAAACTACCACCCTCTGAGTGAAGAAGTTTCTCCTCATCTCAGTTTTGAAAGAGCAGCCCCTTATTTTAAAATTATGCCCCCTAGTTCTAGTTTCACCCATCATTGGGAACATCCTCACCGCATCCACCCGATCAAGCCCCTTCACAATCTTATGTTTCAATAAGATCGCCTCTCATTCTTCTGAACTCCAATGAGTAGAGTCCCAATCTACTCAACCTCTCCTCATATGACCACCCCCTCATCCCCGGGATTAACCGAGTGAACCTTCTTTGTATTGACTCGAGAGCAAGTATGTCTTTTCTTAAGTATGGACACCAAAACTGTATGCAGTATTCCAGGTGCGGTCTCACCAATACCTTGTATAACTGCAGCAATACCTTGCATACTAGCTTTTTGAGTTTTGTGCACCAGGACCCCCAGATCCCTTTGTACTACAGTACTTTCCAGTTTCTTGCCATTAAGATAATAACTTGCTCTATGACTTTTCCTGCCAAAGTGCATAACCTCACACTTTCCAGTATTGTATTCCATCTGCCAAATCTCTGCCCACTTACTTAGCCTGTATATGTCCCTTTGCAGGTTTTTTATGTCCTCCTCACTCACTATTTTCTGTTGCTATTCTGGAAACAAATGGTTTTGAGCACCACAGATCCTGATGAGTTTCAAAACTGAGTTGTTTTAACAAACGATTTTGATCTCCAGATTCTGAAAACTTTGGGGAGCTTTAAACAAACTTGCCCCTTACTTGTCGAGAGCTTTTCAGCATCTGCACTTCAGCTACTGGTGAAACCCACTTCCCTCTGGGTTGCCATGGTTTTCACTGTGATGTCATGTGACATAACCTCCTCAGTTATAATGTGGAGGGTGATGCAGGCCCGAGGTTGAGAGCCCATATAAGGACTGCCAGCTGATTGAGGCTGGCTGAGATACATTGTGGGCAATTTTAATCTAAGCCGCCCATCGGCAAACTGACAGGATCTGGTGCAATGCTGGTTTCACACCCCGCCCGATCTCACTCTCCAGTGAAGTCATCGTGTGAATCATAAGCACTGGCAAAAACCTGATGGGCCAAATTGCCTGTTTCTGTGCTGTAGATTCTACATAATTCTGTGTAAATGTTGATTTATTTACCCATATCCTGGACTCTGGAGTGGTTCAAAATTTGGCTATGTGGTTGATAGTGAGGAAGAAAGCTATAGACTGTAGGAAGATATCAATGGATTGGACAGGTGGGCAGAAATGTGGCAAATGGAAATCAATCCGGAGAAGTGTGAGGTAATACATTTGGGGAGGGCTAACAAGGCAAGGGAAGATTGTAGCTATGAGGAAAGATTGGAGAGACTGGGGTTGTTTTCTTTCGAACAGAGGAGACTGAGGAGAGATTTAATTGAGGCGTATAAAATTTTGAGGGCCCAAATAGAGTGGATAGCAATGTACTATTTCCCTTAGTAGCGAGGTCAATAACCAGGGTGTGTAGATTTAAAGTAATTGGCAGATGGATTAGAGGGGAGTTGAGGAGGTCCTTTTTCACCCAGAAGGTGGTGTGGGTCTGGAACTCACTGCCTGAAAGGCACTGCACAATAATCTAGGCTGACACTCCAGTGCAGTGCTGAGGGAGCGCTGCACTGTCGGAGGTGCCGTCTTTCAGATGAGATGTTAAACCGAAGGCCCATCAGCCTTCTCAGGTAGATGTAAAAGGTCCCACGGCACTATTTTGTAGACGCGCATGGGAGTTATCCTCAGTGTCCTGGGCCAATATTTATCCCTTAAGCAACATCACTTAATACAGATTATCTGGTCATTATCACATTGCTGTTTGTGGGGCCTTGTTGTGCACAAATTGGCTGTAGAGTGCTCTGGGACATCTGGTGGTGGTGAAAGGTGCTACATAAATGCAAGTCTTTCCTTCTTTCTTTAAGCTGATTGTCCAGTCTGCAAGGTCGGCTCATTTCAATAATTACCATAAGATCATGACATCGTTTTGGGTTTGTGACAGTAGCTGGTGTAATGTGGAATGCAAGAAATTTGGCTGCAGTTCAAATTTGAAGGGATGCATCTCCTTAATGGCAGGTGATCTTATACAAGAAGAGGAGGTCATTTAACCTCACCCTCCCAGCAGGAAACTGATGTAATCGTGGCCAATCATGGACCCCGAGTGGATCCAGTAATAGGACAGTTATGAAATGGGAACGGCTGATCCCTGATCATTTAGTCAACTATTTTTACATTACATATTAGGAAGGAACATAGGAACAGGAGGAGGGCATTCAGCCCCTCGAGCCTGTTCCGCCATTCAATTTAATCATGGGTGATCTGTTTCTCACCTCGATCAACCCGCTTTGATTCTGTAACCCTTAATATCCTTGCCCAACAAAAATCTGTCAATCTCAGTTTTGAAACTTGCAATTAAAATTTTTTTTAAAAATTCATTGATGGGATGTGGGCGTCGCTGGCTGGCTAGATCTCCATTTAGTGCCCGTCCCTAATTGCCCTTGAGAAGATGGTGGAGAGCCGCCTTCTTGAACCGCTGCAGTCCATATGGTGTAGGTACACCCACAATGCTGTTTGGAAGGGAGTTCCAGGATTTTGGCCCAGCGACAATGAAGGAACGGCGATACAGGTCTAAGTCAGGATGGTGTGTGGCTTGGAGGGGAACTTGTAGGTGGTGATGTTCCCATGCGCCTGCTGCCCTTGTCCTTCTAAGTGGTAGAGGTCGCGGGTTTGGAAGGTGCTGTTGAAGGAGCTTTGGCGAGTTGCTGCAGTGCATCTTGTGGATGGTACACACTGCAGCCACAGTGTGCCGGTGGTGGAGGGAGTGAATGTTGAAGGTGGATGGAGTGCCAATCAAGCGGGCTGCTTTATCCTGAATGGTGTCGAGCTTCTTGAGTGTTGTTGGAGCTGCACTCATCCAGGCAAGTGGAGAGTATTCCATCACACTCCTGACTTGTGCCTTGTAGATGGTGGAAAGGCTTTGGGGAGTCAGGAGGTGAGACACTCGCCGCAGAATTTCCAGCCTCTGGCCTGCTCTTGTAGCCACAGTATTTATATGGCTGGTCCAGTTCAGTTTCTGATCAATGGTAACCCCCAGGATGTTGATAGTGGGGGATTCAGCGATGGTAATGCCATTGAATGTCAAGGGGAGATGGTTAGAGTCTCGCTTGTTGGAGATGGTCATTGCCTGGCACTTGTGTGGTGCGAATGTTACTTGCCACTTGTCAGCCCAAGTCTGAATGTTGTCCAGGTCTTGCTGCATATGGACACATACTGCGTCAGTATCTGACGAGTCTCAAATGGTGCTGAACAGTGCAATCATCAGCGAACATCCCTGTAGTGTATGTAACGTTCCACCTTTAAGAGAACTATTTTAAGGGTTGCACTACTTTATCTTGGCTACTGTATACTGTAATACCGGTGGTGACCACACCGGTATATAAGTGCTGTGTAAGGATTTATTGGGCAGATTCGCCCTGACCTTCGAATAGTAAAGTCCTGTTAAAGTTACTCTTGTAGTCTGTGTATTAATTCGCCATATAACACACAGACTTTACAGTGGCGACGAGTTCGATCTTACCCTGCGGCAGCGATACATCCGAAGCAGTTAACGAGCGTCGAGAAGAGGCATCCGCCCTCGTCGTTCTGCTGAGAGAAGACTCGAGTCTGCAGAGCAAGGAAGAAGGAAGAATTCAGACACGAAGCCTTCCATCAGCAACAGGCAGTGATCGTCCCTTCTGCCACGGTGGTGAGTGAGCCGATCAGCCACGAGAAGCAAGTCGGCCACGTTGACTGTGAGTAGGGGGAAAATAAAAAGAAACGGAGGATAAGGGCGGTGAACTCGACCACGGTCGGGGGAAAGGAGCCGGACAGAAGTCGGGGTCAGAGACGCTGAGACTGGGGCAGCGTAGGGCACGGAAGCCGCGGTACAAGCGGGAACGCAGCCGGTGTGAGAGACCGGGCTACAAGTGGGAACGCAGCCGGTGTGAGAGACCGGGCTACAAGCAGGCTGGGAGACGCAACAGCGTCGGGAGACAGCTCGACCGCGACCGGCGAAAAAGGCCGGGCAGCTACCGAGGCCGCGAGGCGCTGCGACCGGGATCGTAAGGCGCGGGAAGAAATAAATAAATAAAACCGCGGAGAACTCAGCCGCAGCCGGGGAGGAAAGGACCGGACTGCGAGAGGGCTGGGGAGGCGCGATTGAAAGCCGCTGAGGGAGAGACAGAGCCCGAGCGAGCGGGAGAGCTTCAGAATAAACTGAAGCCGGCGCGCAGGTTGCGAAACCCGAAAGCCAGCGGTCGTCGCCCGAGGGCAAAGCTTACCCCCGCCAGAGGAAGACAAGCGCGGGAAACCGCCATCCTCGGAGGCGGGGAAGAAGATAAGCGCGGGAAACTGCCATTTTTTACAAAAAAAGTTAAAAAGTAAAGAAAAATTTCGTTGTTGTTCTCAGAAAGATTGTGAAGATGCCTAAGCGTGGTAACATCAATGATTTCGATTCCGATGTGGAAGATTGGGCCACGTATGTAGAACGCATCGAGATATATTGTAAGGTCAATAAGATAGCAAATTATGATAAAGCTCTAACCTTACTAAACTCAATGGGTGCGAAGACATACGGGCTATTGAAGCATCTTCTATCACCAGCTAAACCGACGGATCAGTCTTTCGCTAATATTGTTGCTGTCCTGAAGGATCATTTGAAACCCACACCGCTGATGTTAGCGGAACGATCTAAATTTTACGTGAGAACGCAACTAAAAGAGGAAAGCAACGCGGAGTACTTGGTTGAACTGCGTAGGCTAGCAAAATACTGTCAGTTTGGGGAAAATCTGACAGAGGCACTGAGAGACAAGTTCGTGTGTGGGATGTCGAAGGAAGAAACACAAAAGCGACTGCTCGAAGAGAACGATCTTACACTTGATAAGGCTGTCCTTATTGCAGCATCGCACGAAGCCGCAGCGAGAGGCACGGCGGAAATGCAGCTGAAGACAGCGGTACTCAGCGTGGATCAAATGACTTCGGGTACAACGAAATGTTATCGTTGTGGGAAGACAACACACGACCAGAACCAATGCTGGTTTAAAAACCAGGAATGTAGAAAATGTGGCAAGCTTGGTCACATTGCTAAAGTATGCCGGTCAGGAAAGAAGACCAGCAACAATAAGTCACCGCAGAAGAAGTACAGAAAGGTACATAAGGTGACTGTGAAGAGTTCAGATGAACAGAATTCGGATTCAGACCCCAACAGCAAGGAACTGGGTAGTCTGAGGATTCACAATGTGAGTAAGGAAACTGACCGACAAACTATCTGGGTCACACTACAGATTGCAAAAGTCCAAGTGAAGATGGAAGTGGACACCAGATCGGCGTTGACGGTCATGAATAAGCAAGATTACAAAAAGTTATTCAAACATATTCCCCTACGGGATACGGAGATAGTATTGCAGACATACACGGGGCATAAAGTATACCCCATCGGGAAGATAAAAGTCAAGGTGAGACACAAGGGCAAAGAACACCAAGGAATGGACATATATGTACTACCCGAGGGAGGTCCACCACTTCTGGGGCGGGAGTGGATCAGGAAAATAAAGATAGACTGGCACTCCCTAAACACAATGACAGTAGATTCCGGAAAGAAAGATGTCAAACCTGAACGATTGTCCAGAATATTGGACGAGGCTAAAGAGGTATTCCAGCAGGGACTGGGAATACTGAGAGGAATTAAGGCAAAAATCAAGATTGCAGAACATGCAAGCCCAAAATTTTTCAAAGCCAGATCGGTACCTTACGCGATGCGACCTGCTGTGGAGGCAGAACTGGAAGAGCTTGAACGTTCAGGGGTACTGTCTAAGGTGGACTGGAGTGAGTGGGCCACGCCCATTGTTCCCGTCATGAAGCCTTCGTCGAGTAACAAGCCAGGGGGACCGGGAAAGGTCCGCATCTGCGGAGACTTCAAGATCACAGTTAATCCAGTGCTTCACACGGTACAATACCCGCTTCCGCGGATTGAGGATATCTTTGCTTCATTGTCTGGCGGGAAACACTTCACCAAGATAGACCTGGCGCAAGCATACTTACAGATGGAAGTCGAGGAAGAGTCGCGCCAGTATCTCACAATCAACACGCACAGAGGCTTGTATCGATATAATAGATTGGTTTTTGGAGTGGCTTCGGCTCCAGCAATTTGGCAGAGGGCCATGGAGCAGGTCTTACAGGGTATTCCAAGCACTCAGTGTTACTTGGACGATATCCTGATTACGGGAGAGGACGAGGAGGAACACCTCACAAATTTGAAACTGGTGCTCACCAGGTTGAAGGAATATGGCCTTCGAGCTAACCGCCAGAAATGTGAGTTCTTCCAGAAACGGATCTCGTACTGTGGTCATGTCATTGACCAAGAGGGGCTGCACAAGTCACCTGAAAAGATCGAAGCTGTCGTGAAGGCCCCCGCTCCGGAAAATGTATCACAGTTGAGGTCGTTTCTGGGGTTGATTAACTATTACCATAAGTTTCTGCCAAATCTATCCACGGTGCTGCACCCGCTGAATGCTCTGTTGCGGAAAGAAGTACCATGGAAGTGGAGCGAGGACTGTAAGAAGGCCTTTCGCAAAAGCAAGGCATTGATCACCTCTGAGGAAGTGTTGGCTCACTTCAATCCAACGCTACCTCTTCGTCTAGCTTGTGATGCTTCCCCTTATGGTATTGGAGCAGTACTCTCACACAAGTTGCCAAACGGCTCGGAAAGGCCAGTCGCATTTGCATCCCGATCATTGACCTCCGCTGAGCGCAATTATGCTCAGATAGATAGGGAGGCTCTCAGCCTTGTGTGGGGAGTAAAGAAATTCAATCATTACCTGCAGGGCAAGAAGTTTACATTGCTGACAGACCACCAGCCATTGGTATCCATATTCAACCCTAACAAGGCCGTTTCCACTATGACAGCGCAAAGGCTACAGAGGTGGTCCGTTTTACTAGGGGCACACCAATATGACATCGAATACAAAAGGTCCAAACAGCATGGAAATGCTGATGGGTTATCGCGCCTACCGTTGCCAGTGGTAGAAGAGGCGACTACAGTGGACCCAGTGGAGATGTTCCACTCAACCATAGTGGAATGTCTACCAGTAACAAATTCTATGATCGAAAAGGAAACAAGAAATGACCCGACTCTCTCACGAGTCTACGATTTAACGGTGGAGGGATGGCCAGCACATGGCGAACCAATGTTGCCAGCATTTTCGCAAAGAAGAGAACAGCTGTCAGTGTGCCGAGGAACCTTGATGTGTGGATCTAGAGTGGTGATTCCACCCAAACTCCAGCATAGAGTGCTAAAGGAGCTTCACGAGGGGCATCTGGGTGGAGTGAAAATGAAGAACCTAGCCAGAGCGTTTGTGTGGTGGCCGGGTATTGATGGAGACATCGAAGAAATAACCAAGAGCTGTCTAGGATGCCAGAAGGTCCAAAACGCCCCACCACAAGCTCCTCTGCATCCATGGGAGTGGCCCTCATCTCCATGGCAAAGGGTACATATCGACTTTGCTGGTCCATTTATGGACTCAATGTTTTTAATCGC
Organism: Somniosus microcephalus; assembly: GCF_052327205.1. Classification (NCBI taxonomy): domain Eukaryota; kingdom Metazoa; phylum Chordata; class Chondrichthyes; order Squaliformes; family Somniosidae; genus Somniosus; species Somniosus microcephalus. Next base: position 10,097,848 of record NC_141008.1, read on the forward strand.
GGTGGATGCACACTCCAAGTGGCCGGAGGTAATAAAGATGTCCTCCACCACCACGGAAAAAACCATCACAGTATTAAGGACCATATTTGCCAGGAATGGGCTGCCGGAACAGATCTGTTCTGATAATGGACCGCAATTTGTGTCCGAAGAATTCAGGAAGTTCTTAAAAAGCAATGGGGTTAAGCACTACACGTCCGCCCCATACCATCCCGCCACCAATGGATTAGCTGAAAGGTTTGTCCAGACCTTCAAGAAGGCCATAAAGGCCATGGGTAATGAAGACATAAATCTACAACATAAGGTAGATAACTTCTTGTTGGCGTACAGGAATGCAACACATGCGGTCACAAACCAAACTCCCACCATGATGTTTTTCAATAGAAGACTAAGATGCCGGCTGGATTTGATTAAGCCAAACGTCAGAAGGGACGTAGAGAACCGGCAATTTCAAGGCATGAATGAAAGGCCAACTAGAACCTTCCAGATAGGTCAACAAGTTTTGGCCCGGGACTACCGTACCGAGAAATGGCAGCCTGGAACTATTGGAAAAAGGCTAGGACCGCTGATGTATACCGTGGACATTGGTGAAAGCATAATAAGGCGCCATGTTGACCAGATCATAGAGTCATCCACAAAGGGCCAACCTACTCCACAACTCTATACGCCTAATGTTGAAGCAGAGATACCCAGAGCATCTACCTCCGATCCGGTAATACTGGAATCAGATGAACCTGACACTGTCCTTCAAGCAGAATCGACCTTGCCAGAAGAACCTACTACACCACCGAAAACTACTACACCACCGAGGCGTTATCCGGACAGAGTCAGGAAGCCTCCAGAGAGACTGAATCTGTGAACTGTTTTACATAAAGTTGTATATATGTTATGATGTTATATTAATGGGAATATATATATACTGTTAACCTAAAAAGGGAGGATTGTAGTGTATGTAACGTTCCACCTTTAAGAGAACTATTTTAAGGGTTGCACTACTTTATCTTGGCTACTCTATACTGTAATACCGGTGGTGACCACACCGGTATATAAGTGCTGTGTAAGGATTTATTGGGCAGATTTGCCCTGACCTTCGAATAGTAAAGTCCTGTTAAAGTTACTCTTGTAGTCTGTGTATTAATTCGCCATATAACACACAGACTTTACAATCCCCACTTCTGACCTTATGATGGAGGGAAGGTCATTGATGAAACAGCTGAAGATGGTTGGGCCTAGGACACTGCCCTGAGGAACTCCTGCAGTGATGTCATGTGATTGAGATGAATGACCTCCAACAACCACAGCCAACTTCCTTTGTGCTAGGTATGATTCCAACCAATGGAGAGTTTTCCCCTTGATTCCCATTGACTTCAGTTTTGCTAGGGCTCCTTGATGCCACACTCAATCAAATGCTGCCTTGATGTCAAGGGCAGTCACTCTCACCTCACCTCTTGAGTTCAGCTCTTTTGTCCATGTTTGGACCAAGGCTGTAATGAGGTCAGGAGCTGGGTGGCCCTGGCGGAACACAAACTGGGCGTCAGTTAGCAGGTTATTGCTGAGTAAGTGCCGCTTGATAGCACTGTCGACGACACCTTCCATCACTTTGCTGATGATTGCGAGTAGACTGATGGGACGGGAAAAACAAGAGGGAAAAACCTACTTGATCTCGTCCTCACCAATCTACCTGTTGCAGATGCATCTGTCCATGACAACGTTGGTGGAAGTGACCACCGCACAGTCCTTGTGGAGACGAAGTCCCGTCTTCATGTTGAGGATACCCTCCACCGTGTTGTGTGGCACTACCACCGTGCTAAATGGGACAGATTTCGAATAGATCTGGCAACACAAAACTGGGCATCCATGAGGCGCTGTGGGCCATCAGCAGCAGCAGAATTGTAATCAACCACAATCTGTAACCTCATGGCCCGGCATATCCCTCACTCTACCATTACCATCAAGCCGGGAGATCAACCCTGGTTTAACGAAGAGTGCAGGAGAGCATGCCGGGACCAGCACCAGGCATACCGAAAAATGAGGTGTCAACCTGGTGAGGCTACAACACAGGACTACTTGCATGCCAAACAACAGAAGCAACATGCGATAGACAGAGCTAAGCGATCTCACAACCATCGGATCAAATCAAAGCTCTGCAGTCCTGCCACATCCAGTCGTGAGTGGTGGTGGACAATTAAACAGTTAACAGGAGGAGGAGGCTCCAAAAATATCCCCATCCTCAATGATGGTGGAGCCCAGCACGTGAGTGCAAAAGACAAGGCGGAAACATTTGCAACTATCTTCAGCCAGAAGTGCCGAGTGGATGATCCATCTCGGCCTCCTCCTGAAGTCCCCAGCATCACAGATGCCAGTCTTCAGCCCATTCAATTCACTCCACGTGATGTCAAGAAACGGCTGAAGACACTGGAAACTGCAAAGGCTATGGGCTCTGACAACATTCCGGCAATAGTACTGAAGACTTGTGCTCCAGAACTAGCTGCGCCCCTAGCCAAGCTGTTCCAGTACAGCTACAACACTGGCATCTACCCGGCAATGTGGAAAATTGCCCAAGTATGTCCTGTCTACAAAAAGCAGGACAAATCCGACCCGGTCAATTGACCCCCAGCCTCAACAGATTTTGGGCGAGGGAGTTCCAGATTTCCACTTCCCTTTGTGTGAAAAAGTGCTTCCTGCCCCGTTGTCCACCCACCCCAGGTGCTTGCCAGCTTGCCCACCTGCCTGTGCAGAGCTGCTTTCTGCCCCACCTACTCGCCCACCCATCGACCCACAGAACCCGCGCACTTACCAACCCCACTTGTCTCTCCACCCACACGGCCTCCCAACCTCCCTGCATGCCCGGCCCCAGAGCTTTGTTCCACTGGGACATGTGAGGCCTCACCAGGGCCCGGAGTCTCCCAAACTCGATCCACCGCACCTCTCATAAATGCTCTTTGGTTCCTAGTTTTTAATCCAACTCTTTCCCTCGATCCGCCTTCTACCCTCAATTCCAATAGATATTCTGTTAATTAGAGCTCATTTTATATGAACCTTCCATTACTGTACCTGCTGACCTTTAAGCTCCCCTCTGGTTTCTTATAGATGTCCAAAGATGTGCAGGTTAGGTTGATTGGCTATGATAAATTGACCCTTAGTGTTAGGGGGATTAAATACGTGGGGTTACGGGGATAGAGTGGGATATGTGTTGGTGTAGGGGTTACGGGGATCGGGTGGGATATGTGTCGGTGCAGGCTCGATGGGCCGAAATGGCCTCTATCTGCACTGTGGGGTTTCTGTGATTTCTGTGATTCTGTGATGCCTTCTGAGGCATTGAGATTAAATGGCTGATTCTCCCTGGCTGTTAATGATAATCAGTAAGAGGGGAGACGATTAACAGTGGGCCAATGACCCATTTACATCACTCCAGAATTACCTGGGCCTTCCCCTAGGGGCGGACCTGGGCCTGGATCTCGGCCTGCGAGCATTCCCATGGAAACGAGGCAGCAGGGAGGTATTCCTGGCTCTTCAGTCCCATTTCCCTGTCCTTGATTTATTTGCTGTGACTATTCCTGTTCAATCTGAAGGGAAATCTCATTGTTAAACCATTTTAATTCTTGTGGTAATTCTCAACTAAGGATTCCTTCTTTCGTTTACTCACAGCTTGACATTGCTCTTTGTCTCCTCGATGACTTTTCCCTGATATTGTGAAGAAGAATGATCTCTTCAGTTATAATTTGATGAATTAAAGAACTAAATTCTGTAAACAAACACTTTTCAATCTCCACAGATTCAGATCAATTTACAAACTGAATTCTGGAAACAAACGGTTTTGAGCACCACAGATCCTGATGAGTTTCAAAACTGAGTTGTGTTAACAAACGATTTTGATCTCCAGATTCTGAAAACTTTGGTGAGCTTTAAACAAACTTGCCCCTTACTTGTCGAGAGCTTTTCAGCATCTGCACTTCAGCTACTGGTGAAACCCACTTCCCTCTGGGTTGCCATGGTTTTCACTGTGATGTCATGTGACATAACCTCCTCAGTTATAATGTGGAGGGTGATGCTGGCCCGAGGTTGAGAGCCCATATAAGGACTGCCAGCTGATTGAGGCTGGCTGAGATACATTGGGGGCAATTTTAATCTAAGCCGCCCATCGGGAAACTGACGGGATCTGGTGCAATGCTGGTTTCACACCCCGCCCGATCTCACTCTCCAGTGAAGTCATCGTGTGAATCATAAGCACTGGCAAAAACCTGATGGGCCAAATGGCCTGTTTCTGTGCTGTAGAATCTATGTAATTCTATGTAAATATTGATTTATTTCCACATATCCTGGACTCTGGAGTGGTTCAAAATTTGGCTGTGTGTTTGATAGTGAGGAAGAAATCTATAGACTGTAGGAAGATATCAATGGACTGGTCAGGTGGGCAGAAAAGTGGCAAATGGAGTTCAATCCGGAGAAGTGTGAGGTAATGCTTTGGGGAGGGCTAACAAGGCAAGGGAAGATTGTAGCTTTGAGGAAAGATTGGAGAGACTGGGGTTGTTTTCTTTTGAACAGAGGAGACTGAGGAGAGATTTAATTGAGGTGTATAAAATTTTGAGGGTCCAAATAGAGTGGATAGCAATGACCTATTTCCCTTAGTAGAGAGGTCAATAACCAGGGTGTGTAGATTTAAAGTAATTGGTAGATGGATTAGAGGGGAGTTGAGGAGATCCTTTTTCACCCAGAAGGTGGTGTGGGTCTGGAACTCACTGCCTGAAAGGCACTGCACAATAATCTAGGCTGACACTGCATTGCAGCGCTGAGGGAGTGCTGCACTGTCGGAGGTGCCGTCTTTCAGATGAGATGTTAAACCGATGGCCCGTCAGCCTTCTCAGGTAGATGTGAAAGGTCCCACGGCACTATTTTGTAGAAGTGAATGGGAGTTATCCTCAGGGTCCTGGGCCAATATTTATCCCTTAAACAACAGCACTAATACAGATTATATGGTCATTATCACATTGCTGTTTGTGGGGCCTTGTTGTGCACAAATTGGCTGTAGAGTGCTCTGGGACATCTGGTGGTGGTGAAAGGCACTATATAAATGCAAGTCTTTCCTTCTTTCTTTAAGCTGATTGGCCAGCCTGCACGGTCAGCTCATTTCAATAATTACCATAAGATCATGACATCGTTTTGGGTTTGTGACAGTAGCTGGTGTAATGTGGAATGCAAGAAATTTGGCTGCAGTTCAAATTTGAAGGGATGCATCTCCTTAATGGCAGGTGATCTTATACAAGAAGAGGAGGTCATTTAACCTCACCCTCCCAGCAGGAAACTGATGTAATCGTGGCCAATCATGGACCCCGAGTGGATCCAGTAATAGGACAGTTATGAAATGGGAACGGCTGATCCCTGATCATTTAGTCAACTATTTTTACATTACATATTAGGAAGGAACATAGGAACTGGAGGAGGCCATTCAGCCCCTCGAGCCTGTTCCACCATTCAATTTAATCATGGGTGATCTATTTCTCAACTCGATCAACCCTCTTTGATTCTGTAACCCTTAATACTGTTGAGTCTGTGATTTCTCAAATGTAGTTATGCTGAATAACTGGACACAGACAACAGAATACTTAAACAGGTCTTTAGTAATTGAGGGTCAGGGCTGAACTGAAATACAAACTGCTTCACAGGGTTTACATACCGGTGTGGTCACCACCGGTACTACAATATACAGGAGCCATCAGAAAGTAGTTCATCACCTTAAGGTAGTCTCTTAAGGTGGTACAGGTTACATACACTACAATTCCTCCCCTTTTAGCTTAACAGTGTACACCCCAATTTAAACATAACATGGATAACATATATACAACTTTCATACAAAACTGTTCAAAGATTCAGTCTCTGAGGAGGCCTCCTGATCCGGGCCGGATAACGCCTTTCAGGGGTCTCTGGTTCTCGTTGCTGGGGTGACTCATCCATTTGATCTCTTATGGATTGAACATCATCATGTACGTTCGAGTCTGAGGTATCTCAATAACTTCTTCAACTGGTGTCTCTGCCGTAGACATGGGGTCGACCCTTGTTCTCGATTCCACAAGTTGGTCAGCATGACGTCGTATTACGTTCTCACCAACGTCTACCGTGTACATCAAGGGTCCTTGTCGGGCACGAATTGTTCCGGATTGCCATTTATCATTCCTATAGTCAATACAATACAATAATACAATACAAATCGCTTTATTGGCATGATAAGGTACATCTTATGTTGCCAAAGCATCAAAATACATTTATGGTTGAACACATAAACGCGGTTCCATTCATACAGTGTATAAACAGGTATATCCCTGAGTTTATAAATATATTTTCGCCTTGTTTATATATACTCTTGTCTTAGTTTACTGGTTGTCCCTCTGTTCATGGCAAGCTGTAACATAGTGTGCCGCCAGTGTTACACAGCTTCTCTCCTCCCCCAGTAGGAATGGGAGTTTTTGGTTGTCAGTCAGATTTCTGAATTCAGGGCATATTTGTGAGAATTTTTGATAGAAATTCTCTCTGATGCCCTGATATTTTCCACAGGCTGTGAGGAAGTGCATCTCTGTCTCAACTACTCCCTGACTGCAGTGAGAGCATATCCTGTCTTCTCTTGGCAGCCTGGTCTGCCTGTGTCTGCCTTTTTCGATCGCTAGGCTATGTTCGCTAAGTCTGTACCTTGTCAAGGTTCTTCTCAGTTTGTTATCCTTTACCATGGTCAGGTCATCAGCTATGTTGTATTGTCTGTTTAGGGCCAAGTAGCAATTGAGTTTGCTTTGGGTTTTTGTTGTTTCTGCCCAATATGACAGATATTTTTCCTTTTGCTTAGCGACGATTGTGTTGGGTCGAATTCTTTGTGTTACCCTGTCACTGTCCTGGGGCTGGTTATTGTTAGTATTGTTATTAGTTACTTTATTGAGTCCCAGGACTAGTTGACTGAGGGTATTCTTCTTTATGGTCAGCTCTTGGCATTTCAGGGCGTCGTAGTGATAGCATTGGGGGTTGCTCATTTGTAGGTGATTCCAAAATTTGGTGGCTCTTTTTTGGATAGTGATTATTAATGGGTATTGGCCTAGTTCCGCCCTGCATGCGTTGTTTACTGTTTTCCTTTGAGTCCGGAGGATACTTTTACAGAATTCCGCATGTAGGATCTCAATTGGGTGTTTGTCCCATTTTGCAAAATCTTGTTGTGTTAGTGGTCCCCAGACCTCACTGCCATAGAGTGCAATTGGTTCAATTACTGATTTGAAAATTTTGAGCCAAATGCTAATTGGGATTTCTATTTGGATTGATTTTTTGATGGCATAGAAAGCCCTTCTTGCTTTCTCTTTCAGTTCATTCACAGCCAGTTTGAAGTTTCCCGTAGAACTGATTTTTAAGCCCAAGTATGTGTAGTGAGTGGTTTGTTCAATTTTGGTTGTTCCTACTGTGAAATTTATTGTGGGTCCATGTTGTTTGGATCTTTGCTGGAACACAAGGACTTTGGTTTTTTGGGGATTTATTGTCAGGGCCCAAGTCTGGCAGTACGACTCCAGCAGGTCCAGGTTCTGCTGTAGACCCTCCTTAGTTGGTGACAGCAGAACCAGGTCGTCGGCATAGAGGAGGAATTTAACCTTGGATTCATATAGGGTGAGGCCGGGTGCTGTAGATTGTTCAAGTAGTTTTGCCAATCCATTAATGTAAATATTAAAGAGTGTCGGTGAGATTGGCGAGCCCTGCGTCACCCCCCGCCCCTGTGGGAAGTATTTTGTTTGTTTGTCTCCAATTTTAACTGCACATTTATTGTTTGTATACATTGATTTAATTACATCATATGTTTTACCTCCTACCCCGCTTTCGATAAGTTTCAGGAATAAACCGTCATGCCAGATGGAGTCGAAAGCCTTCTGGAAATCTACAAAGCATGCGTAGATTTTGCTTTTGTTATGGTGAACGTGTTTGTCAATTAGGGCCTGTAGGGTGAAGATATGATCGGATGTTCTATAGTTTGGCAGGAATCCAATTTGGCTTTTACTCAAGACATTGTGCTCTTCAAGGAAGTTTATAAGTCTTTTGTTTATGATGCTACAGAATACCTTCCCCAGGTTACTGTTTACACAGATGCCTCGATAGTTGTTTGGGTCGATTTTGTCCCCACTTTTGTATATGGGTGTTATGAGTCCTTTGTTCCAGATGTCAGGGAAATAACCGACACTCAGAACCAAGTTGAAGAGTTTTAGGATAGCCAGTTTCAGTTTGTCGTCTGCGTGTTTAATCATCTCGTTTAGTATGCCGTCTGTCCCGCAAGCTTTTCCTGGTCGCAGGTCCTTGAGTTTTTCAAGAAGTTCTTTTTCTGTTATTATGGCATCTAGCGGGTTTTGGTTATCTTTTATGGCCATTTCTAGCTTTTCCAGTTTTTTGCGTATTTGGTGTTGCTCTGGTCTTAGTGTGTTTTTCTGGTATAATTTTTCAAAGTGGTTTGCCCATGTGTCCCCATTTTGAATGGACAAATCGTCGTGTTGTTTTTTGTGTAGTGTTTTCAAGTTGTCCCAGAAACAATTCGACTCAATGGATTCCTCCATGGAGCTGAGTGTATTCTTAATAAATTGCTCTTTTTTGGTCCTGAGTGTGTTTCTGTATTGTGTTAGCGTCTGACAATAAGTAAGGCGTAATTCCTCGTTTTCTGGATGTCTGTGTTTTTGGTTTGATAGTTTTCTAAGTTTTTTCCTCATGTTATGGCAATCATGGTCAAACCATTTTTCATAGTTTTTTGTTTTGGGTTTGTTCTTGCGAGCTTTCAAGTTTGCATTTGTTGCCAAATTATCAAAAATATTGTTTAGTTTACTAACTGCCCGGTTTACGCCTTCTTTATTGTGAGTGTATATGTTATCCAGAAAGGTGTCTAAGAGAGCTTGAGTTGATGCATTGCTAATTGTTTTCTGGTATTTTTCCGTGTCGTTTTTGGCCCATCTGTACGATTTTTTGGTGTTGTACAGTTTACTGGGTTGTGTTTCTATGTTGTTTGTTTCTGTCTTTTTGAGAAACATAGTAATTTGGCTGTGATCTGACAGTGTTGTTTGTGGTTTGACTGTGAATGCTCTGAAAGAGGATGGGTCCAAGTCTGTAATCATATAGTCTACTGTGCTGCAGCCAAGAGGTGAGCAGTAGGTCGATCTTCCTAGGAGGTCTCCTATGAACCTACCATTGACAATGTACAGACCCAGGTTTCGACAGAGCTGTAGTAGCTGTTTACCGTTGGTATTTGACTGCTTGTCGCAGTTATGCCTGTATGGAAGGGAAGGGATGTCGAAGTGGTTATTCCCGAATACATAATTGTTTCCCTGATTATTGGTGAAGTCTGGTTCTTCGCCCGTTCTTGAATTGAGGTCCCCACGGATCAACACGTTCCCCTGGGCCTGGTATTGGATAATTTCCCCCTCCATGTTGGAGAAGGTGTCCTCTTTGTAGTACGGGGAATCGATTGGAGGGATATAAAGTGCGCAAATGTAAACATCTTGGGTGTTTGAGATAATCTCCCTCTCAAGTTTGAGCCACATATGGTTTTCGCCCTTTTTTTATAAATTTGATGTAATTCTTAAGTTCTGTTTTAAACCAGATCAGTATGCCTCCGGAGTCTCTGCCTTGGGTTACACTTGGTAATTTATTGGAGGGGACCACTAGCTCAGTGTACCCTTGGGGACAGCCGGTGTGTCCTTTTCCTTTATACCAAGTTTCCTGTAAAATGATAATATCTAGATCTTTAGTTTCCTCTATGAACTCTGGGGTCCTACTCTTCACTTCTCGCACTGAAGAGCGTAGACCTTGGATATTCCAGGTCGAAATATATAAGGATTTCATGTTAAGTTTTATCTTTTTCTATGATAGGTTAAAGAGTGGTACGTGTTTGTCGTGTCTAAGTGTGGGGAAAAAAAAGATCACCCCAGTTGTCTACAAAAGTTAATACAATTTGGTTACAGTTCTTTCTATTAATTAGTCCTTGATCCATAAGGCGGAAGTAGATGCTGCTGCACATCTGCTTATTGTCTCTTAATGGATTGTTTCTGTCTGAGGTATTGCGTACGTCCTGTGCATCTCTCCCTCTGTCTGGCTGGTAGCGGTCCTATTCCCCTGTGGGACAGGAGTGGTGCAGGTCTGATAATGTTGTTTTGCATGGGGATCCTCTCCGGTCTCGGTTGGTGTGGTGGTGGTCTTTGTAGTGTTCCTGATATGTACCCCGCTGATCTCTGGTGGTCGGGGGGGGGTCCTCTTGGAGTCTGGGTATGGACCCGGTTAAAAGCGACGTCCTTCAGGGCTTTAGCAAAGATCGATATTTTTTGCCTTTGGATGTGGACGTGGTCGTAAAGACATTCTTCATCGAGGGTGGGGTGTTGGGCCAGGTGTACGTTGTGGTTTGATTCGCATTCTGTTGCTATGCTGGCATTTATCTCATGAATTGTGTTGTTGTTGAAGTCTGTTCTCGGCAATATTGTGGAAACAGTGATTCTAGTGTTTGGAAATGTACTGCTTACCTTCCTAATCATTGCTCTGAGCGATGTTGCTACCTCTTTCTGTTTGGCCTTTAGGTCATTTGTGCCCGTGTGTATTATTATGTGTTGGGGGGAGCCTAATCTGGCTTTGGTCAGCCATCCCATGGCTCTGTCTGTTGTTGGGCACCAAATCTCTTCTACTTTACTTCTAGGGAAGAGCTTTTTCTCCCATAGAAATTTCCCATTTGAGTCTATGAGTATTACGACGTCAGCCTTGTTTGTGTTTACTGTCTGGTGGCTTTCGCCTGGACTCATAGTGTGTGTGCTGGGCTGGGGTGTCTGGTGTGTGCGTACCTCTTGTGAGCGGCTCGCTTGTGGTTCCATGGTGGTGGGGGAAGATTGCGAGTCAGCATGCTGGTCGGTCTGTGTGGCACCCCTTGTATTGTGTGTCTGTTGCTTTTGTTCCGTGTGGGAGTGCAGCCGTTCCGTCCGGCTCTGTCTTGTCTTATCTCTAGTCTCTGGTTGCTGGTCTAATGGTGTTTTCTCTCCTCTATGGCTCTCTTCTTTTTCCTGCAGCTCTTTCACCTGATTCTTAAGTAGATTCACCTGGTTATCAAGTCTATTCAGCTCTCTCTTGTGTCTCTCCCTCTCCTGCTTTTGTTTGTCATTCAATTTGAGGACCTCCTCTCTAAGTTTAACCATCTCTATCTCTAATTGATTAAATTTATCTTTTGGTTGTATCTGGCTGTGTGATCCCGGGGTATGTGTCTGGTCGGCCCTGGAAGGCTCACTCACTTCCTGGCTAGGCTGGTCGGCCCTGGAAGGCTCACTCACTTCCTGGCTATGCTGCTCTTCTCTTGGTGGGCTGGGAATGGTAGGGGAACTATGTGTGGCTTCCTCCCTGGTAGTTATGCTGGGGTTTGTCAGTTGTATCGTGTGGCTGTGGTTCCCCGGGGTTAGTGTCTGGTTTGAACTGTGTGGCTCGTTCATCCCTTGACCATGCAGATTTTCTCCTGGTAAGTTGTCAATGTTGGGGGGAGTGCGGGCCACTCTGGGGCTGTTCATTCCCCTCGTAGTTGATCTTTTCAGTGTCCTGAAGGCCATTGCAAATTTGTCGAGGTTGCCTTGCACTAATATTGTTCCGGTATTGTACGCGTTGACAGTCATGATTGAACTGTCTCCTGGTGTGTTAATTTTCATTATGGACCCATTTGCGGTATTTTTTAGCTTAACACTGGTATAGTGTGATTTTATTGCTCTGATCCAAGCCGCTGGCTGATCTGAGTAGAATATGAGGTTACTTTTTGTCCCATTGTTGTAACAGTCAGTAAAGAGAGTTTCTGGTTTTTCTCTCATCTGAGCATGCTTGATCGTTTTTATAGCTTTTTTTGTGGTGTTGGGGGGAATCTGGAAGCGGGGCTGTTGTGGATCTTCTGATTCGCTCATTTTTGGTAAAGTATTGTTGATCTTAGAATAAGCTTTTCTGGGGCCCCGGGTTTGGTGTTACCCTCTCCCTGTTCGCGAACTTTCCCGGTCCCCCTCTCCGACCCCGTGGTCCCTGGGCCTTGGCTCCTGGGTTCACCCTTCTCAGGTCTGAGTCTGTGAGCCGCTGTTTCCCGGTGCCTTCGGGCTGTTCCCCTCCCCCTCAGAGGTCTCTGGGCCTCTGTTTCGGCCTGGCTCCTCGGGCCTTTCCCTGGGCCTCCCTCCCTGGGCCCTGTACTCACGGTCTTGGTTGCGAGCCTTCTGGTTGCTCTCCTTCTCCTCAGAGGTCTCTGTGCCTGCTGGCCTGGCTCCTCGGGCCTTTCCCGTGCTGGATTGTTGGGCTGTGGCCCGAGTCCCCTCGGCTGTGCCGATTGCTGGATTTCCGGGCTGCGTTCCGAATCTCCTCGGCTGTGCCGATTTCTGCGATGCGGCCCGAGTCCTCTCCGCTGTGCCGATTGCCGGGCTGCGTTCCGGATCTCCTCGGCTGTGCCGATTTCTGGGATGCGGCCCGAGTCCTCTCCGCTGTGCCCGTTGCCGGGCTGCGTTCCGATTTCTGGGATGCGGCCCGAGTCCCCTCGGCTGTGCCGGTTGCTGGACCGCTGGGCTGCGGCCCGAGTCACCTCGCCTCCTCGAACTTGGTCCCGATGCCGCCGACTCAACCACCGCTGCTGAAGCCCCGTGTGGCTGCCGTTCACTGGTTTGTGTAGTTCTTCTCTTGTTTCTTTTTTTTTTTTTTGCTTTGGCTTTTTTTTTTTGCTTTGGCTTTTTTTTTCCTCTATTTTCCTCTGGGTTTTTTTTTTCTTTGGTAGTCTTTCTGGCGGTCTTTTCCTTCTCTACTTTGTCTAGACTAATCTAAACTTAAACTAAACTAAACTAAACTAACTTAACTAGAACTAAATTTAATTTTAAAACCTTTTTAAAAATTGAAATGAAATGAAACTTTTTTTCCCCACTTTAGACACTAAAAACACTGGTTGTCCTATTTCGAAACTCCGAGTGCCCTTGTTATTTACGTGCTGGAATTGTTTGTTTTCGACTTCCCTACACACATTGGGTTTTAACAAATCCAATCGGGACCGCAACCTCCTGCTATAGAACATTATGGCAGGGCTTTGATTTGTCACTGCATGCGTGGCGTTTCGATATGCCATCAGGAAATTGTCCACCTTGTGTTGTAGTGGAATATGGTCTTCGCTCATGGCCTTTATCGCCTTTTTGAATGTTTGTACAAATCTCTCGGCCAACCCATTTGTAGTCGGATGATATGGGGCAGATGTATAGTGTTTCACCCCATTCTTCTTCATGAATTTCTGGAATTCTTCTGACACGAACTGTGGTCCGTTGTCTGAACATATTTGTTCCGGCAGCCCATTCCTTGCAAATATGGTTCTTAGAACTGCGATCGTCTTTGCAGAGGTAGTGGTCGACATCTTAATCACTTCTGGCCATTTAGAATGTGCGTCTACCGCTATCAAAAACATGGAATCCATGAATGGACCTGCAAAGTCGATATGCACACGTTGCCATGGGGGTTGAAGGCCATTCCCACGGATGCAGCGGTGCAATTGGAGGTGCATTTTGAACTTTTTGGCACCCTGAGCAGCTTTTAGTCAGATCCTCTATTTGTTTGTCGATACCTGGCCACCACACATAAGCCCTAGCAAGGCCTTTCATCTTGACTCCCCCCAGATGACCTTCATGCAGTTCCTTCAGAACTCTCTCCCTTAATTTAGGAGGAATAATCACCCTTGTTCCATACATCAATGTTCCTTGACAGACAGACAGCTGCTCTCGTCTGGCTGAGAATGCCGGTAACAGTGGTTCGCCATGTGTTGGCCATCCCTTCACTGTCAAATCGTAGACCCGAGACAGTGTCAGGTCGTTTCTGGTCTCTCTCTCAATACTCGCATTGGTGACTGGTAAGCATTCGATGATGGTCGAGTGAAATATCGCGACAGGGTCAACTGCCGGTGCCTCTTCCGCTGTAGGTAGTGGCAGGCGCGACAGCCCATCAGCATTACCATGTTGCTTTGTACCTTTGAATTTGATATCATATTGATGTGCCCCTAGGAAAAGGGACCACCTCTGAAGCCTCTGCGCTGTCATAACCGGAACACCCTTCTTAGGGTTAAAGATGGAAACCAACGGCTGGTGATCTGTCAGCAGCGTAAACCTTTGGCCTTGCAGGTAATGGTTACATTTCTTAACTCCCCACACGAGGCTGAGAGCCTCCCTATCTATCTGAGCATAGTTGCGCTCAGCGGAGGTCAATGATCTGGATGCGAACGCGACTGGCCTTTCCAAGCCATTTGGCAACTTATGTGAGAGCACTGCCCCGATACCATATGGAGAAGCATCACAAGCTAAACGAATAGGCAGCGTTGGGTTAAAGTGAGCCAACACTTCCTTAGAGGTGATCAGTGCCTTGCTTTTTTGAAAAGCCCGCTTACAGTCCTCGCTCCACTTCCATGGTACTCCCATTTGCAAAAGAGTGTTCAGCGGGTGTAACACCGTGGATAAATTTGGAAGAAACTTGTGGTAATAGTTAATCAACCCAAGGAACGACCTCAACTGGGATACATTTTCCGGAGCGGGAGCTTCCACAACAGCTTCGATCTTGTCAGGTGACTTATGAAGCCCCTCCTGGTCAATGACGTGACCGCAGTACGAGATTCGCTTCTGAAAGAACTCACATTTCTGGCGATTAACTCTGAGTCCATATTCTTTCAATCTGGTGAGCACCTGCTCCAAATTCGCGAGGTGTTCCTTATCATCATCTCCTGTAATCAGAATGTCGTCCAGGTAGCATTGTGTGCCTGGAATTCCCTGTAATACCTGCTCCATGGCCCTTTGCCAAATCGCTGGAGCCGATGCCACTCCAAAAACCAGTCTATTATACCGATATAAGCCCTTATGTGTGTTGATCGTGAGATACTGGCGTGACGCTTCATCAACTTCCATCTGTAAGTACGCCTGCGCCAGGTCTATCTTGGTGAAGTGTTTCCCGCCAGACAGCGAAGCGAAGATATCCTCAATCCGCGGAAGCGGATATTGCACCGTGTGAAGAACCGGATTAACAGTGATCTTGAAATCGCCACAGATGCGAACCTTCCCAGGTTCCCCCGGCTTGTTGCTCAACGAACGCTTCATGACGGGAACAATGGGCGTGGCCCATTCGCTCCAGTCCACCTTTGACAGTACTCCTGAACGTTCTAGCCCTTCCAGCTCTGCTTCCACAGCAGGTCGTATCGCATAAGGTACCGGTCTGGCTTTGAAAAATTTTGGGTTTGCATGTTCTTCAACCTTGATGTTTGCCGTAATTCCTTTCAGTGTTCCCAGTCCCTGTTGGAACACCTCCTTAGCATCGTCCAATATTTTGGACAGTCGTTTAGGTTTGACATCGTCCTCTTTACAGGAATCTACAGTTAGTGCTTGTAAGGAATGCCAGTCCATATTTATTCTCCGGATCCATTCCCGTCCCAGTAGTGGTGGACCTCCCTCAGGTAACACATACAAGTCCATTCCCTGACTTTCTTTACCATTGTAGACCACCTTTACCTTTATCTTTCCGATGGGGTATACTCTTTGCCCCGTGTATGTTTTCAATACAATCTCCGTATCCCTCAGGGGAATGTGTGAGAATAACCTTTTGTACTCTTGCTTATTCATGACCGTCAATGCCGATCCAGTGTCCAATTCCATCTTCACTTGGACTCCTGCTATCCGAAGCATGACCCAGATAGTTTGGTGGTCTGCTGTGTTACCCACATTATGTATTTTTAGACAACCCAGTTCCTTACTGCTGGAGTCTGAATCCGTCTTTTGTTCATCCGAACTGTTCTCTGTCACCTTGTGTACTTTCTTGTACTTCTCCTGCGGCGGCTTTTTGTTGCTGGTCTTCTTTCCTGACCGGCATACTTTCGCTATGTGACCAAGTCTGCCACATTTCCTGCATTCTTTATCTTTGAACCAGCACTGGTTCTGACCATGCGTTGTCCTTCCGCAACGATAACACTTTGCTGCACCCAATGCCATTTCATTGGTGCTGAATTCCGATGGCCTTTGCTGCATTTCCGCAGTGCCTCGTGCTGCTGCCTTGTGCGATGCTGCAATGCTGAAAGCTTTGTCCAGCGTAAGATCCTTTTCCTCTAGCAGTCGCTTCTGGGTTCCTTCCTTTAGTAGCCCACACACGAACTTATCTCTCAGAGCGTCTGCTAGTCCTGTACCGAACTGACAGTACTTTGATAACTTGCGCAGTTCGATTAAGAATTCAGCGTTGCTTTCCTCTTTAAGCTGAATTATTTTGTAAAATTTAAATCGGTCCGCTATCAGCAGCGGCGTGGAGTTTAAATGCTCTTGCAGGATAGTAACAATCTCAGCTAAACTCTTTCCTACCGGTTTATCTGGTGTTACAAGGTGCCTTAATAACCCGTACGTCTTCGCACCCATCGAGTTTAATATGGTTAGTGCTTTCTTATCCGCCGGTACCTCATTCGCTGTACAGTAAACTTCAACGCGTTTCACATAAGTGGCCCAATCTTCTACATCGCTATCAAAAGCAGTGATGTTACCCGTTTTTGGCATCTTGTTGAGTTTCCTTTATTTTATTTATTTTTCCAAAATGGCGGCTTCCCGCGCTTGGCGGCTTTTCCCGCGCTTATCTTCTTCCCCCGCCGACTAAAATGGCGATTACCACGCTGTTGCCGTTCTCGCCTCCCAGCGGTCCTTATTTCCCCCGACGCTGCTGCTCTTGTTCCCCGCCGCTCCCGCGGTCCTCGTGGACATTAACGCTTTTCTGGCTGCTGCGCGTCTCTGCCCGATTGCAGTCCGGCCCTTTTCACCGGCTGCGGTCGTGTTGTCCGCCCTTTTCTTCGGTTTCCCTCCCCTTCTCCCACTGACAACTCGGCCGACTTTCCCTCCGTGTCGCTAGATCGGGCTTACCCACCGCTGTCGTAGAAGGGATGATCACTGCCTGTTGCTGATGATGGACTTCGTGGCCAGCAAATCCAAACTGGGTTCTCGATGCCTCCCATGCGATGCGGTGCTCAGCAGGATGATGAGGGCGGATGCCCCTTTTCGACGCCCGTTCTGAGGACGAAGCTTCCTTGGATGCAAAACTGCCGCTAGGTACGATCAGACTCGTCGCCACTGTTGCGTCTGTGATTTCCCAAATGTAGTTATGCTGAATAACTGGACACAGACAACAGAATACTTAAACAGGTCTTTAGTAATTGAGGGTCAGGGCTGAACTGAAATACAAACTGCTCCACAGGGTTTATATACCGGTGTGGTCACCACCGGTACTACAATATACAGGAGCCATCAGAAAGTAGTTCATCACCTTAAGGTAGTCTCTTAAGGTGGTACAGGTTACATACACTACAAATACCCTTGCCCAACAAAAATCTGTCAATCTCAGTTTTGAAATTTGCAATTGACCCCCAGCCTCAACAGATTTTGGGTGAGGGTGTTCCAGGTTTCCACTTCCCTTTGTGCGAAGAAGTGCTTCCTGCCCGTTGTCCACCCACCCCAGGTGCTTGCCAGCTTGCCCACCTGCCTGTGCAGAGCTGCTTTCTGCCCCACCTACTCGCCCACCCATCGACCCACAGAACCCGCGCACTTACCAACCTTACTTGTCTCTCCACCCACACGGCGTCCCAACCTCCCTGCATGCCCGGCCCCAGAGCTTTGTTCCACTGGGACATGTGAGGCCTCACCAGGGCCCGGAGTCTCCCAAACTCGATCCGCCACACCTCTCATAAATGCTCTTTGGTTCCTAGCTTTTAATCCAACTCTTTCCCTCGATCCGCCTTCTACCCTCAATTCCAATTGATATTCCGTTAATTAGAGCTCATTTTATATGAACCTTCCATTACTGTACCTGCTGACCTTTAAGCTCCTCTCTGGTTTCTTATAGATGCCTTCTGAGGTATTGAGATTAAATGGCTGATTCTCCATGGCTGCTAATGATAATCAGTAAGAGTGGAGACGATTAACACTGGGCCACCCATTTACATCACTCCAGGATTACCTGGGACTTCCCCAAGGGGCGGACCTGGCCATGGATCTCGGCCTGCGAGCGTTCCCATGGAAACGGGGCAGCAGGGAGACATTCCTGGCTCTTCAGTCCCATTTCCCTGTCCCTGATTTATTTGCTCTGACTATTCCTGTTCAATCTGAAGGGAAATCTCATTGTTAAACCATTTTAATTCTTGTGGTAATTCTCAACTAAGGATTCCTTCTTTCATTTACTCACAGCCTGACGTCACTCTTTGTCTCCTCGATGACTTTTCCCTGATATTGTGAAGAAGAATTATCTCTTCAGTTATAATTTGATGAATTAAAGAACTAAATTCTGTGAACAAACATTTTTGAATCTCCACAGATTCAGATCAATTTACAAACTGAATTCTGGAAACAAACGGTTTTGAGCACCACAGATCCTGATGAGTTTCAAAACTGAGTTGTTTCAACAAACGATTTTGATCTCCACAGATTCTGAAAACTTTGGTGAGCTTTAAACAAACTTGCCCCTTACTTGTCGAGAGCTTTTCAGCATCTGCACTTCAGCTACTGGTGAAACCCACTTCCCTCTGGGTTGCCATGGTTTTCACTGTGATGTCATGTGACATAACCTCCTCAGTTATAATGTGGAGGGTGATGCTGGCCCGAGGTTGAGAGCCCATATAAGGACTGCCAGCTGATTGAGGCTGGCTGAGATACATTGGGGGCAATTTTAATCTAAACCGCCCATCGGGAAACTGACAGGATCTGGTACAATGCTGGTTTCACACCCCGTCCGATCTCACTCTCCAGTGAAGTCATCGTGTGAATCATAAACACCGGCATAAACCTGATGGGCCGAATGGCCTGTTTCTGTGCTGTAGATTCTACATAATTCTATGTAAATGTTGATTCATTTCCCCATATCCTGGACTCTGGAGTGGTTCAAAATTTGGCTGTGTGGTTGATAGTGAGGAAGAAAGCTATAGACTGTAGGAAGATATCAATGGACTGGTCAGGTGAGCAGAAAAGTGGCAAATGGAATTCAATCCGGAGAAGTGTGAGGTAATGCTTTGGGGAGGGCTAACAAGGCAAGGGAAGATTGTAGCTTTGAGGAAAGATTGGAGAGACTGGGGTTGTTTTCTTTTGAACAGAGGAGACTGAGGGGAGATTTAATTGAGGTGTATAAAATTTTGAGGGTCCAAATAGAGTGGATAGCAATGACCTATTTCCCTTAGTAGAGAGGTCAATAACCAGGGTGTGTAGATTTAAAGTAATTGGTAGATGGATTAGAGGGGAGTTGAGGAGATCCTTTTTCACCCAGAAGGTGGTGTGGGTCTGGAACTCACTGCCTGAAAGGCACTGCACAATAATCTAGGCTGACACTTGATATACCTATCAATTCGTCCAATAAAAAGCGACGAGTTAGGAACGTAACTAAAGGTTTTTATTGACTAAATAACAGAGCCCACCCTCGTGGGTGATCGGGTCCAACAAGGAGGAATACCAGCCAGTCGACTACCTTTATACCTGGGCAGGTAGGTGGAGCCATGGGCGGAGTCGGAGGTGGTCAGCCCAGGTATAACAGCGCGACAAGAGGCGACCTCGTATCGTGATACAACAGTGATAACGGTGATAACAATACAACAGTGATAACTATAGTGTAACGATAAAAGTGGTTTACCACAACACTCCAGTGCAGTACTGAGGGAGTGCTGCACTGTCGGAGGTGCCGTTCTTCGGATGAGATGTTAAACCGAAGCCACGTCAGCCTTCTCAGGTAGATGTAAAAGATCCCACGGCACTGTTTTGAAGAAGAGCATGGAAGTTATCCTCAGTGTCCTGGCCAATATTTATCCCATAAGCAACATCACTAATACAGATTATCTGGTCATTATCACATTGCTGTTTGTGGGACCCTGTTGTGCACATTGGCTGCCGTGTTTCCTACATTACGCCAGTGACTACATTTCAAAAGTTCTTCATTGGCTGTAAACTCTCTGGGACATCTGGTGGTGGTGAAAGGCACTATAGAAATGCGAATCTTTCCTTCTTTCTTTAAACTGATGTAATCGTGGCCAATCATGGACCCCGAGTGGATCCAGTAACAGGACAGTTATGAAATGGGAACGGCTGATCCCTGATCATTTAGTCATCTATTTGTCCATTACGTATTAGGAAGGAACATAGGAACAGGAGGAGGCCATTCAGCCCCTCGAGCCTGTTCCACCATTCAATTTATCATGGGTAATCTGTATCTTACCTCGATCAATCCTCTTTGATTCTGTAACCCTTAATACCCTTGCCCAACAAAAATCTACCAACCTCAGTTTTGAAATTTGCAATTGACCCCCAGCCTCAACAGATTTTGGGTGAAGGTGTTCCAGATTTCCAGTTCCCTTTGTGCGAAGAAGTGCTTCCTGCCCCGTTGCTCACCCACCCCAGGTGCTTGCCATCTTGCCCACCTGCCTGTGCAGAGCTGCTTTCTGCCCCACCTACTCGCCCACCCATCGACCCACAGAACCCGCGCACTTACCAACCCCACTTGTCTCTCCACCCACACGGCCTCCCAACCTCCCTGCATGCCCGGCCCCAGAGCTTTGTTCCACTGGGACATGTGAGGCCTCACCAGGGCCCGGAGTCTCCCAAACTCAATCCACCGCACCTCTCATAAATGTTCTTTGGTTCCTCGTTTTTAATCCAACTCTTTCCCTCGATCCGCCTTCTACCCTCAATTCCAATAGATATTCCGTTAATTAGAGCTCATTTTATATGAACCTTCCATTACTGTACCTGCTGATGAGTGGGGAAGGGGTTGGGGTGAGTGGGGAAGGGGTTGTGGTGAGTGGGGAAGGGGTTGGGGTGAGTGGGGAAGGGGTTGTGGTGAGTGGGGAAGGGGTTGGGGTGAGTGGGGAAGGGGTTGGGGTGAGTGGGGAAGGGGTTGGGGTGAGTGGGGAAGGGGTTGTGGTGAGTGGGGAAGGGGTTGGGGTGAGTGGGGAAGGGGTTGTGATGAGTGGAGAAGGGGTTGGGGTGAGTGGGGAAGAGGTTGTGGTGAGTGGGGAAGGGGTTGTGGTGAGTGGGGAAGAGGTTGTGGTGAGTGGGGAAGGGTTTGTGGTGGGTGGGGAAGGGGTTGTGGTGAGTGGGGAAGGGGTTGTGGTGAGTGGGGAAGGGGTTGTGGTGAGTGGGGAAGGGGTTGTGGTGAGTGGGGAAGGGGTTGTGGTGAGTGGGGAAGAGGTTGTGGTGAGTGGGGAAGGGTTTGTGGTGAGTGGGGAAGGGGTTGTGGTGAGTGGGGAATGGGTTGTGGTGAGTGGGGAAGGGTTTGTGGTGAGTGGGGAAGGGTTTGTGGTGAGTGGGGAAGGGTTTGTGGTGAGTGGGGAAGGGGTTGTGGTGAGTGGGGAAGGGTTTGTGGTGAGTGGGGAAGGGGTTGTGGTGAGTGGGGAAGGGGTTGTGGTGAGTGGGGAAGGGGTTGTGGTGAGTGGGGAATGGGTTGTGGTGAGTGGGGAAGGGGTTGTGGTGAGTGGGGAAGGGTTTGTGGTGAGTGGGGAAGGGGTTGTGGTGAGTGGGGAAGGGGTTGTGGTGAGTGGGGAAGGGGTTGTGGTGAGTGGGGAATGGGTTGTGGTGAGTGGGGAAGGGGTTGTGGTGAGTGGGGAAGGGTTTGTGGTGAGTGGGGAAGGGGTTGTGGTGAGTGGGGAAGGGGTTGTGGTGAGTGGGGAAGGGGTTGTGGTGAGTGGGGAAGGGGTTGTGGTGAGTGGGGAAGGGGTTGTGGTGAGTGGGGAAGGGCTGTGGTGAGTGGGGAAGGGTTTGTGGTGAGTGGGGAAGGGGTTGTGGTGAGTGGGGAAGGGGTTGTGGTGAGTGGGGAAGAGTTTGTGGTGAGTGGGGAAGGGGTTGTGGTGAGTGGGGAAGAGTTTGTGGTGAGTGGGGAAGGGTTTGTGGTGAGTGGGGAAGGGGTTGTGGTGAGTGGGGAATGGGTTGTGGTGAGTGGGGAAGGGGTTGTGGTGAGTGGGGAAGGGGTTGTGGTGAGTGGGGAATGGGTTGTGGTGAGTGGGGAAGGGGTTGTGGTGAGTGGGGAAGGGTTTGTGGTGAGTGGGGAAGGGGTTGTGGTGAGTACTTTTGGAGTGTAGTCACTGCTGTAATGTGGGAAACGTAGCAGCCAATTTGCGCACAGCAGGCTCCCACAGACAGCAATGTGATAATGACCAGGTAATTTGTTTTTGTTATGTTGATTGAGGGATAAATATTGGCCAGTACACCGGGGATAACTCCCCTGCTCTTCTTCGAAATAGTGGCATGGGATCTTTTGGGCAGGATTTTAACTCGGGTGCGGGATGGTGTCGTGTTATCCACATTTCGTGTTATCCACCCGAATCTAAATGGATGTGGGAGATTGATGCAATTTTAACTTAATTGTCCAATTGATTTCCGACGTGTGGGAACCCTTGGCAAATGGGCTTTTCATGACTGAAAGTCGCCTCCGATGACGTCATCATTACTGCTGCATTTAAGGTCTACAGCAAGCCTTGCTTCTTCTACAGGCTTGCAAGCTTTGTCCATTTGGTGTGAGAGGGACCTGCAGGAAACATGACAAGCGGGAGGCCCAGGTCAGCTCCTCGTTTTGACGAGGTGGCCCTGCAGGCATTGGTGGATGGGGCTAGGGCCAACAGGGAGGTGCTCTTCCCTTCCTCAGGGAGGAAGAGGCCTCCCACTCAGACCAAGGCAGTGTAGATGCAGGTGGCTGAGGAGGTCAACTCCTTGGGAGTCATCCGCAGAACCTGGATACAGTGCCGGAAAAGATTTCATGACCTTCAGCGCACTGGAAAAGTGAGTATGAATTTCCCATCACCCTCAATCTGACCCCCATTGCCTTTCCTCACCAGCACTCAGCTTCAGCAATCTCTTCCTCCACATCCCACTTGACACTGACATCCATGCACCCTTACCCATTCCCTCTCTCTCTATGCTCACATTCACATAACTATTCGACTATACAGCCCTCACACTCCCTATCACTCTGATGCTATGAAAACAACTGACAACACACAGGGAGGGCCCTTGGTCTTGCCACCTCACTCCATCTTTGTCTCCTTCTAAGTATCTATGCTATGCAATCTCTACACTCACTCCTTCATTCTCACTCAACCTCCACTCGTCTCCCTCATTGCAGGAAAAGAGTGCTCACAACAAAAGAGAGCGAGTGAGGACAGGAGGAGGGACAGCCTCAATAGTCCACCTGACCCCCTGGGAGGAGGCGGTACTCGAAATAGTGGGACTGGAGGATGATGCGCATGTGGGGGACTGACAGACGGGTGCAACACATCAAGCTGGTAACAGAAAAGTTTCCCATCTCTCTCTTTGACATTGCATGAGTCACTGATAATGATTGTGAAGCTCTAACAGATGGTCTTATGAGCATCTGCAAAAAGCAATGTGCATGTAGCCTTGGCATCGCATCTCTGACTCTTTCCTTTACTCCCCCACAGGACCATCACAAGCATCCGTCCCCCCTAGCCAGGAAGAAGAGGCTGAGCAGCCAGACTTCTCAGAGGAAGCTGCAACCTCTGAGGGCACAGCGTCACCAGAAATCTGCGCACCCAGCACCAGCGCAGACACTCACACCTCGGTGGGACCTTCGGGACATAGAGTAGCGTTGTCACCTGGTGTATCACAGCTCACAAGTGAGCATCAGCAGATTGTGTAGACAGGGACAGCAGTGGAGAGTCCTAGTCGGAGGGTGCAGGACTCTGCCAGCTCGGCTCAGCAGCATGTCGACCCTCTGCCTCTGGGTCCATCCATGAGATCAGTGGTGATGGAACTCCAGGCACAGATGCAGGAGTCTCTGGCAGGTTTTGTCTCTAGGGTCGCTGCGAGTGTGGAGCGAATGGAGGAGTCCATAGCGAACATGACCAGAGCCTTTGTGGAGTCATTGGCGCATGAACGCATCACCACGAAAAGGATGGCAACCTCCGTGGAAAGGATGGCTACCATAGAGGAGAGGGTGACTACGGTAGAGGAGAGGATGGCTACGGCCATGGAGGAGCTTAGTCGCATGGTCATTGTTCAGGATAGAATGACATCTCTTGAGGAGCAATGGGCATCTATTGAACAGAGAAACCAGACCTTCATGGAAGTCCTTCTGAGTAGGACTACCATTGCAGATACGGGTCCCCATGGCCCCCCTGAGGTGCAGCAAGGTGCTTTCCAGCCACTTGCAGGTGCTGAGGGGGACCTGACCCATGAGAGGGAGGTTGGTGGCAGACCTCAAGGAAGTGGGGGCTCCTCTCCAAGCGCTCACACTTCCATGCCACTGCAGAACCCTCGGTCAGAGCCCCACCGGAGTCCACACCCAAGTGAGATAGACGTCTCAACCCCTGCACAGCCGCAGGAGCAGCAGACTGTTGACGAGCCCTCACAGGCTCGCCACCCCAGAGGACGCCCACCAAAGGTGTCGAGACAGGAGCAGCAGCAAAGTAAGCAAGGGGCCGCCACATCTGCTGAAGCCACAGGGGAGGTGTGGTGTATGTAACCGTTCCACCTTTAAGAGAACTATTGTAAGAGTTGCACTACTTTATCTTGGCTGCTGTATACTGTAATACCGGTGGTGACCACACCGGTATATAAGTGCTGTGTAATGATTTATTGGGCAGTTCCGCCCTGACCTTCAACTAGTAAAGACCTGTTAAAGTTTACTCTTGTGGTCTGTGTAGTAATTCTCAATATAACACACAGACTTAACAGTGGCGACGAGTACGATCTTACCCTGCGGCAGAGATACATCCAAGGCAGTTTAACGGGCGTCGAGAGGAGGCATCCGCCCTCATCATTCTGCTGAGAGAAGACTCGGGTCTGCAGAGCAAAGGAAGAATTCTGACACGAAGCCTTCCATCAGCAACAGGCAGTGATCATCCCTTCTATCACGGTGGTGAGTAAGCCGATCAGCGACGAGCAGCCAGTCGGCAACGTTGACTGTGAAGTAGGGGAGGGAAAAACGGAGAATTTAAGGGCGGAGAACTCAACCACGGCCGGGGAAAAGAGCCGGACAGAAGTCGGGGCCAGAGGCGCTGAGACTGGGCAGCGTAAGGCATGGGAGCCGCGGTGAATGTAAACGCAGCCGGTGCGAAAGACCGGGCTGCAAGCGGGCTGGGAGATGCAACATCGTCGAGAGAGAGCTCGACCGCGACCGGTGAAAAAGGCCGGGCAGCTACCGAGGCCGCGAGGCACAGCGACCGGGTCAGCGTAAGGCGCGGAAGAAAATTTAAAAAAACCGCGGAGAACTCAGCCGCAGCCGGAGGAAAGGACCGGACTGCAAGCGGGGCTGGGCGGCACGATTCGAAAACTGCTGGGGAGGGCGAACGCAGCAATACGGCAATCGCCATTACAGCCAGCGGGGGAGAAAGGCAAACGTGGGAAGCCGCCATTTTCGTAGGCAGGGGAAGAAGACAAGCGCGGGAAACCGCCATTTAAAAAAAAAATAAAAGAAAAAAATTTCTTTTTGTTCTCAAGAAGACTGCGAGGATGCCTAAGCGTGGTAACATCAACGATTTCGATCCCGATGTTGAAGATTGGGCCACGTATGTAGAACGCATAGAGATATATTGTAAGGCAAATAAAATATCGGATGAAGATAAAGCACTAACCTTACTAAACTCAATGGGTGCAAAGACATACGGGCTACTGAAGCATCTTCTATCACCAGCTAAACCGGCGGATCAGACTTTCGCTAAAATTGTTGCTGTTCTGAAAAATCATTTGAACCCCACACCGCTGATGTTGGCGGAACGATTTAAATTTTATGCGAGAACGCAACTGAAAGAGGAAAGCAACGTGGAGTATTTAATTGAACTGCGTAAGCTAGCGAAATACTGTCAGTTTGGGGAAAGTCTGACAGAGGCACTGAGAGACAAATTCGTGTGTGGATTGTCGAAAGAAGGAACACAAAAGCGGCTGCTTGAAGAGAATGATCTTACACTTGATAAGGCTGTCACGATTGCAGCATCGCACGAAGCCGCAGCGAGAGGCACTGCGGAAATGCAGCTGAAGGCAGCGGTACTCAGCGTAGATCAAATGGCTTTGGGTACAACGAAATGTTATCGTTGTGGGATGACAACACATGATCAGAACCAATGCTGGTTTAAAAACCAGGAATGTAGAAAATGTGGCAAGCTTGGTCACATAGCTAAAGTATGCCAGTCAGGAAAGAAGACCAGCAACAAAAAGTCACCGCAGGAAAAGTGCAGAAAGGTACATAAGGTGGCTGAGAAGAGTTCGGATGAACAGAATTCGGATTCAGACTCCAACAGCAAGGAACTGGGTAGTCTGAGAATTCACAATGTGAGTAAGGAAGCTGACCGACAAACTATCTGGGTCACACTTCAGACAGCAGGAGTCCAGGTGAAAATGGAATTGGACACCGGATCGGCGTTGACGGTCATGAATAAGCAAGATTACAAAAAGTTATTCACACATATTCCCCTACAGGAGACGGAGATAGTATTACAGACATACACGGGGCAAAAAGTATACCCCATCGGAAAGATAAAAGTCAAGGTGGTACACAAGGGCAAAGAACACCAAGGAATGGACATATATGTACTACCTGAGGGAGGTCCACCACTTCTGGGACGGGAGTGGATCAGGAAAATAAATATGGACTGGCACTCCCTAAATGCAATAACGGTAGATTCCGGAAAGAAAAAAGATGTCAAACCTGAACGATTGTCCAGAATATTGGATGAAGCTAAAGAGGTGTTCCAACAGGGACTGGGAACACTGAGAGGAATTAAGGCAAAAATCCAGATTGCAGAACATGCAAACCCAAAATTTTTCAAAGCCAGACCGGTACCTTATGTGATACGACCTGCTGTGGAAGCTGAGCTGGAAGGGCTTGAACATTCAGGAGTGCTGTCTAAGGTGGACTGGAGTGAGTGGGCCACGCCCATTGTTCCCGTCATGAAGCATTCATCGAGTAACAAGCCAGGGGAACCGGGGAAGGTCCGCATCTGTGGAGACTTCAAGATCACAGTTAATCCGGTGCTTCACATGGTGCAATATCTGCTTCCGCGGATTGAGGATATCTTTGCTTCGTTGTCTGGCGGGAAACACTTCACCAAGATAGACCTGGCGCAAGCGTACTTACAGGTGGAAGTTGAGGAAGAGTCGCGCCAGTATCTCACAATCAACACGCACAGAGGCTTGTATCGCTATAATAGGCTGGTTTTTGGAGTGGCTTCGGCTCCAGCAATTTGGCAGAGGGCCATGGAGCAGGTATTACAGGGAATTCCAAGCACTCAATGTTACTTGGACGATATCCTGATTACAGGAGATGACGATGAGGAACACTTTGCAAATTTGAAACTGGTGCTCACCAGGTTGAAGGAATATGGCCTTCGAGTTAATCGCCAGAAATGTGTGTTCTTTCAGGAACGGATCTCGTACTGTGGTCATGTCATTGACCAGGAGGGGCTGCACAAGTCACCTGACGAGATCGAAGCTGTTGTGAAGGCTCCCGCTCCGGAAAATGTATCCCAGTTGAGGTCGTTCCTAGGGTTGATTAACTATTACCATAAGTTTCTGCCAAATCTATCCACGGTGCTGCACCTGCTGAATGCTCTTTTGCAGAAAGAAGTACCATGGAAGTGGAGCGAGGACTGTAAGAAGGCCTTTCGCAAAAGCAAGGCATTGATCACCTCAGAGGAAGTGTTGGCTCACTTCAACCCAACGCTACCTATTCGTTTAGCTTGTGATGCTTCTCCTTATGGTATTGGAGCAGTACTCTCACACAAGTTGCCAAATGGCTCGGAAAGGCCAGTCGCATTTGCATCCAGATCATTGACCTCCGCTGAGCGCAACTATGCTCAGATAGATAGGGAGGCTCTCAGCCTGGTGTGGGGAGTAAAGAAGTTTCATCATTACCTGCAGGGCCAGAAGTTTACACTGCTGACAGACCACCAGCCGTTGGTATCCATATTCAACCCTAAAAAGGGCGTTTCCATTGCAAAGGCTACAGAGGTGGTCCCTTTTCCTAGGGGCCCACCAATATGACATAGAATACAAAGGATCAAAACAGCATGGGAATGCTGACGGTTTATCGCGCCTACCGTTGCCAACGGTAGAAGAGGCGCCTACAGTGGACCCAGTGGAGATGTTCCACTCAACCATAGTGGAATGTCTACCAGTAACAAATTCTACGATCGAAAAGGAAACAAGAAATGACCCGACTCTCTCACGAGTCTACGATTTAACGGTGAAGGGATGGCCAGCACATGGCGAACCACTGTTGCCAGCATTTTCGCAAAGAAGAGAACAGCTGTCAGTGTGCCGAGGAACTTTGATGTGTGGATCCAGAGTGGTGATTCCACCCAAACTCCAGCATAGAGTGCTAAAGGAGCTTCACGAGGGGCATCTGGGTGGAGTGAAAATGAAGAACCTAGCCAGAGCGTTTGTGTGGTGGCCAGGTATCGATGGAGACATCGAAGAAATGACCAAAAGCTGTCCAGGATGCCAGAAGGTCCAAAACGCCCCACCACAAGCTCCTCTACATCCATGGGAGTGGCACTCATCTCCATGGCAAAGGGTACATATCGACTTTGCTGGTCCATTTATGGACTCAATGTTCTTAATCGCGGTGGATGCACACTCCAAGTGGCCGGAGGTAATAAAGATGTCCTCCACCACCACGGAAAAAACCATCACAGTATTAAGGACCATATTTGCCAGGAATGGGCTGCCGGAACAGATCTGTTCTGATAATGGACCGCAATTTGTGTCCGAAGAATTCAGGAAGTTCTTGAAAAACAATGGGGTTAAGCACTACACGTCCGCCCCATACCATCCCGCCACCAATGGATTAGCTGAAAGGTTTGTCCAGACCTTCAAGAAGGCCATAAAGGCCATGGGTAAGGAAGACATAAATCTACAACATAAGGTGGATAACTTCTTGTTGGCGTACAGGAATGCAACACATGTGGTTACAAACCAAACTCCCGCCATGATGTTTTTCAATAGAAGACTAAGATGCCGACTGGGTTTGATCAAGCCAAACATCAGAAGGGACGTAGAGAACCGGCAATTTCAAGGCATGAATGAAAGGCCAACTAGAACCTTCCAGATAGGTCAACAAGTTTTGGCCCGGGACTACTGTACCGAGAAATGGCAGCCTGGAACTATTTGCACACGACTAGGACCGCTGATGTATACCATGGACATTGGTGAAAGCATAATAAAGCGCCATGTTGACCAGATCATAGAGTCATCTGAAAAGGGACAACCTACTCCACAACTCTATACCTAATGATGAAGCAGAGATACCCATAGGAGCTACCGCCGATCCGGTGATACTGGAATCAGATGAACCCGACACTGGCATTCAAGCCGAATCGACCTTGCCAAATGAACCTACTACACCACCGAAAACTACTACACCACCGAGGCATTATCCGGACCGAGTCAGGAAGCCTCCAGAGAGACTGAATCTGTGAACTGTTTTTATATGAAGTTGTGTATATATGTTATTATGTTATGTTAATGGGGAATATATACTGTTAAGCTAAAAAGGGAGGATTGTGGTGTATGTAACCGTTCCACCTTTAAGAGAACTATTTTAAGAGTTGCACTACTTTATCTTGGCTGCTGTATACTGTAATACCGGTGGTGACCACACCGGTATCTAAGTGCTGTGTAATGATTTATTGGGCAGTTCCGCCCTGACCTTCAACTAGTAAAGACCTGTTAAAGTTTACTCTTGTGGTCTGTGTAGTAATTCTCAATATAACACACAGACTTAACAGGAGGCACCACGTAGGAGCACGCGTAAGAGGAAAATAAAGCACAGTCATAAGTGGTCACTTGGGTGCAATTTTGTGTTTACTGTAAAAATGGCATCACTTCATTATTGTACATAACATTTCTGATGGCAAATGTTGC
The DNA here is from genome assembly GCF_052327205.1 of Somniosus microcephalus. NCBI lineage: Eukaryota > Metazoa > Chordata > Chondrichthyes > Squaliformes > Somniosidae > Somniosus > Somniosus microcephalus. The sequence continues at coordinate 10,127,715 of NC_141008.1, forward strand.
AGTTGTGGTATCTGTCATTTCGCTAGTGGGACTTCCACATTGAGGGCTTAGGCATACTTGCAACTGTTAGTATGGTGGTCTGAGTGCTAGGAATCCTCTGGTTCTTGGCCATTGTCAAAGCTCTGGTAAGAAGCTGCGAGGCAAAAGTGTTTGATTGTCTAGGCTAAGCAAATCTGGCCAGGATGAGTGCATTCCTTGCATCCCGGGCAGCAATGTTCTTGCATAATGCTGCCGCTGGTTGATGGGCCTCTGCAGGATGTTCCTTTTCGCACTCCTCCTCCTCCTCCTCATCTGAGGCGGATATGTGAGGAGCCACTTGGTCCTCAGGAATCTGCAAGCCACAACGCTGTGCCATGATGTGAAGTGCACAGCAAACCACGACGATTCTGGAGACCCTGGCTGCTGAGTACTGCAGGGCTCCACCTGATCTATCCAGGCATCTGAAGCGCATCTTCAGCAAACCGATGGTTTGCTCGATTATGGCTCTGGTGGACATGTGGCTGGAGTTGTAGCTCTCCTCAGCTTCATTGGATGGTCTCCTCAACGGCGTCACTAGCCACGTCCTCAGGGGATAGCCCTTGTCTCTAAGTAGCCATCTGTTATGTTGGTCTGGTGGACTGAATAGCGGAGGCACACTAGACTGAAGGAGTCATGGCAACTGCCAGGGTATTTGGCACAAACAGCAATCCAATAGTGCTCTCGCCAGGTTTCACATTCGTGTTTCCCACCCGGCGTGTTTCACGTGGGAAAAGGGTTAAAATTGCAAGGGCCTTTTAAAACAGGATTCTAGAGGCCATTTAGTGCTTGTTAAGGGCCTTAATGACCAATGAAAATCCTGCCCTTTATGTCCACCTGAGAGAGCAGATGGGGCCTCAGTTTAATATCTCACCCAAAAGACAGCACCTCCGATATTGCATCACTCCCTCAACACTGCAATGGGAGTGTCAATCTTAGATTTTTGTGCTCAAGACCCTGGATTGAGGACTTGAACCCATAACCTGCTGACTCAGAGGCAAGTTTGCTTCCCACTGAGCCACAGCTGACACTAAGTGCGGAAGGGGTTGTGGTGGGAAAGGGGTTCTCTTCTCTCTTCTCTTAGGCAGTCCCTCGGAATCGAGGATGACTTGCTTCCACATTAAAAATGAGTTTGCATGTGACTGATGAGTCCAATGCGGGACCTACAGTCTCTGTCACAGATGGGGCAGATGGTGGTTGAAGGGGCGGGTGGGTGGGGTGCTTGGGTTGTGGTGAGTGGGGAAGGGGTCGTGGTGAGTGGGGAAGGGGTCGTGGTGAGTGGGGAAGGGGTCGTGGTGAGTGGGGAAGGGGTTGTGGTGAGTGAGGAAGGGGTTGTGGTGAGTGGGGAAGGGGTTGTGGTGAGTGGGGAAGGGGTTGTGGTGAGTGGTGAAGGGGTTGTGGTGAGTGGGGAAGGGGTTGTGGTGAGTGGGGAAGTGGTTGTGGTGAGTGGGGAAGGGGTTGTGGTGAGTGGGGAAGGGGTTGTGGTGAGTGGGGAAGGGGTTGTGGTGAGTGGGGAAGTGGTTGTGGTGAGTGGGGAAGGGGTTGTGGTGAGTGGGGAAGGGGTTGTGGTGAGTGGGGAAGTGGTTGTGGTGAGTGGGGAAGGGGTTGTGGTGGGTGGGGAAGGGGTTGTGGTGAGTGGGGAAGGGGTTGTGGTGAGTGGGGAAGTGGTTGTGGTGAGTGGGGAATGTAGAAAATACAGGGGGTGTTTTTGGTGTAATGGGGTTATTGTCTCTGGCCAGTCAGAAGTATCTGAGCTGCTCCAGAGCCCCGTGCGGTTTCGAATCGCTCCCCTTTTCTGGTTCTGACCGCCGGACTTATTTCAGTAGTGCTGTAGACAAAACGAGACTCGTGGTTGGGTGCAAAGAAGACGAGTATTTATTGAAAATAAGAATAAATTGAAAATAATGATGAATACAGCACTCTTTTACTTAATACAGCACACTTTTACTTAATACAGCACACCTTTGCTTAATACAGCACACCTTTGCTTAATACAGCACTTTTGCTTAATACAGGACACCTTTGCTTAATCCAGCACTTTTGCTTAATACAGGACACCTTTACTTAATCCAGCACTTTTACTTAATGGGGAGGAGAAACGGACACATCAAGGGAAAATTGACTAAAATTACAATTTAACAAAATTCCCCTTTAATTCCCACCCCTAATACCTATCTAGGTTGCCTTGTAATGGGCCAGAAAATCTATGCTCACCAGTGAACGCCTGCTCCATGCCCCTGCGGTTTGTCTTGGATTCTTCACCGCCCCGAAGTAGAGATACCCCAGTAATTCAAAGTAACTGCTGGTATTCCACTTCTTTGGGTGGGCTGCTGAGCTGTTCCTCTGTAGGCAGGGCATGGAGGCAAGGTGGCAGAGAGAGAGAGAGAGAATGGCTTCCTGAGGGGCTATCTTTATACCCCATTGGGAGCCGTTGTCTTCGCACCCAAATCTGGATGTATCTGGGCTATACAAAAGAGACCGAACTGTCCCCATTGACTGTAATGGGTTTGAATGTGTTACCCATTCATTTTAACTGGTTTGCGAGCAGTTTGAAATGTCCCACTGAATCCTAAAGTGTTCAGTCAACAGCACTCAAGTGCTTTGTAAACAAACCATTGTCCTGCGGTCGCAGTCCAACCGCAATTGATTGACAGCTTTAAGTACTTAAGCCTTTGAGTCAACATTATAGAGAGTTCTGTAAACAAATATCCTTTGTCCTGTGGGTGAAACTTCCTAAACTGCAGTTGATTGACAGTTTCAAGTACTTCAACATTCGCGCAGGTTGGTGTTTTTTTCAAATCCTTTGTGAGCCCGTGATTGAAGATATACAAGCAGGCTGTCTTTGTCTTCTGCCACGAGGCCTGACAGCCATTTTGATACCCTGGGTTTTTAAGGTATATTCCACCCAGGTTTTCTTTAATCAAAAATAATCTTCGGGGGCTGTAGAAATTTTCCAAAATTCTTGCGAACCTTACAGGAAGAGGTTGTGGTGAGTGGGGAAGGGGTTATGGTGAGTGGGGAAGGGGTTGTGGTGAGTGGGGAAGGGTTGTGGTGGGTGGGGAAGGGGTTGTGGTGAGTGAGGAAGGGGTTGTGGTGAGTGGGGAAGGGTTGTGGTGGGTGGGGAAGGGGTTGTGGTGAGTGGGGAAGGGGTTGTGGTGAGTGAGGAAGGGGTTGCGGTGAGTGGGGAAGGGGTTGTGTTGAGTGGGGAAGGGGTTGCGGTGAGTGGGGAAGGGGTTGTGTTGAGTGGGGAAGGGGTTGTGTTGAGTGGGGAAGGAGTTGTGGTAAGTGGGGAAGGGGTTGTGGTGGGTGGGGAAGGCGTTGTGGTGAGTGGGGAAGGGGTTGTGTTGAGTGGGGAAGGGGTTGTGGTGAGTGGGGAAGGGGTTGTGGTGAGTGGGGAAGGGGTTGTGTTGAGTGGGGAAGGGGTTGTGGTGAGTGGGGAAGGGGTTGTGGTGAGTGGGGAAGGGGTTGTGGTGGATGGGGAAGGGGTTGTGTTGAGTGGGGAAGGGGTTGTGGTAAGTGGGGAAGGGGTTGTGGTGGGTGGGGAAGGGGTTGTGGTGAGTGGGGAAGGGGTTGTGGTGAGTGGGGAAGGGGTTGTGGTGAGTGGGGAAGGGGTTGTGGTGAGTGAGGAAGGGGTTGCGGTGAGTGGGGAAGGGGTTGTGGTGAGTGGGGAATGGGTTGTGGTGAGTGGGGAAGGGTTTGTGGTGAGTGGGGAAGGGGTTGTGGTGGATGGGGAAGGGGTTGTGGTGAGTGGGGAAGGGGTTGTGGTGAGTGGGGAAGGGGTTGTGGTGAGTGGGGAAGGGGTTGTGGTGGGTGGGGAAGGGGTTGTGGTGAGTGGGGAAGGGGTTGTGGTGAGTGGGGAAGGGGTTGTGGTGAGTGGGGAAGGGGTTGTGGTGAGTGGGGAAGGGGTTGTGGTGAGTGGGGAAGGGGTTGTGGTGAGTGGGGAAGGGGTTGTGGTGAGTGGGGAAGGGGTTGTGGTGGGTGGGGAAGGGGTTGTGGTGAGTGGGGAAGGGGTTGTGGTGAGTGGGGAAGGGGTTGTGGTGAGTGGGGAAGGGGTTGTGGTGGGTGGGGAAGGGGTTGTGGTGAGTGGGGAAGGGGTTGTGGTGAGTGGGGAAGGGGTTGTGGTGAGTGGGGAAGGGGTTGTGGTGAGTGGGGAAGGGGTTGTGGTGGGTGGGGAAGGGGTTGTGGTGAGTGGGGAAGGGGTTGTGGTGAGTGGGGAAGGGGTTGTGGTGAGTGGGGAAGGGGTTGTGGTGAGTGGGGAAGGGGTTGTGGTGAGTGGGGAAGGGGTTGTGGTGAGTGGGGAAGGGGTTGTGGTGAGTGGGGAAGGGGTTGTGGTGAGTGGGGAAGGGGTTGTGGTGAGTGGGGAAGGGGTTGTGGTGGGTGGGGAAGGGGTTGTGGTGAGTGGGGAAGGGGTTGTGGTGGGTGGGGAAGGGGTTGTGGTGGGTGGGGAAGGGGTTGTGGTGGGTGGGGAAGGGGTTGTGGTGGATGGGGAAGGGGTTGTGGTGAGTGGGGAAGGGGTTGTGGTGGGTGGGGAAGGGGTTGTGGTGAGTGGGGAAGGGGTTGTGGTGAGTGGGGAAGGGGTTGTGGTGGATGGGGAAGGGGTTTGTGGTGAGTGGGGAAGGGGTTGTGGTGAGTGGGGACACAGTTGTGGTGAGTGGGGAAGGGGTTGTGGTGAGTGGGGAAGGGGTTGTGGTGAGTGGGGAAGGGGTTGTGGTGAGTGGGGACACAGTTGTGGTGGTGCGAGGCTGGTGAAAACTCAATGAAGTGTTGAAAAGTTTCAGAACTAAAAGGATGTGTGATGTGGTGGGGCCTTCAAATTAGTGAGTGGCGAGCATGGACAAGGCTAGTGAGATGAGCTTTAAGTATGGAAGAGAGAAACGTAGAGCAGATACGAAGAAGAGAATGGCGAGTGAAAAGGTAGTAGGTCAGGAAATTGAAATGAAACTCGTTGCATGCCAGATCCAGCCCCGACTGACAATCTCCCGGTTTTGGTTTGCCTCGTGCCCTCCACTGCCGCTGGCCATCTAGAATGAAAAATATACCCTCGTGGTTTAGTGCAGGACATTTAGGCAGCAGCATCTTTAGGACAGTGCAATCAGTTGGGGCTCCGAGCCAATCACAGAACCTGAGTGGATCCAGTATTAAGACAGTTATGAAATGGGAATAGCTGATCCCTGACCATTTAGTCAATTATTTTTACATTACGTATTGGGAAGGAAGATAGGAACCACAACATCAGATCCTTTACCCACAGGAGGGCAGGAGGCCTGCCAGGCAGAACACCAGAAGGATGTGGGAGGAGATACCTCGAGCTGTCAGTATGAAGAATGATGTCCTCAGGACCTGGATCCAGTGCCGCAAGAAGTTTAATGACTTCACGAGTGGTCAAGGTCAGTGAATGCATCGTCAAATGCCACCCCACCAACTGCACCACTAGCCTCACACACTGCTCAATGCACCACACCCCCATCACCCACCTACCAACAACCTCTAGGAATCACCACACATACCTCACAATCATAGCTTCGCTTCACTCTCACACACTTACCACTGCTGCTAGACTCACACCCACATCTCACGCCTTGCATACACTGCCAGCTATTCAACTATGGCACGCACATCACCCAAACACATTGCAACACGCTCACTGACACACTTCCCTTTCTTTTGCAGGCAAAGGTGGCTTATAACGGCCAGGAGCAGCAGCAGATGGGCGGAGGGGAAGCCCGACTGCAGAACCTCACAGAGCTGGAGGAAGCAGTGCTGGAGATAATTGGAGGGGCTGTCACTGAGTTTGTGGCAAGTGGCGAAGTGGAAAGCATTGCTGATGATGACGGTATGCTGAAAATTAATCCTTCTCATATCCCACTTCCCCCTCATCCCTTCTCAGTTACAAGCTGCTGATGGTGTATGCATGGATATCTTGCTTTCAACTCCTCCCCTCACCACAACGCGACCCTTGTGCCTTTCTCCTTTCAGATACCCAAGAAGTCCCATGAGCCCAGCCTGACCTTGAAGTAATGGAGGAGGAGCGTGAAGGAGAAGAGGCACCATCACTCGATCTGACACTTGCAAACACCAGCTCAGAAAATGGCATTGCTCGTACTTTAGAGGGTAGAGGCCTGAAGGCTTGGACTAATGATCCAGAGACGTGAGTTCAAATCCCACCACGGCAGTTGGGCAATTTAAACTCAGTTAATTAAATAAATCTGGAATAAAAAGCTAGTATCAGTAATGATGACCGTGAAACTGTCGGATTATTGTTAAAAAAACCCCATCTATAGTTCACTAATGTCCTTTTAGGAAGGAAATCTGCCGTCCTTACCTGGTCTGGCCTATATGTGACTCCAGACCCACAGCAATGCGATTGACTCTTAACTGCCCTCTGAAATGGCCTAGCAAGTCACTCAGTTGTAACAAAGCGCTTCGAAACACAATAATAAGAATGAAACCAGATCGACCTCGGCACCGGCTACGGACATGGCAACGGGACACCCAGCCCAGTTGACCCTGCAAAGTCCTCCTCACTAACATCTGGGGACTTGTGCCAAAATTGGGAGAGCTGTCCCACTGACTAGTCAAGCAACAGCCTGACATAGTCATACTCACAGAATCATACCTTTCAACCAATGTACCAAACTCCTCCATCACCATCACTGGCAGGACAGACCCACCAGGGGTGGTGGCACAGTGGTATACAGTCAGGAATGAGTGGCCCTGGGAGTCCTCAACATTGACTCTGGTCCCCATGCAGTCTAATGGCTTCAGGTCAAACATGGGCAAGGAAACCAACTGCTGATTACCACCTATTGCCCTCCCTCACCTGAGGAATCAGTACTGCTTCATGTTGAACATCACTTGGAAGAAGAATTGAGGGTAGCAAGGGCACAGAATGTACTCTGGCTGGGGGACTTCAATGTCCATCACCAAGAGTGGCTCGGTATCACCACTACTGACCGAGCTGGCCAGATTGGACCTGCAGCAGGTGGTGAGAGAACCATCATGAGGAAGAAACCTACTTGACCTCATCCTCACCAATCTACCTGTCGCAGATGCATCTGTTCATGACAATACTGGTAACAGTGACCACCGCACAGTCCTTGTGGAGTCGATGTCCCATCTTCACACTGAGTACAACCTCCGACCTGCTGTGTGGCACTACCACCATTCTAAATGGGGTAGAATCATAGAATGGTTACAACACAGAAGGAGGCCATTCGGCCCACTGAGCCCCTGCTGGCTCTCTGCAAGAGCACCTCAGTTAGTCCCACTCTCCCGCCCTTTCCCCGTAGCCTTGCAGATTTTTTCCTTCAGGTACTTATCCAACTCCCTTTTGAAAGCCACGATTGATTCTGCCTCCACCACCCTTTCAGGCCGTGCATTCCAGATCCTAACCACTCGCTGCATAAAAAAGTTTTTCCTCAGGTCGCCTTTGGTTCTTCTGCCAATCACCTTAAATCTGTGTCCTCTGGTTCTCGACCCTTCCGCCAATGGGAACAGTTTCTCTCTATCTACAATGTCTAGACCCCTCATGATTTTGAACAGCTCTATCAAATCTCCTCTTAACCTTCTGTGCTCTAAGGAGAACAACCCCAGCTTCTCCAGTCTATCCACATAACTGAAGTCCCTCATTCCTGGAACCATTGTTGTAAATTTTTACTGCACCCTCTTCACATCCTTCCTAAAGTGCGGTGCCCAGAATTGGACACAATACTCCAGTTGAGGTCGAACCTCTCTGGCCACAGGGGATGTACCAGAGGACTGGAGAACAGCTAATGTAGTACCATTATTCAAGAAGGGTAGCAGGGATAAACCAGGGAATTACAGGCCAGTGAGCCTAACATCTGTGGTAGGGAAATTATTGGAAAAAATTCTGAGGGACAAAATTAGTCTCCACTTGGAGAGGCAAGGATTAATCGGGGATAGTCAGCATGGCTTTGTCAAGGGTAAATCATGTCTGACAAACCTGATTGAATTTTTCGAGGGGGTGACTAGGGAGGTGGATGAGGGAAATGCTGTGGATGTGGTTTACATGGACTTCAGTAAAGCTTTTGGCAAAGTCCCGCATAGGAGACTGGTCAAGAAGGTAAGAGCCCATGGGATCCAGGGTGCCTTGGCGCGTTGGATCCTAAACTGGCTGAGTGGCAGGAGGCAGAGGGTGATGGTCGAAGGTTGCTTTTGTGACTGGAAGCCTGTGTCCAGTGGGGTACCTCAGGGATCGGTGCTGGGTCCCTTGTTGTTTGTGATCTACATAAATGATTTGGATGAGAATGTAAAAGGTATGATCAGCAAGTTCGCAGATGACACGAAAATTGGTGGGGTGGTCAATTGCGAGGAGGAAAGCCTCAGGCTACAGGACGATATAAACGGGTTGGTCAGATGGGCGGAAAAGTGGCAAATGGAATTTAACCCTGAAAAGTGCGAGGTGATGCATTTTGGACGGACAAATAAGGCAAGGGAATACACAATGAGTGGTAGGACCCTAGGAAGTACAGAGGTCAGAGGGACCTTGGTGTACATGTACATAGATCCCTGAAGGCAGCGGAACAGGTAGATAAGGTGGTTAAAAAGGCATATGGGATACTTGCCTTCATTAGCCGAGGCATAGAATATAAGAGCAGGGAGGTTATGATGGAGCTGTACAAAACGCTGGTGAGGCCACAGCTGGAGTACTGTGTGCAGTTCTGGTCGCCTCACTATAGGAAGGATGTGATTGCTTTGGAGAGGGTGCAGAGAAGATTCACCAGGATGTTACCTGGGATGGAGCGCCTCAGCTATGAAGAAAGACTAAACAGGCTGGGGTTGTTTTCCTTGGAGCAAAGAAGGCTGAGGGGGGACCTGATTGAGGTATACAAAATGATGAGGGGCATAGATAGGGTAGACAAAGAGGAACTTTTCCCCTTAGTAGGGGGGTCAATAACAAGGGGGCATAGATTCAGGGTAAGGGGCAGGAGATTTAGAGGGGATTTGAGGAGGAACTTTTTCACCCAGAGGGTGGTTGGAATGTGGAACTCAATGCCCAAAAGGGTGGTAGAGGCAGGAACCCTCACAACATTCAAGAAGCATTTGGATGAGCACTTGAAATGCCATTGCATACAAGGCTATGGACCAAATGCTGGAAAATGGGATTAGACTGGACAGGGATGGATGGGCGGCGCAGACACGATGGGCCGAAGGGCCTCTTTCTGTGCTGTAAAACTCTATGACTCTATGAATCAGTGTTTTATAAAGGTTCATCATAATTTTCCTGCTTTTGTACTTGATGCCTCTATTTATGAAGCCCAGAATCACATATGCTTTTTTAACTGCTTTCTCAACCTGCCCTGCCACCTTCAATGATTTGTGCACATATACCCCCAGGTCTCTCTGTTCATGCACCCCTTTTAGAATTGTAATCGGTAGTTTATATTGTCTCTCCTTGTTCTTCCCTCTAAAATGTATCACTTCGCACTTTTCTGCATTAAATTTCATCTGCCACGTGTCCGCCCATTCCACCAGCCTGTCTGTGTCCTTTTGAAGCCTATCACTATCCTCCTCATTGTTCACTATATGTTCATATTTTGTGTTATCCGCAAATTTTGAAATTGTGCCCTGTACTCCCAAGTCCAAGTCATTAATATATGTCAAGAAAAGCAGTGGTCCTAGTACCGACCCCTGGGGAACACCACTGTATACCTTCCTCCAGTCCGAAAAACAACCGTTCACCACTACTCTCTGTTTCCTGTCACTGAGTCAATTTCGTATCCGTGCTGCCACTGTCCCTTTTATTCCATGGGCTTCAATTTTGCTGGCAAGCCTTTTATGTGGCACTTTGCCGAACGCCTTTTGGATGTCCATGTACACCACGTCAACCACATTACCCTCATCAACCCTCTCTGTTGCCGCATCAAAAAACTCGATCAGGTTAGTTAAACACGATTTGCCTTTAACAAATCCGTGCTGGCTTTCCTTAATTAATCCACACTTGTCCAAGTGACTGTTAATTTTGTCCCAGATTATTATTTCTAAAAGCTTCCCCTTTAAATTGGCTAAATAGATTAGATTGACTGGCCTGTGGTTGCTGGGTTTATCCTTACACCCTTTTTTGAACAATGGGTTAACATTTGCAATTCTCCAGGCCTCTGGCACCACCCCCTGATCTAAGGAAAGAAAGACTTGCATTTCTATAGCACCTTTCAAGACCACCGGAAGTCTCAAAGCGCTTTACAGCCAATGAGGTACTTTTGAAGTGGAGTCACTGTTGTAATGTGGGAAACAAGGCAGCCAATTTGCGCACAGCAAGCTCCCACAAACAGCAATGTGATAATGACCGGATAATCTGTTCTTGTTATCTTGCTGGAGTACACCGGGGATAACTCCCCTACTCTTCTTCGAAGTAGTGCCATGGGTTCTTTTACGTCCACCTGAGAGAGCAAATGGGGCCTCGGTTTAACGTCTCATCCGAAAGACGGCACCTCCAACAGTGCAGCACTCCCTCAGCACTGCACTGGAGTGTCAGCCTAGCTTTATGTGCCCAAGTCCCTGGAGTGGGAGTCAAACCCACAACCTTCTGACTCAGAGGCGAGTGTGCTACCCACTGAGCCACAGCTGACACAAGGAGGTATATTTGTATTTGTATTTCCAGAAGGCATTCGATAAGGTGCCACATAAAAGGTTACTACACAAGATAAGAGCTGACGGGATAGCGGGTAATATATTAATGGCCCAGAAGTTCCGATCGCAGACCTCCCGCGGGCGGGGGGCTGCGATCTGGAAAAATCTGCGCCAAGACCGGAGGGCTCCCGGGAGGCGCAGAGTTCCGATGCTGGGCCTCTCCAAACTGCCGGTGCGCAGGGCCCACGTATCCCAGAGGCGCAGGCGGTTCGCAGCGTCCCTGGGATCACGTGGGCCATGGGGAGCCAATCAGAGAAGGGAATCTCCCTTCACACATTTGACAGGAAGACCTGTCAAATATATGAATGGAGATCACCCCCAAAACATAGTAAAACTTTAAATAAATTTTTTTAAAAATCACATTTTTAAAATGACTTGAAAGTACAATAAATTAACTATTTTAAACAAAACTTTAAACTTTTCAAAAAAATAATTAAAGTTTTTTACAGGGCTAAAAATAAACTTACCTTTCTTTAAAGTATTTTTAAATGATAAATCAGTGGGAAAAACGTTTTTTTAAACTTTTTTTCAACTCTTATCCTGGTAAAAGCAGGCCTTACGCAGGCTTTTACCAGGTGCAAGAATTGTAAGTGTTTTCTGCGGGTGGAGGGTCTCCAAAAAACGGAACTCTCCCCCCGCGGAGGCCCTTCTGCCGGGCAGGTGGAGGATCTGTCAAGAGCTTTCTTGACAGATCGGAAATGCCGGTTTCCAGCGCATGCGCAGTGCATGCCTGAAACCGGCATTTCCGATGTCCCTACGGGTGAGTACACAGCGTGAACACACCCGTAGGGATCGGAATTTCTGCACCATTAGCATGGATAGAGGATTGGCTAACTAACAGAAAATGGAGAGTCGGGATAAATGGGTCATTTTCAGGTTGGCAAACTGTAACTAGTGGGGTGCTGCAGGGATCAGTGCTGGGGCCACAACTATTTACAATCTATATTAATGACTTGGATGAAGGGGTTGAATGTAATGTAGCCAAATTTGCTGATGATACAAAGATAGGTGGGTGTAACATTTGCATATTGAATTATCATTGGCCCGCAGGCATCTGTAAGGAATACCTATTATATTCACATGTGATCACATACTGAGTTGTCATTGGCCTGCAGGCATCTGTAAGGACTGCTATTGTTTTGGAAGACCCAGGCTAGGGTCCTAACTCCATCTTGTCCCCACTGTGCTGTATGATTGAGATCACAGACCTGATGCTTCATAAAAGAGTTAAACTGTAATACTCAGTTGTCCTGCAATTTATTATTTTTGTACAAAGTGTGCAAAACAAGACATGGTGTCAGAACAGGGATTTGAAATGGACACCGTTGGAGCTCCCCTACCTCGAATTGATTGGGAATCTTTGAACTTACATAGAGAATGGAGCAAGTTCAAGCAACACGTGGAGTTAATGTTCTCGGGTCCGTTGAAAAGCAAAGGGGAGGAAGAACGATGCAGCTACCTACTCCTGTGGAGCGGAGAAAAAGGGAGAGACATTTTTAACACATGGTCTGTCACCTCGGATGAAGCAAAGGTACTGAAGAGTTATTTTGACCGTTTTGAATCATATGTGATGCCCAAGACAAATACGATTTTCGCTAGGTACAAGTTTCAGGAGAAAGTACAAGGAGCTAGTGAGTCGTTTGAACAGTTTGTGACTGAGTTAAAACTGCTGGTAAAAGACTGTGGGGGAGAAATTCGGTGGGCTGCGCCACCAGTTAGCACCTAAAGAGGGGACTCAGTGGCTTTAGCGCCACTGGCCACGCTTCCTGCGATATTTAGCTGGGGCGCTAATGGCGACGTTAGCCTGTTGCACTGCGCCGCCACCGATGATGTCATCGGTGTGCGCAGCGCCCTGCTACCACCCCGCTACCGCCCCGATTGTGATATTTGGCAGCGACCGCCTCTGTAGCGCCGTTCGCTAATCGCGCCCTGTTCACGGTGCCTACCTGTGGCGGCAGTGGCGCAAATTAAGGTGGAGGTGCGGGGCGGCCGTTTTTTTCGGTGGCCGCCTGCCAGCACCTCCGTCCCCGGCCTCCTGTTCTCCCCCCGCGGCATTGCTGACTGTTTTCCGAGAGCCCGGCACTTCTCCTCGGTGCCGGGCTCTTTTGCTGGCACTCGCGATCGCTCATCGTGCTGGTGCAGGCCCCTCCCCCTTAAGAATGGGAGGAAGGCCTGCAGTACCGCAGTGCGCCGCGCCGCAGCATGTGGCGCTGCGGCACGTTGCGCTGCGATATTCAGTTTCAGCGCCCTAAGAGGGGCGCGGAGCGCCTCAAGCCTCGCCCCGTGTCCCTCTTGGGGCGCTCAAGCTGAATTTCCGGCGATCGCTGCTGCTCCGATCGCAGCGCAAAATCTGGTGCCCAGGCGAGCTTGGCGCGCGTTTGCGGCTCCACCCAATTTCTCCCCCTGTGAATATTCAGATAAAGATGAGATGGTCAGAGACCGCATCATGTTTGGAATACATTCAGCTAAAGTGAGAGAGAAACTTTTGAATGTTGGGTCCGGGCTAACGCTGGACAAAGCTATGGACATAGCTAGATCACACGAGATAGCCCAAGCACAGATGAAAACCATAACCGGTGCCACGAGCAGCTCGAGTGAACAGACAGTGCACGCAGTTAATAGACACACACCAAAGAACACCGCCCAGAGAGCGTTTTTCAGAACAGAAAGAGCAGAGGGAATTCTAAAAATGGGCGACACAGACATAAAACACTTCAAAAACTGTGGATATTGTGGAAACCAGATGCATGGGGAAAAGGAGTACTGCCCTGCCAAAGGAAGACAATGTGCTAAATGTGGTAAACGGAACCACTTTGCTAAAGTCTGCAGGACTGTTTCCGGAAAAGCAGTACACACAGTGAGTGACAGCCAAATGCCAGATAGAGAGCCAAATGCAGAGGAACTGTTTATTGATTCTGTGTCACAGAAAAAACAGAATTCAGGGACTGAGCAAGCCTATGCCAATATTGAGATAGGAAAACAGGGCAAAGAGCTTAAGTTTAAACTAGACACTGGATCTCAGGTTAATGTAATTTCTCTGAATGAGTATCACAGCTTGAAGGATGAGTGTGAGCTACAGCTCACCTCATGCAGACTGACCGGCTATGGGGGTGAGCAGCTCATTGTAAAAGGCACATGCGTGATGAAATGCAAGAACAAAAAAAGCGACATGATGTTGGACTTTTACATTGTTGACACTCAAGCACCTCCAGTGCTAGGTCTAAAGGCATGTTTAGACATGGACCTTGTCAAGCTAGTGCTATCATTGACAGCACCAGTTGATAAGCAGACAGTCACGGAGGAGTTTGCTGATGTTTTCAAAGGAATCGGACTATTCCCAGGTGAATGCAGTATTCACCTTGACCCAGCAGCAACCCCTGTGGTTTGCCCACTGAGAAGGATACCCCTTGCTCTACGTAGTCGCCTGAAGGAGGAGCTGCAGAACATGGAGAATACAGAAATCATCGTCTGGGAAACAGAACCGACAGAGTGGGTCAACGCGTTAGTAGTGGTTGAGAAACCATGTGCAGGCAAGCTCAGAGTCTGTCTCGACAAGGCTATCAAACACCCACACTACCCTCTACCAACGCTGGATGACATCACACCCAAGCTAGTGGGAGCACGTTACTTCAGTGTAATGGACGCACGATCAGGATACTGGAATATCAAGCTCACGGAAGAGTCATCTAAGCTAACAATGTTCAACACACCATTTGGACGCTACCGATTTCTGCGTTTACCATTTGGTCTTATCTCAGCTCAGGATGAATTCCAGCGGAAGATCGACGAAACCTATGAAGGCCTCGACGGAGTAGTCGCAATCGTAGATGACATCCTCATCTATGGCAGGAATAGAGAGGAACATGACAGGAACCTCCGTGCAATGCTACAAAGATCATGGGAGAAAGGTATCCAGCTCAACCCCGAGAAAAGCATAATCGGATCCACCGAGATCAGTTATTTCGGGCATCGCCTCTCAACTGATGGCATTAAGCCGGATCCAGAGAAAATCTCCACCATCAAGAAGGTGGAGCCGCCGAAGAACCGCGCAGAGCTAGAGACAGTACTAGGCATGGTTAACTACTTAGCCAAGTTTGCCCCGAGCCTCTCCGAAATCAACACACCCATGCGTCAGTTGCTCAAACAATCCAATGAGTTCCTGTGGGACAAACAACATGACACAGCATTTCAGAAAATGAAAGACCTAATCACCAGAGAACCAGGACCAGTTCTTGCCTACTTCGACCCCAACAAAGAGCTCAGACTACAAGTGGACGCGTCAAAGTACGGACTAGGTGCAGTATTACTGCAAGAAGGAAAGCCCATCGGCTACGCTTCCAGATCTCTCACAGACAGTGAAATCAACTATGCCCAAATCGAGAAAGAGCTATACGCAATTCTGTTTGGATGTAAGCGTTTCCACCAGTACGTCTATGGCCGACAAGTCATTGTGGAATCCGACCACAAGCCCCTTGAGTCAATCATGAGGAAACCACTAGCCGCAGCCCCACCAAAGCTACAGAGAATGATCCTTCAGCTACAGAAGTACGACTTCACAATCATTCACCGTCCAGGCAAAGACATTCCTGTCGCAGACACACTCTCCAGAAGTCTCTTAGCTACCAGGACAGCAGCCTCAGTGAAGGCATGGATGTGCAGGTGCACATGGTGTACAACAGCTTACCTGTGAGTGACTCAAAACTGAAGGAGATCCAAGCAGGAACAGAGAAAGATGCACAACTCACACTGCTGAGCAAAGTCATACATGAAGGATTGCCTGAGGAAAGGAGGAAATGCCCTCAGAGCATATCTGAATTCTGGAACCACAGAGACGAACTGTCACAAATCAATGGAATCGCCTTCAAAGGGGAGAAAATCATCATTCCTACCAGTCTCAGAGAAGAGATGTTGACAAAAATTCATGCTGGACATATGGGTATGGAAAAATGCAAACAAAGAGCACGTGACATTATGTTTTGGCCCGGAATGTGCAAACACATTGAGGACATTGTCGGAAAATGTTCCATTTGTCTAGAACGCCGCCCATCAAATGTCAAAGAGCCCATGATACCTCACCGTATCCCAGACAGGCACTGGCAGGTCGCGGCAACGGATCTGTTCACATGGAACAACGAGGACTACATAGTGACTGTTGATTACTACAGCAGATTTTTTGAATTGGACAAGCTTCACAGCACCACATCTGCAGCTGTGATCCACAAGCTAAAGGCAGCCTTTGCCAGACATGGTATGGTAGAGACTTTAGTCTCAGACAATGGCCCCCAATACAAATCAAAAGAGTTTGAGTCATTTGCCAAGGCATGGGATTTCACACGTCACATCAAGCCCACATTACCCTTAAATTAATGGCCTTGCTGAAAAAACTGTCCAGATTGCAAAAACACTCATGGACAAAGCCAAAGCGGACAAAAGAGACCCCTACATCAGTCTCCTTGAGTACCGCAACACTCCGGTTGACAACTTCAAGTCACCAGCACAGCTGTTGATGAGCCGCAGTCTTCGCTCAATCCTTCCAAGCACCAACCAGCAGCTGCAGCCAGAGGTCATCAGCTGCAAGCAAGTGCATGCAAAACATGTACAGAGACAGCAACGCCAAAAGAGATACTATGACAGGTCAGCTAGACAACTGCCGCCGTTGCACAATGGAGAATCCGTCAGAATCCAGGAGCATGACTACTGGAAGCCTGCAGTCGTCATCCAGCCAGCTGACACTGAGTGATCATATCACGTCCGCACCCCAGAAGGACAGGTGTACCGCCGCAATCGCAGGCACCTCCTGAACACCAAGGAACAACACTGTCATTCTGACAAGAGGATCAGTTCAACAGAGTGTGATGAACAGAGCAATACACAAAACACATCATACTTACCTGAACCTAAACCTGAACCTGATTTGTTGACCGATTCAGGAGCATGCTCAGTTCCATACCACACAAGGTCGGGATGAGAGGTCAAGCCTAGAGTTATCCTTGACTTGTGAACTGTCAAAGGGTGTAGGCGGATCGCTGCCCTAAAAAAAAACTGTACATCGTTATTGAAATGTTGAGATGTTTTCAGCGCTAGTTAAATGCTGAGTTTACTTATATGTTTATGCTACCGAGAACATTATGTAGAAGAAAGGTTTAAAAGTAATGCATAACATTTTTCTTTTAAAAGGGGATGTAACATTTGCATATTGAATTATCATTGGCCCGCAGACATCTGTAAGGAATACCTATTATATTCACATGTGATCACATGCTGAGTTGTCATTGGCCTGCAGGCATCTGTAAGGACTGCTATTGTTTTGGAAGACCCAGGCTAGGGTCCTAACTCCATCTTGTCCCCACTGTGCTGTATGATTGAGATCACAGACCTGATGCTTCATAAAAGAGTTAAACTGTAATTCTCCGTTGTCCTGCAATTTATTATTTTTGTACAAAGTGTGCAAAACAAGACAGTGGGAAATAAAATTGTGTGGAGGACGCAAAGAATCTCCAAAGGGATATAGACAGGCTAAGTGAGTGGGCAAAAATCTGGCAGATGGAGTTTAATGTGAGAAAATGCAAGGTTATCCACTTTGGTAGGAAAAACAAAAAAAATTATTATTTAAATGGGGAGAGATTACAAAATTCTGAGGTACAGAGGGACCTGGAGGTCCTTGTACATGAATCACAAAAAGTTAGCATGCAGGTACAGCAAGTAATTAGGAAGGCAAATGGGATGTTGGCCTTTATTGCAAAGGGAATGGAGTATAAAAGTGGGGAAGTCCTGTTACAACTGTACAGGGCGTTGGTGAGACCACACCTGGAGTACTGCGTACAGTTTTGGTCTCCTTATTGAAGGTCTTATGTTCATTAATAAATAGACATTCTTATTATGAACACAGCTAGCTTTTGCTAGACTTTTTATTGAGCACATGTGGACTAGGTACAGTATCTGTAGAGGCTTCCATCTTGACTGCTGCCTTGTGGGTAGCCTAGTGCCTCATGGGTAATGTAGTCTTAATATACATACAGCTGGGTAGTGTAGTCTTATACATACAGCTATATACAGCTCTACACAGCTCTATGGCTCCACCTAGTGTCCACTATAGAATGACATGTTATTGATCATTACAGAAGGAAGGATATACTTGCATTTGAGGCAGTTCAGAGACGATTCACGAGGTTAATTCCAGAGATGAAGGGGTTGACTTATGAAGAAAGGTTGAGTAGGTTGGGCCTATACTCATTGGAGTTTAGAAGAATGAGAGGGGATCTTATTGAAACATATGGGCCAGAAATTCGGGTCCCCACGGGTGAGTACGTGCTGGGTACTCACGCGTAGGCCCAACAAAAGTGCCGGTTTTGTGCTTGCACTGCGCATGCGCGGGAAACCGGAACTTCCGTTCCCTTAAAGGAAGGGGTTCACAAGTCGAACGCGTGCGCCGGAGAGGCAGCACGTACGCCTGGAACTTCCGTTTTTTTTGCAGGTTTCTCCGGGAGGGTAAGTCTCCAGCAGCTGTGCTTTTAAAAAGCAGTCGCAAGGCCTGCTTTTAACAAGATAAGTGGTGAATTAAGTAAAATGAAAACATTTTTTCCACAGGTTTATTATTTTTAAATACTTTAAAGAAAGGTAAGTTTATTTTTAGCCTTATTAAAAACTGTAATCAATTTTTTCAAAAATTTAAGTTATTGTTTAAATTAGTTATTTTATGTAATTTATAGTTATTTTAAAAATGTGATTTTTTTTTAACATTTATTTGAAGTTTTGGTTAGGTTTTGGGGCCGATTTCTATTCATAGATTTGACAGTTCTTCCTGTCAAATCGATGAATAGAAATTCCCTGCTACAATTGGCTCTCCATGGCCCACGTGATCCCAGGGGAGGCTTCAAACTAACTGCGCCCCTGGGATACGCAAGCACTGCGCGCCGGCAGTTGGAGCATGCCCGGGATCGGAACCCCACGCGGACCCACAGCACAACGGCCGGCGCGCAAGTTAAGCACAGGTCAGAGGCTTGCAACCGTGGGAAGCCTCCGACCCGAATTTCTGGCCCAAAAGATTCTGAAGGGGCTTGATAGGGTAGATGCAGAGAGGATGTTTCCCCTCATGGGGGAATCTAGAACTAGAGGGCAAAATTTCAGAATAAGGGGGTACCCTTTTAAATCGGAATTGAGGAGGAATTTCTTCTCTCAGAGGGTCGTGAATCTTTGGAATTCTCTTCCCCAGAGAGCTGTGGAGGCTGGGTCATTGAATATATTTAAGGCGGAGATAGACAGATTTTAGAAAGGTGAGGGAGTCGAGGGTTATGGGGAGCGGGAAGGAAGTGGAGTTGATGCCAAGATCAGATCAGTCATGATCTTATTGAATGGCGGAGCAGGCTTGAGGGGCCGAATGGCTGACTCCTGCTCCTACGTCTTATGTTCTTATGGAAGATTATGGCCACTCCCTCCGCAATTTCCACCTTTACTTTCCTCAGTATGCTAGGTTGCATCCTGGTGACTTAGCTACTTTAAGTACAGCCAGCCTTTCTAGTTCCTCCTCTTTATCAATTTTTATCCCATTCAGTATCTCCTCTACCTCCTCTTTCACTATGACTCTGGCAGCATCTTCTTCCTTGGTGAAGACAGATGCAAAGTATTCATTCAGTACCTCAGCCATGCCCTCTGCCTCCATGCGTAGGTCTCCTTTTTGGTCCCTAATCGGCCCCACCCCTCCTCTTACTACCCATTTACTATCTATATGCCTATAGAATTCTTTTGGATTCCCTTTTATGTTTACTGCCAATCTACTCTCATACTCTCTCTTTGTCCCTTTTATTTCCTTTTTCACTTCCCCTCTTAACTTTCTAGATTCAGCCTGGTTCTCACTTGTATGCTCGGCCTGACATCTGTCATATACCCCCTTTTTCTGCTTCATCTTACTCTCTATCTCTTTCATCATCCAGGGAGCTCTGATTTTAGTTGCCCTACCTTTCCCCCTCGTGGGAATGTACCCCGACTGTACCCAAACCATCTCCTCTTTAAAGGCAGCCCATTTTTCGGTTACAGTTTTGCCTGCCAATCTTTGATTCCAATTTACCTGGGCCAGATCCATTCTCAACCGACTGAAATTGGCCTTCCTCCAATTAAGTATTTTTACTCTAGATTGCTCTCTGTCCTTTTCCACAGCTAATCTAAACCTTATGATACTATGATCACTGTTCCCTAAATGTTCCCCTACTGACACTTGCTCCACTTGACCCACCTCATTCACCAGAACCAGATCCAGCAATGCCTCCTCCCTCGTCGGGCCGGAAATGTACTGATCAAGAAAGTTCTCCTGAACACACTTCAGAAATTCTTCCCCTTCTCTGCCCTTTACACTATTACTATCCCAGTCTATATTAGGATAGTTGAAGTCACCCATTATCACTGCTCTATAGTTTTTAAAAAATTCATTTTTATGGGATGTGGGCGTCACTGGCAAGGCCAGCATTTATTGCCCATTCCTAATTGCCCTTGAGAAGGTGGTGGTGAGCCGCCTTCTTGAACCGCTGCAGTCCATGTGGTGAAGGTACTCCCACAGTGCTGTTAGGTAGGGAGTTCCAGGATTTTGACCCAGTGATGATGAAGGATCGGCGATATACTTCTAAGTCAGGATGGTGTGTGACTTGGAGGGGAACTTGGAGGTGGTGGTGTTCTCATGCATCTGCTGCCTTTGTCCTTCTAGGTGGAAGAGGTCGCGGGTTTGGGAGGTGCTGCCGAAGAAGCCTTGGCGAGTTGCTGCAGTGCATCTTGTAGATGGTACACACTGCAGCCACGGTACGCTAGTGCTGGAGGGAGTGAATGTTTAAGGTGGTACATTGGCTGAAAGGTATGATTCTGTGAGTATGACGTCAGGCTGTTGCTTGACTAGTCTGTGGGACAGCTCTCCCAATTTTGGCACAAGTCCCCAGATGTTGGTGAGGAGGGCTTTGCAGGGTCGACTGGGCTGGGTGTGCCACTGCCGTGTCCGTAGCTGGTGCCGAGGTTG
The DNA here is from genome assembly GCF_052327205.1 of Somniosus microcephalus. Lineage (NCBI taxonomy): Eukaryota > Metazoa > Chordata > Chondrichthyes > Squaliformes > Somniosidae > Somniosus > Somniosus microcephalus. Next base: position 10,148,377 of record NC_141008.1, read on the forward strand.
ATGCCGGGTGGTCCGTCCGGTTTCCTTCTTATTATTTTGTTTTGTAGTGGTTTGTTACAACTGAGTGGCTTGTTAGGCCATTTCAGAGGGCAGTTAAGAGTCAACCACATTGCTGTGGGTCTGGCGTCACATATAGGCCAGACCGGGTAAGGACAGCAGATTTCCTTCCCTAAAGGACATTAGTGAATCAGATGGGGTTTTACGATAATCCAATAGTTTCATGGTTACCATTACTGATACTAGTAATTATTCCAAATTTATTTAATTAACTGGGATATGAACTCACGTCTCTGGATCATTAGTCCAGGCCTCTGGATTACTAGCCCCGTGACATTACCACTACGCTACCATTCCCTACTGTTCTTGCACCTCTCTGTAATGTCCCTGCAAATTTGCTCCTCTATATCCTTCCCATGAGTTAGTGGACTATAGAATACACAGAGTAGTGTAATGGCACCTCTTAAGTCTAGCCATATAGATTCTGTCCTTGACCCTTCCAGGACATCCTCTCTCTCCAGCACTCTAATATTCTCCTTAACCAATACTGCCACACCACCTCCTTTATTTCCTTCCCTATCTTTCCTGAACACCGTATATTTGGAATATTTAGTACCCAATCCTGCCCTTTTTTGAGCCAGGTCTCCGTTATTACCATGACATCATATTCCTATGTGGCTATTTGCACCTGCAGCTCAGCAACCTTATTTACCACGCTTCCTGCATTTACACACATGTAAACCTATCTTAGACCTTCTTGTATTCTCTCGTAGTCTGACCCCACCTAATACCGTACTATTTCTTACTCTAGTGCTAGCTATCTCTCCCAATCCTTTGTGCACCTTGCTTCTCCTTCCTAATGCTACATCCTGGTGCCGACCCCCCCACCAAATTAGTTTAAACCCACCCCAACAGCACTAACAAACCCCCCAGCAAGGATTTTGTCCTGGCTCTGTTGAGGTGCAACCCGTCTGGCCTGTACAAGTTCCACCTCCAGCAGAACCAGTCCCAATATCCCAGGAATCTAAAGCCCTCCCTCCTGCTCCATCTCTCCAGCCACGCATTCATCTGCTCTATCCTCCTCTTTCTATACTCACTATCTCATGGCACCAGTATTCCAGCACAATCTGTAACCTCCTGGCCTGGCATATCCCTCATTACCATTAACAGCAAGCCAGGGGACCAATCCTGGTTCAATAAGGAGTGGAGAAGAGCATGCCAGGAGCAGCACCAGGCTTACCTAAAAATGAGGTGCCAACCTGGGGAAGCTGCAACGATAGCAAAATACTGCAAATGCTGGAAATCCAAAATAACAACAGAGAATGCTGGAAAAACTCAGCAGGTCAGGCAACATCCGTGGAGAGAAATTTGAGTTGACGTTTCGGGTTGAAACCCTTCTTCAAAACTGGAAAGAAAATAAAAAGATCGAAGGCAAAGCTGCGATCGAACAAAAGAGACAATAAAAGGTATGCGAAGCCAGATGAGATGGTAATGGGCCCGTGGAGACAAAAGGCAGCTGAGATTAGGTGTGAAGTGTACTGGCAGGTAAGAGACAGCTGCCAGGTGAGAGAGAGAAACAAAAGGAAATGAGGGGGGGGGGGGGGCGGGGGGAGAAAAAAATTAATTTTTTCCACCCCTTTGTTTTGGGCCCTTTTTTCTCCCCCCCCCTCCTTTCCTTTTGTTTCTCTCTCTCACCTGGCAGCTGTCTCTTACCTGCCAGTACACTTCACACCTAATCTCAGCTGCCTTTTGTCTCCATGGGCCCATTACCATCTCATCTGGCTTCTAATACCTTTTATTGTCTCTTTTCTTCTTTTGTTCGATCGCAGCTTTGCCTTCGATCTTTTTTTTTTCTTTCCAGTTTTGAGGAAGGGTTTCAACCCGAAACGTCAACTCAAATTTCTCCACGGATGTTGCCTGACCTGCTGAGTTTTTCCAGCATTCTCTGTTGTTATTTTGGGGAAGCTGAAACCCAGGACTACATGCATGCTAAACAGCAGAAGCAGCATGCTGTAGACAGGGCTATGCGATTCCACAATCAACGGATCAGATCAACGCTCTGCAGTCCTGCCACATCCAGTCGTGGATGGTGGTGGACAATTAAATGGGAGGAGGAGGCTCCATGAATATCCCCAACCTCAATAATTGCAGAGCCCAGCAGGCAAGTGCAAAAGACAAGGCTGAAGCATTTCCAACCATCTTTAGCCAGAAGTGCAGACTGGCTGCTCCATCTCTGCCTCCTCCTGAGGTCCCCAACATCACAGAAACCAGTCTTCAGCCAATTCGATTCACTTCACGTGCTATCAAGAAACGGCGGAGCGCATTGGATACAGCAAAGGCTGTGGGCCCCGACAACATCCCAGCTATCGTGCAAAGATTTGTGCTTCAGAACTAGCCCGTCTCTAGTCAAGCTGTTCCAGTACAGCTACAACACTGGCATCCACCCGACAATGTGGAAAACTGCCCAGGTATGTCCTGTCCACAAAAAGCAGGACAAATCCAATCCGGTCAATTACCGCCCCATCCGTCTACTCTCAATCATCAGCAAAGTGATGGAAGGTGTTGTTGACAGTGCTATCAAGCGGCACTTACTCACCTATAACCTGCTCACTGATGCTCAGTTTGAGTTCCGCCAGGACTACTCGGCTCCAGACCTCATTACAGCCTTGGTCTAAACATGGATAAAAGAGCTGAATTCCAGAGGTGAGGTGAGAGTGACTGCCCTTGACATCAAGGCAGCATTTGACTGAGTGTGGCATCTAGGAACTCTAGTAAAACTGAACTCAATGGGCATCAGGGGGAACACTCTCCACTGACTGGAGTCATACCTAGCACAAAGGAAGATGGTTGTGGTTTTTGGAGGTCAATTATCTCAGCCCAGGACATCGCTGTATGAGTTCCTCAGGGCAGTGTCCTAGGCCCAACCATCTTCAGCTGCTTCATGAATGACCTTCCTTCCATCATAAGGTCAGAAATGCGGATGTTCGCTGATGATTGCATAGTGTTCAGTGCCATTCGCAAATTCTCAGATAGTGAAGCAGTCTATGCCCGCATGCAGCAAGGCCTGGACAACATTCAGGCTTTGGCTGATAAATGGCAGGTAACATTCACGCCACACAAGTGCCGGGCAATGACTATCTTCAGCAAGCGAGAGTCTAGCCACCACCTATTGACATTCAACGGCAATACCATTGTCGAATCCCTCACCATCAACATCCTGGGGGGTCACCATTGACCAGAAACTTAACTGGACCAGCCACATAAACACTGTGGCAACACGAACAGGTCAGAGGCTGGGTATTCTGGGGCGAGTGTCTTACCTCCAGACTCCTCAAAGCCTTTCCACCATCTACAAGGCACAAGGCTCGATGGGCCGAAATGGCCTCTATCTGTACTGTGAGGTTTCTGTGATTTCTGTGAAGTCAGGAGTGTGATGTAGTACTCTCTAATTGCCTGGATGAGTGCAACTCTAACAACACTCAAGAAGCTTGACAGTCGTGAGTGTTTCTGTGTGAGTGTGTCTGTAAGTGTGAGTGTGAGTGTGAATCTGTGAGTGTGCGAGAGAGAGGCAGAGACAAGAGGCTCATTGGTCAACATTTTTATTGAGACACTTGATTACAGGTTAGAGGTTAATCTCGGGCCTAGTTCAATGCGGAGAATCTTGCCGCACTCTACACCTCGGCCTCCGCTTCCATGGCGACCATGGGCTCTCAGTGGAATGTTCGACTGTGGAAAAAACACCAGAGGATGAAACACGGAATCTGTGTAACATCTGGAGGGGCTGAATGGCCTCCTCCTGTTCCTGTATAACAGGCTCCATGAACTGAATGGCCTCCTCCTGTACCTATGTAACAGGCTCGAGGGACTGAAAGGTCTCCTCCTGTTCCTGTATAACAGGCTCGAGGGGCTGAATGGCCTCCTCCTGTTGCAATGAATAAAATCTTTTGAGACTTTAATTAAGAATTAAATGAGCACCTTTCCAAATAATAGGACAAGAATTAGAAGGGACCAGCATGGATTTTAAAAGGAACGATCGTTTTTGATCAACCTCATCGAATTAAATTGAGGAGATAACAGATGGTAGATGGGGGTACGATGGATGTAGAGTACATGGTCTTTAGGACAAGGTACTACCTGGAAGGTTAACAGTGAAGACAATTGGGTATAGAATTAGGGAGCAACTGAGACAGAGTTAGAGACCAGAGAGAGAGAGAGACTAGGGAGAGAGAGAGAGAGAGACAGACAGAGAGAGAGACAGATAGAGACAGACAGAGAGACAGAGGCAGAGAGAGAGATACAGACAGACAGAGAGAGACAGAGAGAGAGACAGAGAGAGAGAGACAGACAGACAGAGAGACACAGAGAGACAGATAGAGACACAGAGAGAGACAGAGAGAGAGACAGAGACGGAGAGACAGAGACAGAGAGAGAGAGAGAGACAGAGAGAGAGACAGAGAGAGAGAGAGACAGATAGAGACAGACAGAGAGACAGAGGCAGAGAGAGAGAGAGACAGACAGAGAGACAGAGACAGAGAGAGACAGAGAGTCACAGAGAGAGAGACAGACAGAGCGAGAGACAGAGAGATAGAGAGACAGATAGAGAGAGAGAGGCAGATAGATAGAGACAGAGAGAGACAGATAGAGAGAGATAGAGAGAGAGAGACAGAGAGAGATCGAGACAGAGAGATCGAGACAGAGACAGAGAAAGATGGAGACAGACAGAGAGAGGCAGACAGAAAGAAAGAGGGAGACAGAGAGACAGACACAGACAGGGAGACAGAGAGAGAGACAGAGACAGATAGACAGAAAGAGAGAGACCGAAACAGACAGAGAAAGGGAGAGAGACAGAGACAAACAGAGTGTAATGTATATACCTTTAAGGGGGGAACTATCTTTTACAGCTCATGTATACTGCAGTACCGGCAGTGACCACACCTGTATATAGCACTGAGTAGTAATCTGTACAGTTCAGTTCCACTGTGAGCCACGTTGAGTAAACACCTGTTGTACCGTTCTCCTGCAGTCTGTGTCTTACTATACACAGACACAACACAGAGAGAGACAGAAAGAGAAAGAGACAGAGGCAGATAGAGAGATGGAGACAGATAGAAAGAGAGAGAGACAGAGAGAGAGAGAGAGAGACAGACAGAGCAACAGAGAGAGGGAGAAAGAGACAGAGAGAGACAGAGCCAGAGAGACAGGGACAGATATACAGAGTGAGAGGGAACATAGAAACAGGAGTAGACCATTTAGCCTGCTGTGCCATTCATGAGAAGATGGCTAATCTGTGATCTAACTCTATATGCCTGCCTTTGCCCCATATTTCAGATCAGCCATGATCTCATTGAATGGCGGAGCAGGCTCGAGGGGCCAAATGGCCTACTCCTGCTCCTATTTCTTATGTTCTTATGTATCCCTTAATATCTATGGTTAACAAAAATCTTTCAATCTCAGATTTAAAATTAACAATTGACCTAGCATCAACTGACGTTTGCGGAAGAGAGTTCCAAACTTCTACCATAGGGAGACAGAGACAGAGGGAGAGTCTGAGAGATAGACAGAGAAAGACAGAGGCAGAGGCACAGAGAGAGAGAGACAAAGAGAGACAGACAGACAGATAGACAGAAAGAGATAGAATGAGAGAGACAGAAAGAGACAGTGTGAGGGAGAAGGAAAAGGAGAGTGAGTGTGGGAGAGAGGGAGTAAGAGAGAGAGAGTGGCGGAGAGAGTGAGAGAGAGATGGAGTGAGAGAGAGAGAGAGACAGAGAAAGAGAGAGCCATAGAGACAAGGAGAGAGAGAGATAGAGACACAGGGAGAGAGGGAGTGAGAGGGGGTTCTGGGGGAGGTGGATTGCTTGAATCTCATCTGACATTTACTTGCGAATTGATTCACACGATCTCCGGTCTGTTTGGTCCGTGATATTCAGCGATGGCTGAGTCATCTGAAGGAGAAAGGGAGAGAATCAATGGTGAGAGGAGAGATGGAAAGGAATTAACACCCAGGCTTAAACACCTGGGAATAAATACCCGGGGATGGGACGGGGATAAGGACAAGGAACGATCAATGGGATTAGCACTCAGGAATAATCATTTGGGAATGAGGGAGGGAGCAGGACAGGGAGGGATCATAGAAACATAGAAGATAGGAGCAGGAGTAGGCCATTCGGCCCCTCGAGCCTGCTCCGCCATTCAATGCGGTCATGGCTGATCATCCAAGTTCAGTACCCGGTCCCTGCTTTCTCCCCATACCCCTTGATCCCTTTAACCTTAAGAAATATATCCAACTCCTTCTTGAATATATTTAATGAATTGGCCTCTACTGCCTTCTGTGGTAGAGAATTCCACAGGTTCACCACTCTCTGGGTGAAGAAATTCCTCCTCATTTCTGTCCTAAATGGCTTACCCTTTATCCTTAGACTGTGACCCCTGGTTCTGGATTCCCTGACCATCGGGAACATCCTCCCTGCATCTAGTCTGTCCAGTCCTGCCAGAATTTTATAAGTTTCAATGAGATCCCCTCTCATTCTTCTAAACTCCAGCGAGTACAAGCCCAATCGACCCAATCTCTCCTCATACGTCATTCCTGCCATCCCAGGTATCAGCCTGGTGAATCTTCGCTGAACTCCTTCCATGGCAAGAACATCCTTCCTCAGATAAGGCGACCAAAACTGCACACAATACTCAAGATGTGGTCTCACCAAGGCCCTGTACAACTGCAGCAAGACATCCTTGTTCTTGTACTCAAACCCTCTCGCTACGAAGGCCAACATACCATTTGCCTTCTTAACCGCCTGCTGCACCTGCATGCTTACCTTCAGCGACTGGTGCACAAGGACACCCAGGTCTCGTTGCATTTCCCCTTCTCCCAATCTATTGCCATTCAGATAATAATCTGCCTTCCTGTTTTTGCCACCAAAGTGGATAACCTCACATTTATTCACGTTATATTGCATCTGCCATGCTTCTGCCCAATCACCCAGCCTGTCCAAATCATCCTGTAGTTTCTCGGCATCCTCCTCACAGCACACACGCCCACCCAGCTTTGTGTCATCTGCAAATTTGGAGATATTACATCTAGTTACCTTGTCTAGATCATTAATATATATTGTGAATAGCTGGGGTCCAAGGACTGATCCCTGTGGTACCCCACTAGTCACTGCCTGCCACTCGGAAAAAGACCCGTTTATTCCAACTCTTTGCTTTCTATCTGCCAACCAGTTCTCTATCCAAGTCAATACCTTGCCCCCAATCCCATGTGCCTTAAATTTACACGCTAATCTCTTATGTGGGACCTTATCGAAAGCCTTCTGAAAGTCCAAATACACCACACCACATCCACTGGTTCTCCCTTATCTATTTTACTAGTTACATCCTCAAAAAATTCCAGTAGATTAGTCAAGCACGATTTACCCTTTGTAAATCCAAGTGCTCTGCTATTATATCTTTTATAATGGACTCTAGCATTTTCCCCACTACCGATGTCAGGCTTACCGGTCTGTAATTCCCCGTTTTTTCTCTACCACCTTTTTTGAATAGTGGGGTAACATTAGCTACCCTCCAATCCATGACTACTGTTCCAGATTCCATCGAATGTTGGAAGATGATCAGCAATGCATCTACTATTTCTAGGGCCACTTCCTTAAGTACCCTAGGATGTAGATTATCAATGGGAATAAACACCCTGGGAATGGAAGATGAATAGGACAGGGAGAGATCTACAGAATAAACACCCAGGGATTGGATAGCAAGAGATCGAAGGGAATAAACACCCAGGGATTAGACAGGGAGAGATCAAAGGGAATAAACACCCAGGGATTGGACAGGGAGAAATCGAAGGGAATAGACACCCAGGGATTGGACAGGGAGAGATCGAAGGGAATAAACACTCAGGGATTGGACAGGGAGAGACGGAAGGGAATAAACACCCAGGGATTGGATAGCGAGAGATGGAAGGGAATAAATACCCAGGGATTGGATAGCCAGAGATCGAAGGGAATAAACACCCAGGGATTGGATAGTGAGAGATCGAAGGGAATAAACACCCAGGGATTGGATAGCGAGAGATCGAAGGGAATAAACACCCAGGGATTGGATAGTGAGAGATCGAAGGGAATAAACACCCAGGGATTGGATAGCAAGAGATCGAAGGGAATAAACACCCAGGGATTGGATAGCGAGAGATCGAAGGGAATAAACACCCAGGGATTGGATAGTGAGAGATCAAAGGGAATAAACACCCAGGGATTGGATAGCGAGAGATCGAAGGGAATAAACACCCAGGGATTGGATAGCAAGAGATCGAAGGGAATAAACACCCAGGGATTGGATAGCGAGAGATCGAAGGGAATAAACACCCAGGGATTGGATAGTGAGAGATCAAAGGGAATAAACACCCAGGGATTGGATAGTGAGAGAGCGAAGGGAATAAACACCCAGGGATTGGATAGTGAGAGATCCAAGGGAATAAACACCCAGGGATTGGATAGTGAGAGATCGAAGAGGATAAACACCCAGGGATTGGATAGCGATAGATCAAAGGGAATAAACACCCAGGGATTGGATAGTGAGAGAGCGAAGGGAATAAACACCCAGGGATTGGATAGTGAGAGATCGAAGGGAATAAACACCCAGGGATTGGATAGTGAGAGATCGAAGGGAATAAACACCCAGGGATTGGATAGTGAGAGATCGAAGGGAATAAACACCCAGGGATTTGATAGTGAGAGATCGAAGAGGATAAACACCCAGGGATTGGATAGCAAGAGATCGAAGGGAATAAACACCCAGAGATTGGATAGTGAGCGATCGAAGGGAATAAACACCCAGGGATTGGATAGTGAGAGATCGAAGGGAATAAACACCCAGGGATTTGATAGTGAGAGATCGAAGAGGATAAACACCCAGGGATTGGATAGAAGAGATCGAAGGGAATAAACACCCAGAGATTGGATAGTGAGAGATCGAAGGGAATAAACACCCAGGGATTCGATAGTGAGAGATCGAAGGGAATAAACACCCAGGGATTGGATAGCGAGAGATCGAAGGGAATAAACACCCAGGGATTGGATAGTGAGAGATCAAAGGGAATAAACACCCAGGGATTGGAAAGCAAAAGATCGAAGGGAATAAATACCCAGGGATTTGATAGTGAGAGATCGAAGAGGATAAACACCCAGGGATTGGATAGCAAGAGATCGAAGGGAATAAACACCCAGAGATTGGATAGTGAGAGATCGAAGGGAATAAACACCCAGGGATTGGATAGTGAGAGATCGAAGGGAATAAACACCCAGAGATTGGATAGTGAGAGATCAAAAGGAATAAACACCCAGGGATTGGATAGCAAGAGATCGAAGGGAATAAACACCCAGGGATTTGATAGTGAGAGATCGAAGAGGATAAAGACCCAGTGATTGGATAGTGAGAGATCGAAGGGAATAAACACCCAGGGATTGGATAGCGAGAGATCGAAGGGAATAAACACCCAGAGATTGGATAGTGAGAGATCGAAGGGAATAAACACCCAGGGATTGGATAGCGAGAGATCGAAGGGAATAAACACCCAGGGATTTGATCATGAGAGATCGAAGGGAATAAACACCCAGGGATTGGATAGCGAGAGATCGAAGGGAATAAACACCCAGGGATTGGATAGCAAGAGATCGAAGGGAATAAACACCCAGGGATTGGATAGCGAGAGATCGAAGGGAATAAACACCCAGGGATTGGATAGTGAGAGATCAAAGGGAATAAACACCCAGGGATTGGATAGTGAGAGAGCAAAGGGAATAAACACCCAGGGATTGGATAGTGAGAGATCCAAGGGAATAAACACCCAGGGATTGGGTAGTGAGAGATCGAAGAGGATAAACACCCAGGGATTGGATAGGGAGAGATCAAAGGGAATAAACACCCAGGGATTCGAAAGTGAGAGAGCGAAGGGAATAAACACCCAGGGATTGGATAGGGAGAGATCGAAGGGAATAAACACCCAGGGATTGGATAGTGAGAGATCGAAGGGAATAAACACCCAGGGATTGGATAGTGAGAGATCGAAGGGAATAAACACCCAGGGATTTGATAGTGAGAGATCGAAGAGGATAAACACCCAGGGATTGGATAGCAAGAGATCGAAGGGAATAAACACCCAGAGATTGGATAGTGAGAGATCGAAGGGAATAAACACCCAGGGATTGGATAGTGAGAGATCGAAGGGAATAAACACCCAGGGATTTGATAGTGAGAGATCGAAGAGGATAAACACCCAGGGATTGGATAGCAAGAGAGCAAAGGGAATAAACACCCAGAGATTGGATAGTGAGAGATCGAAGGGAATAAACACCCAGGGATTGGATAGTGAGAGATCGAAGGGAATAAACACCCAGGGATTGGCTAGCGAGAGATCGAAGGGAATAAACACCCAGGGATTGGATAGTGAGAGATCGAAGGGAATAAACACCCAGGGATTGGATAGCGAGAGATCGAATGGAATAAACACCCAGGGATTGGATAGTGAGAGAACAAAGGGAATAAACATCCAGGGATTGGATAGCAAAAGATCGAAGGGAATAAATACCCAGGGATTTGATAGTGAGAGATCGAAGAGGATAAACACCCAGGGATTGGATAGCGAGAGATCGAAGGGAATAAACACCCAGAGATTGGATAGTGAGAGATCAAAGGGAATAAACACCCAGGGATTGGATAGCAAGAGATCGAAGGGAATAAACACCCAGGGATTTGATAGTGAGAGATCGAAGAGGATAAACACCCAGGGATTGGATAGTGAGAGATCAAAGGGAATAAACACCCAGGGATTGGATAGCGAGAGATCGAAGGGAATAAACACCCAGGGATTGGCTAGCGAGAGATCGAAGGGAATAAACACCCAGGGATTGGATAGCGAGAGATTGAAGGGAATAAACACCCAGGGATTGGATAGCGAGAGATCGAAGGGAATAAACACCCAGGGATTTGATAGTGGGAGATCGAAGAGGATAAACACCCAGGGATTGGATAGCAAGAGATCAAAGGGAATAAACACCCAGGGATTGGATAGCGAGAGATCGAAGGGAATAAACACCCAGGGATTGGCTAGCGAGAGATCGAAGGGAATAAACACCCAGGGATTGGATAGCGAGAGATTGAAGGGAATAAACACCCAGGGATTGGATAGCGAGAGATCGAAGGGAATAAACACCCAGGGATTTGATAGTGGGAGATCGAAGAGGATAAACACCCAGGGATTGGATAGCAAGAGATCAAAGGGAATAAACACCCAGGGATTGGATAGCAAGAGATCGAAGGGAATAAACACCCAGGGATTGGATAGCGAGGGATCGAAGGGAATAAACACCCAGGGATTGGATAGTGAGAGATCAAAGGGAATAAACACCCAGGGATTGGATAGTGAGAGAGCGAAGGGAATAAACACCCAGGGATTGGATAGTGAGAGATCGAAGGGAATAAACACCCGGGGATTGGATAGTGAGAGATCGAAGAGGATAAACACCCAGGGATTGGATAGCAAGAGATCAAAGGGAATAAACACCCAGGGATTGGATAGTGAGAGAGCGAAGGGAATAAACACCCAGGGATTGGATAGTGAGAGATCGAAGGGAATAAACACCCAGGGATTGGATAGTGGGAGATCGAAGGGAATAAACACCCAGGGATTGGCTAGCGAGAGATCGAAGGGAATAAACACTCAGGGATTGGATAGCGAGAGATCGAAGGGAATAAACACCCAGGGATTGGATAGCGAGAGATTGAAGGGAATAAACACCCAGGGATTTGATAGTGAGAGATCGAAGGGAATAAACACCCAGGGATTGGATAGTGAGTATCGAAGGGAATAAACACCCAGGGATTGGATAGTGAGAGATCGAAGAGGATAAACACCCAGGGATTGGATAGGGAGAGATCAAAGGGAATAAACACCCAGGGATTCGATAGTGAGAGAGCGAAGGGAATAAACACCCAGGGATTGGATAGTGAGAGATCGAAGGGAATAAACACCCAGGGATTGGATAGTGAGAGATCGAAGGGAATAAACAGCCAGGGATTGGATAGTGAGAGATCGAAGGGAATAAACACCCAGGGATTTGATAGTGAGAGATCGAAGAGGATAAACACCCAGGGATTGGATAGCAAGAGATCGAAGGGAATAAACACCCAGAGATTGGATAGTGAGAGATCGAAGGGAATAAACACCCAGGGATTGGATAGTGAGAGATCGAAGGGAATAAACACCCAGGGATTTGATAGTGAGAGATCGAAGAGGATAAACACCCAGGGATTGGATAGCAAGAGATCGAAGGGAATAAACACCCAGAGATTGGATAGTGAGAGATCGAAGGGAATAAACACCCAGGGATTGGATAGTGAGAGATCGAAGGGAATAAACACCCAGGGATTGGCTAGCGAGAGATCGAAGGGAATAAACACCCAGGGATTGGATAGTGAGAGATCGAAGGGAATAAACACCCAGGGATTGGATAGCGAGAGATCGAAGGGAATAAACACCCAGGGATTGGATAGTGAGAGATCAAAGGGAATAAACACCCAGGGATTGGATAGCAAAAGATCGAAGGGAATAAATACCCAGGGATTTGATAGTGAGAGATCGAAGAGGATAAACACCCAGGGATTGGGTAGCAAGAGATCGAAGGGAATAAACACCCAGAGATTGGATAGTGAGAGATCGAAGGGAATGAACACCCAGGGATTGGATAGCGAGAGATCGAAGGGAATAAACACCCAGAGATTGGATAGTGAGAGATCAAAGGGAATAAACACCCAGGGATTGGGTAGTAAGAGATCGAAGGGAATAAACACCCAGGGATTTGATAGTGAGAGATCGAAGAGGATAAACACCCAGGGATTGGATAGTGAGAGATCAAAGGGAATAAACACCCAGGGATTGGATAGCGAGAGATCGAAGGGAATAAACACCCAGGGATTGGCTAGCGAGAGATCGAAGGGAATAAACACCCAGGGATTGGCTAGCGAGAGATCGAAGGGAATAAACACCCAGGGATTGGATAGCGAGAGATTGAAGGGAATAAACACCCAGGGATTGGATCGCGAGAGATCGAAGGGAATAAACACCCAGGGATTTGATAGTGGGAGATCGAAGAGGATAAACACCCAGGGATTGGATAGCAAGAGATCAAAGGGAATAAACACCCAGGGATTGGATAGCAAGAGATCGAAGGGAATAAACACCCAGGGATTGGATAGCGAGGGATCGAAGGGAATAAACACCCAGGGATTGGATAGTGAGAGATCAAAGGGAATAAACACCCAGGGATTGGATAGTGAGAGAGCGAAGGGAATAAACACCCAGGGATTGGATAGTGAGAGATCGAAGGGAATAAACACCCGGGGATTGGATAGTGAGAGATCGAAGAGGATAAACACCCAGGGATTGGATAGCAAGAGATCAAAGGGAATAAACACCCAGGGATTGGATAGTGAGAGAGCGAAGGGAATAAACACCCAGGGATTGGATAGTGAGAGATCGAAGGGAATAAACACCAAGGGATTGGATAGTGGGAGATCGAAGGGAATAAACACCCAGGGATTGGCTAGCGAGAGATCGAAGGGAATAAACACTCAGGGATTGGATAGCGAGAGATCGAAGGGAATAAACACCCAGGGATTGGATAGCGAGAGATTGAAGGGAATAAACACCCAGGGATTTGATAGTGAGAGATCGAAGGGAATAAACACCCAGGGATTGGATAGTGAGAGATCGAAGGGAATAAACACCCAGGGATTGGATAGTGAGAGATCGAAGGGAATAAACACCCAGGGATTTGATAGTGAGAGATGAAAGAGGATAAACACCCAGGGATTGGATAGCAAGAGATCGAAGGGAATAAACACCCAGAGATTGGATAGTGAGAGATCGAAGGGAATAAACACCCAGGGATTGGCTAGCGAGAGATCGAAGGGAATAAACACCCAGGGATTGGATAGCGAGAGATCGAAGGGAATAAACACCCAGAGATTGGATAGTGAGAGATCAAAGGGAATAAACACCCAGGGATTGGATAGCAAGAGATCGAAGGGAATAAACACCCAGGGATTTGATAGTGAGAGATCGAAGAGGATAAACACCCAGGGATTGGATAGTGAGAGAGCGAAGGGAATAAACACCCAGGGATTGGACATTGAGAGAGCGAAGGGAATAAACACCCAGGGATTGGATATTGAGAGATCGAAGAGGATAAACACCCAGGGATTGGATAGCGAGAGATCAAAGGGAATAAACACCCAGGGATTGGATAGTGAGAGAGCGAAGGGAATAAACACCCAGGGATTGGATCGTGAGAGATCGAAGAGGATAAACACCCAGGGATTGGATAGCGAGAGATCAAAGGGAATAAACACCCAGGGATTGGATAGTGAGAGAGCGAAGGGAATAAACACCCAGGGATTGGATAGTGAGAGATCGAAGGGAATAAACACCCAGGGATTGGATAGTGAGAGATCGAAGGGAATAAACACCCAGGGATTGGCTAGCGAGAGATCGAAGGGAATAAACACCCAGGGATTGGATAGTGAGAGATCGAAGAGGATAAACACCCAGGGATTGGCTAGCGAGAGATCGAAGGGAATGAACACCCAGGGATTTGATAGTGAGAGATCAAAGAGGATAAACTTCCAGGGATTGGATAGCAAGAGATCGAAGGGAATAAACACGCAGAGATTGGATAGTGAGAGATCGAAGGGAATAAACACCCAGGGATTGGATAGCGAGAGATCGAAGGGAATAAACACCCAGAGATTGGATAGTGAGAGATCAAAGGGAATAAACACCCAGGGATTGGATAGCAAGAGATCGAAGGGAATAAACACCCAGGGATTTGATAGTGAGAGATCGAAGAGGATAAACACCCAGGGATTGGATAGCGAGAGATCAAAGGGAATAAACACCCAGGGATTGGATAGTGAGAGAGCGAAGGGAATAAACACCCAGGGATTGGATAGTGAGAGATCGAAGAGGATAAACACCCAGGGATTGGATAGCGAGAGATCAAAGGGGATAAACACCCAGGGATTGGATAGTGAGAAAGCGAAGGGAATAAACACCCAGGGATTGGATAGTGAGAGATCGAAGGGAATAAACACCCAGGGATTTGGTAGTGAGAGATCGAAGGGAATAAACACCCAGGGATTGGATGGTGAGAGATCGAAGAGGATAAACACCCAGGGATTGGATAGTGAGAGAGCGAAGGGAATAAACACCCAGGGATTGGATAGTGTGAGATCGAAGGGAATAAACACCCAGGGATTGGATAGTGAGAGATCGAAGGGAATAAACACCCAGGGATTGGATAGTGAGAGAGCAAAGGGAATAAACACCAAGGGATTGGATAGTGAGAGATCCAAGGGAATAAACACCCAGGGATTGGATAGTGAGAGATCGAAGAGGATAAACACCCAGGGATTGGATAGCGAGAGATCAAAGGGAATAAACACCCAAGGATTCGATAGTGAGAGAGCGAAGGGAATAAACACCCAGGGATTGGATAGTGAGAGATCGAAGGGAATAAACACCCAGGGATTGGATAGTGAGAGATTGAAGGGAATAAACACCCAGGGATTTGATAGTGAGAGATCGAAGAGGATAAACACCCAGGGATTGGATAGTGAGAGATCGAAGGGAATAAACACCCAGGGATTGGATAGTGAGAGATCGAAGGGAATAAACACCCAGGGATTTGATAGTGAGAGATCAAAGAGGATAAACACCCAGGGATTGGATAGCAAGAGATCGAAGGGAATAAACACCCAGAGATTGGATAGTGAGAGATCGAAGGGAATAAACACCCAGGGATTGGATAGCGAGAGATCGAAGGGAATAAACACCCAGGGATTTGATAGTGGGAGATCGAAGAGAATAAACACCCAGGGATTGGATAGCAAGAGATCAAAGGGAATAAACACCCAGGGATTGGATAGCAAGAGATCGAAGGGAATAAACACCCAGGGATTGGATAGCGAGAGATCGAAGGGAATAAACACCCAGGGATTGGATAGTGAGAGATCAAACGGAATAAACACCCAGGGATTGGATAGTGAGAGAGCGAAGGGAATAAACACCCAGGGATTGGATAGTGAGAGATCGAAGGGAATAAACACCCGGGGATTGGATAGTGAGAGATCGAAGAGGATAAACACCCAGGGATTGGATAGCAAGAGATCAAAGGGAATAAAGACCCAGGGATTGGATAGTGAGAGAGCGAAGGGAATAAACACCCAGGGATTGGATAGTGAGAGATCGAAGGGAATAAACACCCAGGGATTGGATAGTGGGAGATCGAAGGGAATAAACACCCAGGGATTTGATAGTGAGAGATCGAAGGGAATAAACACCCAGGGATTGGATAGTGAGAGATCGAAGGGAATAAACACCCAGGGATTGGATAGTGAGAGATCGAAGGGAATAAACACCCAGGGATTTGATAGTGAGAGATCAAAGAGGATGAACACCCAGGGATTGGATAGCAAGAGATCGAAGGGAATAAACACCCAGAGATTGGATAGTGAGAGATCGAAGGGAATAAACACCCAGGGATTGGCTAGCGAGAGATCGAAGGGAATAAACACCCAGGGATTGGATAGCGAGAGATCGAAGGGAATAAACACCCAGAGATTGGATAGTGAGAGATCAAAGGGAATAAACACCCAGGGATTGGATAGCAAGAGATCGAAGGGAATAAACACCCAGGGATTTGATAGTGAGAGATCGAAGAGGATAAACACCCAGGGATTGGATAGTGAGAGATCGAAGGGAATAAACACCCAGGGATTGGATATTGAGAGAGCGAAGGGAATAAACACCCAGGGATTGGATATTGAGAGATCGAAGAGGATAAACACCCAGGGATTGGATAGCGAGAGATCAAAGGGAATAAACACCCAGGGATTGGATAGTGAGAGAGCTAAGGGAATAAACACCCAGGGATTGGATAGTGAGAGATCGAAGAGGATAAACACCCAGGGATTGGATAGCGAGAGATCAAAGGGAATAAACACCCAGGGATTGGATAGTGAGAGAGCGAAGGGAATAAACACCCAGGGATTGGATAGTGAGAGATCGAAGGAATAAACACCCAGGGATTTGATAGTGAGAGATCGAAGGGAATAAACACCCAGGGATTGGATAGTGAGAGATCGAAGGGAATAAACACCCAGGGATTGGCTAGCGAGAGATCGAAGGGAATAAACACCCAGGGATTGGATAGTGAGAGATCGAAGAGGATAAACACCCAGGGATTGGCTAGCGAGAGATCGAAGGGAATAAACACCCAGGGATTGGCTAGCGAGAGATCGAAGGGAATAAACACCCAGGGATTGGCTAGCGAGAGATCGAAGGGAATAAACACCCAGGGATTGGCTTGCGAGAGATCGAAGGGAATAAATACCCAGGGATTGGATAGCGAGAGATCGAAGGGAATAAACACCCAGGGATTTGATAGTGGAGATCGAAGAGGATAAACACCCAGGGATTGGATAGCAAGAGATCAAAGGGAATAAACACCCATAGATTGGATAGCAAGAGATCGAAGGGAATAAACACCCAGGAATTGGATAGCGAGAGATCGAAGGGAATAAACACCCAGGGATTGAATTGTGAGAGATCAAAAGGGAACACCCAAGGATTGGATAGTGAGAGAGCGAAGGGAATAAACACCCAGCGATTGGATAGTGAGAGATCGAAGAGGAGAAACCCCCAGGGATTGGATAGCAAGAGATCAAAGGGAATAAACACCCAGGGATTGGAT
Source organism: Somniosus microcephalus (assembly GCF_052327205.1). Lineage (NCBI taxonomy): Eukaryota > Metazoa > Chordata > Chondrichthyes > Squaliformes > Somniosidae > Somniosus > Somniosus microcephalus. Next base: position 10,166,172 of record NC_141008.1, read on the forward strand.
AGTGAGAGAGCGAAGGGAATAAACACCCAGGGATTGGATAGTGAGAGATCGAAGGGAATAAACACCCAGGGATTGGATAGTGAGAGATCGAAGGGAATAAACACCCAGGGATTGGCTAGCCAGAGATCAAAGGGAATAAACACCCAGGGATTGGATAGTGAGAGATCGAAGGGAATAAACACCCAGGGATTGGATAGCGAGAGATTGAAGGGAATAAACACCCAGGGATTTGATAGTGAGAGATCGAAGGGAATAAACACCCAGGGATTGGATAGTGAGAGATCGAAGGGAATAAACACCCAGGGATTGGATAGTGAGAGATCAAAGAGGATAAACACCCAGGGATTGGATAGCAAGAGATCGAAGGTAATAAACACCCAGAGATTGGATAGTGAGAGATCGAAGGGAATAAACACCCAGGGATTGGATAGCGAGAGATCGAAGGGAATAAACACCCAGGGATTGGATAGCGAGAGAGCGAAGGGAATAAACACCCAGAGATTGGATAGTGAGAGATCAAAGGGAATAAACACCCAGGGATTGGATAGCAAGAGATCGAAGGGAATAAACACCCAGGGATTTGATAGTGAGAGATCGAAGAGGATAAACACCCAGGGATTGGATAGCGAGAGATCAAAGGGAATAAACACCCAGGGATTGGATAGTGAGAGAGCGAAGGGAATAAACACCCAGGGATTTGATAGTGAGAGATGAAAGAGGATAAACACCCAGGGATTGGATAGCAAGAGATCGAAGGGAATAAACACGCAGAGATTGGATAGTGAGAGATTGAAGGGAATAAACACCCAGGGATTGGATAGCGAGAGATCGAAGGGAATAAACACCCAGAAATTGGATAGTGAGAGATCAAAGGGAATAAACACCCAGGGATTGGATAGCAAGAGATCGAAGGGAATAAACACCCAGGGATTTGATAGTGAGAGATCGAAGAGGATAAACACCCAGGGATTGGATAGCGAGAGATCAAAGGGAATAAACACCCAGGGATTGGATAGTGAGAGAGCGAAGGGAATAAACACCCAGGGATTGGATAGTGAGAGATCGAAGAGGATAAACACCCAGGGATTGGATAGCGAGAGATCAAAGGGAATAAACACCCAGGGATTGGATAGTGAGAAAGCGAAGGGAATAAACACCCAGGGATTGGATAGTGAGAGATCGAAGGGAATAAACACCCAGGGATTTGGTAGTGAGAGATCGAAGGGAATAAACACCCAGGGATTGGATGGTGAGAGATCGAAGAGGATAAACACCCAGGGATTGGATAGTGAGAGATCGAAGGGAATAAACACCCAGGGATTGGATAGTGAGAGATTGAAGGGAATAAACACCCAGGGATTGGATAGTGAGAGATCGAAGGGAATAAACGCCCAGGGATTGGATAGTGAGAGATCGAAGAGGATAAACACCCAGGGATTGGATAGTGAGAGATCAAAGGGAATAAACACCCAGGGATTGGATAGTGAGAGAGCAAAGGGAATAAACACCCAGGGATTGGATAGTGAGAGATCCAAGGGAATAAACACCCAGGGATTGGATAGTGAGAGATCGAGGAGGATAAACACCCAGGGATTGGATAGCGAGAGATCAAAGGGAATAAACACCCAAGGATTCAATAGTGAGAGAGCGAAGGGAATAAACACCCAGGGATTGGATAGTGAGAGATCGAAGGGAATAAACACCCAGGGATTGGATAGTGAGAGATCGAAGGGAATAAACACCCAGGGATTGGATAGTGAGAGATTGAAGGGAATAAACACCCAGGGATTTGATAGTGAGAGATCGAAGGGAATAAACACCCAGGGATTGGATAGTGAGAGATCGAAGGGAATAAACACCCAGGGATTTGATAGTGAGAGATCAAAGAGGATAAACACCCAGGGATTGGATAGCAAGAGATCGAAGGGAATAAACACCCAGAGATTGGATAGTGAGAGATCGAAGGGAATAAACACCCAGGGACTGGATAGCGAGAGATCGAAGGGAATAAACACCCAGGGATTGGATAGCGAGAGATCGAAGGGAATAAACACCCAGAGATTGGATAGTGAGAGATCAAAGGGAATAAACACCCAGGGATTGGTTAGGAAGAGATCGAAGGGAATAAACACCCAGGGATTTGATAGTGAGAGATCGAAGAGGATAAACACCCAGGGAATGGATAGTGAGAGATCGAAGGGAATAAACACCCAGGTATTGGATATTGAGAGAGCGAAGGGAATAAACACCCAGGGATTGGATATTGAGAGATCGAAGAGGATAAACACCCAGGGATTGGATAGCGAGAGATCAAAGGGAATAAACACCCAGGGATTGGATAGTGAGAGAGCGAAGGGAATAAACACCCAGGGATTGGATAGTGAGAGATCGAAGGGAATAAACACCCAGGGATTGGATAGTGAGAGATCGAAGGGAATAAACACCCAGGGATTGGATAGTGAAAGATTGAAGGGAATAAACACCCAGGGATTTGATAGTGAGAGATCGAAGGGAATAAACACCCAGGGATTGGATAGTGAGAGATCGAAGGGAATAAACACCCAGGGATTGGATAGTGAGAGATCGAAGGGAATAAACACCCAGGGATTTGATAGTGAGAGATCAAAGAGGATAAACACCCAGGGATTGGATAGCAAGAGATCGAAGGGAATAAACACCCAGAGATTGGATAGTGAGAGATCGAAGGGAATAAACACCCAGGGATTGGATAGCGAGAGATCGAAGGGAATAAACACCCAGGGATTTGATAGTGGGAGATCGAAGAGGATAAACACCCAGGGATTGGATAGCAAGAGATCAAAGGGAATAAACACCCAGGGATTGGATAGCAAGAGATCGAAGGGAATAAACACCCAGGGATTGGATAGTGAGAGATCGAAGGGAATAAACACCCGGGGATTGGATAGTGAGAGATCGAAGAGGATAAACACCCAGGGATTGGATAGCAAGAGATCAAAGGGAATAAACACCCAGGGATTGGATAGTGAGAGAGTGAAGGGAATAAACACCCAGGGATTGGATAGTGAGAGATCAAAGAGGATAAACACCCAGGGATTGGATAGCAAGAGATCGAAGGGAATAAACACCCAGAGATTGGATAGTGAGAGATCGAAGGGAATAAACACCCAGGGATTGGCTAGCGAGAGATCGAAGGGAATAAACACCCAGGGATTGGATAGCGAGAGATCGAAGGGAATAAACACCCAGAGATTGGATAGTGAGAGATCAAAGGGAATAAACACCCACGGATTGGATAGCAAGAGATCGAAGGGAATAAACACCCAGGGATTTGATAGTGAGAGATCGAAGAGGATAAACACCCAGGGATTGGATAGTGAGAGATCGAAGGGAATAAACACCCAGGGATTGGATATTGAGAGATCGAAGGGAATAAACACCCAGGGATTGGATAGTGAGAGATCGAAGGGAATAAACACCCATGGATTTGATAGTGAGAGATCAAAGAGGATAAACACCCAGGGATTGGATAGCAAGAGATCGAAGGGAATAAACACCCAGAGATTGGATAGTGAGAGATCGAAGGGAATAAACACCCAGGGATTGGCTAGCGAGAGATCGAAGGGAATAAACACCCAGGGATTGGATAGCGAGAGATCGAAGGGAATAAACACCCAGAGATTGGATAGTGAGAGATCAAAGGGAATAAACACCCAGGGATTGGATAGCAAGAGATCGAAGGGAATAAACACCCAGGGATTTGATAGTGAGAGATCGAAGAGGATAAACACCCAGGGATTGGATAGTGAGAGAGCGAAGGGAATAAACACCCAGGGATTGGACATTGAGAGAGCGAAGGGAATAAACACCCAGGGATTGGATATTGAGAGATCGAAGAGGATAAACACCCAGGGATTGGATAGCGAGAGATCAAAGGGAATAAACACCCAGGGATTGGATAGTGAGAGAGCGAAGGGAATAAACACCCAGGGATTGGATAGTGAGAGATCGAAGAGGATAAACACCCAGGGATTGGATAGCGAGAGATCAAAGGGAATAAACACCCAGGGATTGGATAGTGAGAGAGCGAAGGGAATAAACACCCAGGGATTGGATAGTGAGAGATCGAAGGGAATAAACACCCAGGGATTTGATAGTGAGAGATCGAAGGGAATAAACACCCAGGGATTGGATAGTGAGAGATCGAAGGGAATAAACACCCAGGGATTGGCTAGCGAGAGATCGAAGGGAATAAACACCCAGGGATTGGATAGTGAGAGATCGAAGAGGATAAACACCCAGGGATTGGCTAGCGAGAGATCGAAGGGAATGAACACCCAGGGATTGGCTAGCGAGAGATCGAAGGGAATAAACACCCAGGGATTGGCTAGCGAGAGATCGAAGGGAATAAACACCCAGGGATTGGCTAGCGAGAGATCGAAGGGAATAAATACCCAGGGATTGGATAGCGAGAGATCAAAGGGAATAAACACCCAGGGATTTGATAGTGGAGATCGAAGAGGATAAACACCCAGGGATTGGATAGTGAGAGATCGAAGGGAATAAACACCCAGGGATTGGATAGTGGGAGATCGAAGGGAATAAACACCCAGGGATTTGATAGTGAGAGATCAAAGAGGATAAACACCCAGGGATTGGATAGCGAGAGATCAAAGGGAATAAACACCCAGGGATTGGATAGTGAGAGAGCGAAGGGAATAAACACCCAGGGATTGGATAGTGAGAGATCGAAGAGGATAAACACCCAGGGATTGGATAGCGAGAGATCAAAGGGAATAAACACCCAGGGATTGGATAGTGAGAAAGCGAAGGGAATAAACACCCAGGGATTGGATAGTGAGAGATCGAAGGGAATAAACACCCAGGGATTTGGTAGTGAGAGATCGAAGGGAATAAACACCCAGGGATTGGATGGTGAGAGATCGAAGAGGATAAACACCCAGGGATTGGATAGTGAGAGATCGAAGGGAATAAACACCCAGGGATTGGATAGTGAGAGATCGAAGGGAATAAACACCCAGGGATTGGATAGTGAGAGATCGAAGGGAATAAACACCCAGGGATTGGATAGTGAGAGATCGAAGAGGATAAACACCCAGGGATTGGATAGTGAGAGATCAAAGGGAATAAACACCCAGGGATTGGATAGTGAGAGAGCAAAGGGAATAAACACCCAGGGATTGGATAGTGAGAGATCCAAGGGAATAAACACCCAGGGATTGGATAGTGAGAGATCGAAGAGGATAAACACCCAGGGATTGGATAGCGAGAGATCAAAGGGAATAAACACCCAAGGATTCGATAGTGAGAGAGCGAAGGGAATAAACACCCAGGGATTGGATAGTGAGAGATCGAAGGGAATAAACACCCAGGGATTGGATAGTGAGAGATCGAAGGGAATAAACACCCAGGGATTGGATAGTGAGAGATTGAAGGGAATAAACACCCAGGGATTTGATAGTGAGAGATCGAAGAGGATAAACACCCAGGGATTGGATAGTGAGAGATCGAAGGGAATAAACACCCAGGGATTGGATAGTGAGAGATCGAAGGGAATAAACACCCAGGGATTTGATAGTGAGAGATCAAAGAGGATAAACACCCAGGGATTGGATAGCAAGAGATCGAAGGGAATAACACCCAGAGATTGGATAGTGAGAGATCGAAGGGAATAAACACCCAGGGATTTGGTAGTGAGAGATCGAAGGGAATAAACACCCAGGGATTGGATGGTGAGAGATCGAAGAGGATAAACACCCAGGGATTGGATAGTGAGAGATCGAAGGGAATAAACACCCAGGGATTGGATAGTGAGAGATTGAAGGGAATAAACACCCAGGGATTGGATAGTGAGAGATCGAAGGGAATAAACACCCAGGGATTGGATAGTGAGAGATCGAAGAGGATAAACACCCAGGGATTGGATAGTGAGAGATCAAAGGGAATAAACACCCAGGGATTGGATAGTGAGAGAGCAAAGGGAATAAACACCCAGGGATTGGATAGTGAGAGATCCAAGGGAATAAACACCCAGGGATTGGATAGTGAGAGATCGAGGAGGATAAACACCCAGGGATTGGATAGCGAGAGATCAAAGGGAATAAACACCCAAGGATTCGATAGTGAGAGAGCGAAGGGAATAAACACCCAGGGATTGGATAGTGAGAGATCGAAGGGAATAAACACCCAGGGATTGGATAGTGAGAGATCGAAGGGAATAAACACCCAGGGATTGGATAGTGAGAGATTGAAGGGAATAAACACCCAGGGATTTGATAGTGAGAGATCGAAGGGAATAAACACCCAGGGATTGGATAGTGAGAGATCGAAGGGAATAAACACCCAGGGATTTGATAGTGAGAGATCAAAGAGGATAAACACCCAGGGATTGGATAGCAAGAGATCGAAGGGAATAAACACCCAGAGATTGGATAGTGAGAGATCGAAGGGAATAAACACCCAGGGACTGGATAGCGAGAGATCGAAGGGAATAAACACCCAGGGATTGGATAGCGAGAGATCGAAGGGAATAAACACCCAGAGATTGGATAGTGAGAGATCAAAGGGAATAAACACCCACGGATTGGATAGGAAGAGATCGAAGGGAATAAACACCCAGGGATTTGATAGTGAGAGATCGAAGAGGATAAACACCCAGGGAATGGATAGTGAGAGATCGAAGGGAATAAACACCCAGGGATTGGATATTGAGAGAGCGAAGGGAATAAACACCCAGGGATTGGATATTGAGAGATCGAAGAGGATAAACACCCAGGGATTGGATAGCGAGAGATCAAAGGGAACAACCCAGGGATTGGATAGTGAGAGAGCGAAGGGAATAAACACCCACGGATTGGATAGTGAGAGATCGAAGGGAATAAACACCCAGGGATTGGATAGTGAGAGATCGAAGGGAATAAACACCCAGGGATTGGATAGTGAAAGATTGAAGGGAATAAACACCCAGGGATTTGATAGTGAGAGATCGAAGGGAATAAACACCCAGGGATTGGATAGTGAGAGATCGAAGGGAATAAACACCCAGGGATTGGATAGTGAGAGATCGAAGGGAATAAACACCCAGGGATTTGATAGTGAGAGATCAAAGAGGATAAACACCCAGGGATTGGATAGCAAGAGATCGAAGGGAATAAACACCCAGGGATTTGATAGTGGGAGATCGAAGAGGATAAACACCCAGGGATTGGATAGCAAGAGATCAAAGGGAATAAACACCCAGGGATTGGATAGCAAGAGATCGAAGGGAATAAACACCCAGGGATTGGATAGTGAGAGATCGAAGGGAATAAACACCCGGGGATTGGATAGTGAGAGATCGAAGAGGATAAACACCCAGGGATTGGATAGCAAGAGATCAAAGGGAATAAACACCCAGGGATTGGATAGTGAGAGAGCGAAGGGAATAAACACCCAGGGATTGGATAGTGAGAGATCAAAGAGGATAAACACCGAGGGATTGGATAGCAAGAGATCGAAGGGAATAAACACCCAGAGATTGGATAGTGAGAGATCGAAGGGAATAAACACCCAGGGATTGGCTAGCGAGAGATCGAAGGGAATAAACACCCAGGGATTGGATAGCGAGAGATCGAAGGGAATAAACACCCAGAGATTGGATAGTGAGAGATCAAAGGGAATAAACACCCACGGATTGGATAGCAAGAGATCGAAGGGAATAAACACCCAGGGATTTGATAGTGAGAGATCGAAGAGGATAAACACCCAGGGATTGGATAGTGAGAGATCGAAGGGAATAAACACCCAGGGATTGGATATTGAGAGATCGAAGGGAATAAACACCCAGGGATTGGATAGTGAGAGATCGAAGGGAATAAACACCCATGGATTTGATAGTGAGAGATCAAAGAGGATAAACACCCAGGGATTGGATAGCAAGAGATCGAAGGGAATAAACACCCAGAGATTGGATAGTGAGAGATCGAAGGGAATAAACACCCAGGGATTGGCTAGCGAGAGATCGAAGGGAATAAACACCCAGGGATTGGATAGCGAGAGATCGAAGGGAATAAACACCCAGAGATTGGATAGTGAGAGATCAAAGGGAATAAACACCCAGGGATTGGATAGCAAGAGATCGAAGGGAATAAACACCCAGGGATTTGATAGTGAGAGATCGAAGAGGATAAACACCCAGGGATTGGATAGTGAGAGAGCGAAGGGAATAAACACCCAGGGATTGGACATTGAGAGAGCGAAGGGAATAAACACCCAGGGATTGGATATTGAGAGATCGAAGAGGATAAACACCCAGGGATTGGATAGCGAGAGATCAAAGGGAATAAACACCCAGGGATTGGATAGTGAGAGAGCGAAGGGAATAAACACCCAGGGATTGGATAGTGAGAGATCGAAGAGGATAAACACCCAGGGATTGGATAGCGAGAGATCAAAGGGAATAAACACCCAGGGATTGGATAGTGAGAGAGCGAAGGGAATAAACACCCAGGGATTGGATAGTGAGAGATCGAAGGGAATAAACACCCAGGGATTTGATAGTGAGAGATCGAAGGGAATAAACACCCAGGGATTGGATAGTGAGAGATCGAAGGGAATAAACACCCAGGGATTGGCTAGCGAGAGATCGAAGGGAATAAACACCCAGGGATTGGATAGTGAGAGATCGAAGAGGATAAACACCCAGGGATTGGCTAGCGAGAGATCGAAGGGAATGAACACCCAGGGATTGGCTAGCGAGAGATCGAAGGGAATAAACACCCAGGGATTGGCTAGCGAGAGATCGAAGGGAATAAACACCCAGGGATTGGCTAGCGAGAGATCGAAGGGAATAAATACCCAGGGATTGGATAGCGAGAGATCAAAGGGAATAAACACCCAGGGATTTGATAGTGGAGATCGAAGAGGATAAACACCCAGGGATTGGATAGTGAGAGATCGAAGGGAATAAACACCCAGGGATTGGATAGTGGGAGATCGAAGGGAATAAACACCCAGGGATTTGATAGTGAGAGATCAAAGAGGATAAACACCCAGGGATTGGATAGCGAGAGATCAAAGGGAATAAACACCCAGGGATTGGATAGTGAGAGAGCGAAGGGAATAAACACCCAGGGATTGGATAGTGAGAGATCGAAGAGGATAAACACCCAGGGATTGGATAGCGAGAGATCAAAGGGAATAAACACCCAGGGATTGGATAGTGAGAAAGCGAAGGGAATAAACACCCAGGGATTGGATAGTGAGAGATCGAAGGGAATAAACACCCAGGGATTTGGTAGTGAGAGATCGAAGGGAATAAACACCCAGGGATTGGATGGTGAGAGATCGAAGAGGATAAACACCCAGGGATTGGATAGTGAGAGATCGAAGGGAATAAACACCCAGGGATTGGATAGTGAGAGATCGAAGGGAATAAACACCCAGGGATTGGATAGTGAGAGATCGAAGGGAATAAACACCCAGGGATTGGATAGTGAGAGATCGAAGAGGATAAACACCCAGGGATTGGATAGTGAGAGATCAAAGGGAATAAACACCCAGGGATTGGATAGTGAGAGAGCAAAGGGAATAAACACCCAGGGATTGGATAGTGAGAGATCCAAGGGAATAAACACCCAGGGATTGGATAGTGAGAGATCGAAGAGGATAAACACCCAGGGATTGGATAGCGAGAGATCAAAGGGAATAAACACCCAAGGATTCGATAGTGAGAGAGCGAAGGGAATAAACACCCAGGGATTGGATAGTGAGAGATCGAAGGGAATAAACACCCAGGGATTGGATAGTGAGAGATCGAAGGGAATAAACACCCAGGGATTGGATAGTGAGAGATTGAAGGGAATAAACACCCAGGGATTTGATAGTGAGAGATCGAAGAGGATAAACACCCAGGGATTGGATAGTGAGAGATCGAAGGGAATAAACACCCAGGGATTGGATAGTGAGAGATCGAAGGGAATAAACACCCAGGGATTTGATAGTGAGAGATCAAAGAGGATAAACACCCAGGGATTGGATAGCAAGAGATCGAAGGGAATAACACCCAGAGATTGGATAGTGAGAGATCGAAGGGAATAAACACCCAGGGATTTGGTAGTGAGAGATCGAAGGGAATAAACACCCAGGGATTGGATGGTGAGAGATCGAAGAGGATAAACACCCAGGGATTGGATAGTGAGAGATCGAAGGGAATAAACACCCAGGGATTGGATAGTGAGAGATTGAAGGGAATAAACACCCAGGGATTGGATAGTGAGAGATCGAAGGGAATAAACACCCAGGGATTGGATAGTGAGAGATCGAAGAGGATAAACACCCAGGGATTGGATAGTGAGAGATCAAAGGGAATAAACACCCAGGGATTGGATAGTGAGAGAGCAAAGGGAATAAACACCCAGGGATTGGATAGTGAGAGATCCAAGGGAATAAACACCCAGGGATTGGATAGTGAGAGATCGAGGAGGATAAACACCCAGGGATTGGATAGCGAGAGATCAAAGGGAATAAACACCCAAGGATTCGATAGTGAGAGAGCGAAGGGAATAAACACCCAGGGATTGGATAGTGAGAGATCGAAGGGAATAAACACCCAGGGATTGGATAGTGAGAGATCGAAGGGAATAAACACCCAGGGATTGGATAGTGAGAGATTGAAGGGAATAAACACCCAGGGATTTGATAGTGAGAGATCGAAGGGAATAAACACCCAGGGATTGGATAGTGAGAGATCGAAGGGAATAAACACCCAGGGATTTGATAGTGAGAGATCAAAGAGGATAAACACCCAGGGATTGGATAGCAAGAGATCGAAGGGAATAAACACCCAGAGATTGGATAGTGAGAGATCGAAGGGAATAAACACCCAGGGACTGGATAGCGAGAGATCGAAGGGAATAAACACCCAGGGATTGGATAGCGAGAGATCGAAGGGAATAAACACCCAGAGATTGGATAGTGAGAGATCAAAGGGAATAAACACCCACGGATTGGATAGGAAGAGATCGAAGGGAATAAACACCCAGGGATTTGATAGTGAGAGATCGAAGAGGATAAACACCCAGGGAATGGATAGTGAGAGATCGAAGGGAATAAACACCCAGGGATTGGATATTGAGAGAGCGAAGGGAATAAACACCCAGGGATTGGATATTGAGAGATCGAAGAGGATAAACACCCAGGGATTGGATAGCGAGAGATCAAAGGGAACAACCCAGGGATTGGATAGTGAGAGAGCGAAGGGAATAAACACCCACGGATTGGATAGTGAGAGATCGAAGGGAATAAACACCCAGGGATTGGATAGTGAGAGATCGAAGGGAATAAACACCCAGGGATTGGATAGTGAAAGATTGAAGGGAATAAACACCCAGGGATTTGATAGTGAGAGATCGAAGGGAATAAACACCCAGGGATTGGATAGTGAGAGATCGAAGGGAATAAACACCCAGGGATTGGATAGTGAGAGATCGAAGGGAATAAACACCCAGGGATTTGATAGTGAGAGATCAAAGAGGATAAACACCCAGGGATTGGATAGCAAGAGATCGAAGGGAATAAACACCCAGGGATTTGATAGTGGGAGATCGAAGAGGATAAACACCCAGGGATTGGATAGCAAGAGATCAAAGGGAATAAGCACCCAGGGATTGGATAGCAAGAGATCGAAGGGAATAAACACCCAGGGATTGGATAGTGAGAGATCGAAGGGAATAAACACCCGGGGATTGGATAGTGAGAGATCGAAGAGGATAAACACCCAGGGATTGGATAGCAAGAGATCAAAGGGAATAAACACCCAGGGATTGGATAGTGAGAGAGCGAAGGGAATAAACACCCAGGGATTGGATAGTGAGAGATCAAAGAGGATAAACACCGAGGGATTGGATAGCAAGAGATCGAAGGGAATAAACACCCAGAGATTGGATGGTGAGAGATCGAAGGGAATAAACACCCAGGGATTGGCTAGCGAGAGATCGAAGGGAATAAACACCCAGGGATTGGATAGCGAGAGATCGAAGGGAATAAACACCCAGAGATTGGATAGTGAGAGATCAAAGGGAATAAACACCCAGGGATTGGATAGCAAGAGATCGAAGGGAATAAACACCCAGGGATTTGATAGTGAGAGATCGAAGAGGATAAACACCCAGGGATTGGATAGTGAGAGATCGAAGGGAATAAACACCCAGGGATTGGATATTGAGAGATCGAAGGGAATAAACACCCAGGGATTGGATAGTGAGAGATCGAAGGGAATAAACACCCAGGGATTTGATAGTGAGAGATCAAAGAGGATAAACACCCAGGGATTGGATAGCAAGAGATCGAAGGGAATAAACACCCAGAGATTGGATAGTGAGAGATCGAAGGGAATAAACACCCAGGGATTGGCTAGCGAGAGATCGAAGGGAATAAACACCCAGGGATTGGATAGCGAGAGATCGAAGGGAATAAACACCCAGAGATTGGATAGTGAGAGATCAAAGGGAATAAACACCCAGGGATTGGATAGCAAGAGATCGAAGGGAATAAACACCCAGGGATTTGATAGTGAGAGATCGAAGAGGATAAACACCCAGGGATTGGATAGTGAGAGAGCGAAGGGAATAAACACCCAGGGATTGGACATTGAGAGAGCGAAGGGAATAAACACCCAGGGATTGGATATTGAGAGATCGAAGAGGATAAACACCCAGGGATTGGATAGCGAGAGATCAAAGGGAATAAACACCCAGGGATTGGATAGTGAGAGAGCGAAGGGAATAAACACCCAGGGATTGGATAGTGAGAGATCGAAGAGGATAAACACCCAGGGATTGGATAGCGAGAGATCAAAGGGAATAAACACCCAGGGATTGGATAGTGAGAAAGCGAAGGGAATAAACACCCAGGGATTGGATAGTGAGAAATCGAAGGGAATAAACACCCAGGGATTTGGTAGTGAGAGATCGAAGGGAATAAACACCCAGGGATTGGATGGTGAGAGATCGAAGAGGATAAACACCCAGGGATTGGATAGTGAGAGATCGAAGGGAATAAACACCCAGGGATTGGATAGTGAGAGATCGAAGGGAATAAACACCCAGGGATTGGATAGTGAGAGATCGAAGGGAATAAACACCCAGGGATTGGATAGTGAGAGATCGAAGAGGATAAACACCCAGGGATTGGATAGTGAGAGATCAAAGGGAATAAACACCCAGGGATTGGATAGTGAGAGAGCAAAGGGAATAAACACCCAGGGATTGGATAGTGAGAGATCCAAGGGAATAAACACCCAGGGATTGGATAGTGAGAGATTGAAGGGAATAAACACCCAGGGATTTGACAGTGAGAGATCGAAGAGGATAAACACCCAGGGATTGGATAGTGAGAGATCGAAGGGAATAAACACCCAGGGATTGGATAGCAAGAGATCGAAGGGAATAACACCCAGAGATTGGATAGTGAGAGATCGAAGGGAATAAACACCCAGGGATTGGATAGCGAGAGATCGAAGGGAATAAACACCCAGGGATTTGATAGTGGGAGATCGAAGAGAATAAACACCCAGGGATTGGATAGCAAGAGATCAAAGGGAATAAACACCCAGGGATTGGATAGCAAGAGATCGAAGGGAATAAACACCCAGGGATTGGATAGCGAGAGATCGAAGGGAATAAACACCCAGGGACTGGATAGTGAGAGATCAAACGGAATAAACACCCAGGGATTGGATAGTGAGAGAGCGAAGGGAATAAACACCCAGGGATTGGATAGTGAGAGATCGAAGAGGATAAACACCCAGGGATTGGATAGCAAGAGATCAAAGGGAATAAACACCCAGGGATTGGATAGTGAGAGAGCGAAGGGAATAAACACCCAGGGATTGGATAGTGAGAGAGCGAAGGGAATAAACACCCAGGGATTGGATAGTGAGAGATCGAAGGGAATAAACACCCAGGGATTGGATAGTGGGAGATCGAAGGGAATAAACACCCAGGGATTTGATAGTGAGAGATCGAAGGGAATAAACACCCAGGGATTGGATAGTGAGAGATCGAAGGGAATAAACACCCAGGGATTGGATAGTGAGAGATCGAAGGGAATAAACACCCAGGGATTTGATAGTGAGAGATCAAAGAGGATAAACACCCAGGGATTGGATAGCAAGAGATCGAAGGGAATAAACACCCAGAGATTGGATAGTGAGAGATCGAAGGGAATAAACACCCAGGGATTGGCCAGCAAGAGATCGAAGGGAATAAACACCCAGGGATTGGACAGCAAGAGATCGAAGGGAATAAACACCCAGAGATTGGATAGTGAGAGATCGAAGGGAATAAACACCCAGGGATTGGCTAGCGAGAGATCGAAGGGAATAAACACCCAGGGATTGGATAGCGAGAGATCGAAGGGAATAAACACCCAGAGATTGGATAGTGAGAGATCAAAGGGAATAAACACCCAGGGATTGGATAGCAAGAGATCGAAGGGAATAAACACCCAGGGATTTGATAGTGAGAGATCGAAGAGGATAAACACCCAGGGATTGGATAGTGAGAGAGCGAAGGGAATAAACACCCAGGGATTGGACATTGAGAGAGCGAAGGGAATAAACACCCAGGGATTGGATATTGAGAGATCGAAGAAGATAAACACCCAGGGATTGGATAGCGAGAGATCAAAGGGAATAAACACCCAGGGATTGGATAGTGAGAGAGCGAAGGGAATAAACACCCAGGGATTGGATAGTGAGAGATCGAAGAGGATAAACACCCAGGGATTGGATAGCGAGAGATCAAAGGGAATAAACACCCAGGGATTGGATAGTGAGAGATCGAAGGGAATAAACACCCAGGGATTTGATAGTGAGAGATCGAAGGGAATAAACACCCAGGGATTGGATAGTGAGAGATCGAAGGGAATAAACACCCAGGGATTGGCTAGCGAGAGATCGAAGGGAATAAACACCCAGGGATTGGATAGTGAGAGATCGAAGAGGATAAACACCCAGGGATTGGCTAGCGAGAGATCGAAAGGAATGAACACCCAGGGATTGGCTAGCGAGAGATCGAAGGGAATAAACACCCAGGGATTGGCTAGCGAGAGATCGAAGGGAATAAACACCCAGGGATTGGCTAGCGAGAGATCGAAGGGAATAAATACCCAGGGATTGGATAGCGAGAGATCGAAGGGAATAAACACCCAGGGATTTGATAGTGGAGATCGAAGAGGATAAACACCCAGGGATTGGATAGTGAGAGATCGAAGGGAATAAACACCCAGGGATTGGATAGTGGGAGATCGAAGGGAATAAACACCCAGGGATTTGATAGTGAGAGATCAAAGAGGATAAACTTCCAGGGATTGGATAGCAAGAGATCGAAGGGAATAAACACGCAGAGATTGGATAGTGAGAGATCGAAGGGAATAAACACCCAGGGATTGGATAGCGAGAGATCGAAGGGAATAAACACCCAGAGATTGGATAGTGAGAGATCAAAGGGAATAAACACCCAGGGATTGGATAGCAAGAGATCGAAGGGAATAAACACCCAGGGATTTGATAGTGAGAGATCGAAGAGGATAAACACCCAGGGATTGGATAGCGAGAGATCAAAGGGAATAAACACCCAGGGATTGGATAGTGAGAGAGCGAAGGGAATAAACACCCAGGGATTGGATAGTGAGATCGAAGAGGATAAACACCCAGGGATTGGATAGCGAGAGATCAAAGGGAATAAACACCCAGGGATTGGATAGTGAGAAAGCGAAGGGAATAAACACCCAGGGATTGGATAGTGAGAGATCGAAGGGAATAAACACCCAGGGATTTGGTAGTGAGAGATCGAAGGGAATAAACACCCAGGGATTGGATGGTGAGAGATCGAAGAGGATAAACACCCAGGGATTGGATAGTGAGAGATCGAAGGGAATAAACACCCAGGGATTGGATAGTGAGAGATCGAAGGGAATAAACACCCAGGGATTGGATAGTGAGAGATCGAAGGGAATAAACACCCAGGGATTGGATAGTGAGAGATCGAAGAGGATAAACACCCAGGGATTGGATAGTGAGAGATCAAAGGGAATAAACACCCAGGGATTGGATAGTGAGAGAGCAAAGGGAATAAACACCCAGGGATTGGATAGTGAGAGATCCAAGGGAATAAACACCCAGGGATTGGATAGTGAGAGATCGAAGAGGATAAACACCCAGGGATTGGATAGCGAGAGATCAAAGGGAATAAACACCCAAGGATTCGATAGTGAGAGAGCGAAGGGAATAAACACCCAGGGATTGGATAGTGAGAGATCGAAGGGAATAAACACCCAGGGATTGGATAGTGAGAGATCGAAGGGAATAAACACCCAGGGATTGGATAGTGAGAGATTGAAGGGAATAAACACCCAGGGATTTGATAGTGAGAGATCGAAGAGGATAAACACCCAGGGATTGGATAGTGAGAGATCGAAGGGAATAAACACCCAGGGATTGGATAGTGAGAGATCGAAGGGAATAAACACCCAGGGATTTGATAGTGAGAGATCAAAGAGGATAAACACCCAGGGATTGGATAGCAAGAGATCGAAGGGAATAAACACCCAGAGATTGGATAGTGAGAGATCGAAGGGAATAAACACCCAGGGATTGGATAGCGAGAGATCGAAGGGAATAAACACCCAGGGATTTGATAGTGGGAGATCGAAGAGAATAAACACCCAGGGATTGGATAGCAAGAGATCAAAGGGAATAAACACCCAGGGATTGGATAGCAAGAGATCGAAGGGAATAAACACCCAGGGATTGGATAGCGAGAGATCGAAGGGAATAAACACCCAGGGATTGGATAGTGAGAGATCAAACGGAATAAACACCCAGGGATTGGATAGTGAGAGAGCGAAGGGAATAAACACCCAGGGATTGGATAGTGAGAGATCGAAGGGAATAAACACCCGGGGATTGGATAGTGAGAGATCGAAGAGGATAAACACCCAGGGATTGGATAGCAAGAGATCAAAGGGAATAAACACCCAGGGATTGGATAGTGAGAGAGCGAAGGGAATAAACACCCAGGGATTGGATAGTGAGAGATCGAAGGGAATAAACACCCAGGGATTGGATAGTGGGAGATCGAAGGGAATAAACACCCAGGGATTTGATAGTGAGAGATCGAAGGGAATAAACACCCAGGGATTGGATAGTGAGAGATCGAAGGGAATAAACACCCAGGGATTGGATAGTGAGAGATCGAAGGGAATAAACACGCAGGGATTTGATAGTGAGAGATCAAAGAGGATAAACACCCAGGGATTGGATAGCAAGAGATCGAAGGGAATAAACACCCAGAGATTGGATAGTGAGAGATCGAAGGGAATAAACACCCAGGGATTGGCTAGCAAGAGATCGAAGGGAATAAACACCCAGGGATTGGATAGCGAGAGATCGAAGGGAATAAACACCCAGAGATTGGATAGTGAGAGATCAAAGGGAATAAACACCCAGGGATTGGATAGCAAGAGATCGAAGGGAATAAACAGCCAGGGATTTGATAGTGAGAGATCGAAGAGGATAAACACCCAGGGATTGGATAGTGAGAGATCGAAGGGAATAAACACCCAGGGATTTGATAGTGAGAGATGAAAGAGGATAAACACCCAGGGATTGGATAGCAAGAGATCGAAGGGAATAAACACCCAGAGATTGGATAGTGAGAGATCGAAGGGAATAAACACCCAGGGATTGGCTAGCGAGAGATCGAAGGGAATAAACACCCAGGGATTGGATAGCGAGAGATCGAAGGGAATAAACACCCAGAGATTGGATAGTGAGAGATCAAAGGGAATAAACACCCAGGGATTGGATAGCAAGAGATCGAAGGGAATAAACACCCAGGGATTTGATAGTGAGAGATCGAAGAGGATAAACACCCAGGGATTGGATAGCGAGAGATCAAAGGGAATAAACACCCAGGGATTGGATAGTGAGAGAGCGAAGGGAATAAACACCCAGGGATTGGATAGTGAGAGATCGAAGAGGATAAACACCCAGGGATTGGATCGCGAGAGATCAAAGGGAATAAACACCCAGGGATTGGATAGTGAGGGAGCGAAGGGAATAAACACCCAGGGATTGGATCGTGAGAGATCGAAGGGAATAAACACCCAGGGATTGGATAGTGAGAGATCGAAGGGAATAAACACCCAGGGATTGGCTAGCGAGAGATCGAAGGGAATAAACACCCAGGGATTGGATAGTGAGAGATCGAAGAGGATAAACACCCAGGGATTGGCTAGCGAGAGATCGAAGGGAATGAACACCCAGGGATTGGCTGGCGAGAGATCGAAGGGAATAAACACCCAGGGATTGGCTAGCGAGAGATCGAAGGGAATAAACACCCAGGGATTGGCTAGCGAGAGATCGAAGGGAATAAATACCCAGGGATTGGATAGCGAGAGATCGAAGGGAATAAACACCCAGGGATTTGATAGTGGAGATCGAAGAGGATAAACACCCAGGGATTGGATAGTGAGAGATCGAAGGGAATAAACACCCAGGGATTGGATAGTGGGAGATCGAAGGGAATAAACACCCAGGGATTTGATAGTGAGAGATCAAAGAGGATAAACTTCCAGGGATTGGATAGCAAGAGATCGAAGGGAATAAACACGCAGAGATTGGATAGTGAGAGATCGAAGGGAATAAACACCCAGGGATTGGATAGCGAGAGATCGAAGGGAATAAACACCCAGAGATTGGATAGTGAGAGATCAAAGGGAATAAACACCCAGGGATTGGATAGCAAGAGATCGAAGGGAATAAACACCCAGGGATTTGATAGTGAGAGATCGAAGAGGATAAACACCCAGGGATTGGATAGCGAGAGATCAAAGGGAATAAACACCCAGGGATTGGATAGTGAGAGAGCGAAGGGAATAAACACCCAGGGATTGGATAGTGAGAGATCGAAGAGGATAAACACCCAGGGATTGGATAGCGAGAGATCAAAGGGAATAAACACCCAGGGATTGGATAGTGAGAAAGCGAAGGGAATAAACACCCAGGGATTGGATAGTGAGAGATCGAAGGGAATAAACACCCAGGGATTTGGTAGTGAGAGATCGAAGGGAATAAACACCCAGGGATTGGATGGTGAGAGATCGAAGAGGATAAACACCCAGGGATTGGATAGCGAGAGATCAAAGGGAATAAACACCCAGGGATTGGATAGTGAGAAAGCGAAGGGAATAAACACCCAGGGATTGGATAGTGAGAGATCGAAGGGAATAAACACCCAGGGATTTGGTAGTGAGAGATCGAAGGGAATAAACACCCAGGGATTGGATGGTGAGAGATCGAAGAGGATAAACACCCAGGGATTGGATAGTGAGAGATCGAAGGGAATAAACACCCAGGGATTGGATAGTGTGAGATCGAAGGGAATAAACACCCAGGGATTGGATAGTGAGAGATCGAAGGGAATAAACACCCAGGGATTGGATAGTGAGAGATCGAAGAGGATAAACACCCAGGGATTGGATAGTGAGAGATCAAAGGGAATAAACACCCAGGGATTGGATAGTGAGAGAGCAAAGGGAATAAACACCCAGGGATTGGATAGTGAGAGATCCAAGGGAATAAACACCCAGGGATTGGATAGTGAGAGATCGAAGAGGATAAACACCCAGGGATTGGATAGCGAGAGATCAAAGGGAATAAACACCCAAGGATTCGATAGTGAGAGAGCGAAGGGAATAAACACCCAGGGATTTGATAGTGAGAGATCAAAGAGGATAAACACCCAGGGATTGGATAGCAAGAGATCGAAGGGAATAAACACCAAGAGATTGGATAATGAGAGATCGAAGGGAATAAACACCCAGGGATTGGATAGCGAGAGATCGAAGGGAATAAACACCCAGGAATTTGATAGTGGGAGATCGAAGAGAATAAACACCCAGGGATTGGATAGCAAGAGATCAAAGGGAATAAACACCCAGGGATTGGATAGCAAGAGATCGAAGGGAATAAACACCCAGGGATTGGATAGCGAGAGATCGAAGGGAATAAACACCCAGGGATTGGATAGTGAGAGATCAAACGGAATAAACACCCAGGGATTGGATAGTGAGAGAGCGAAGGGAATAAACACCCAGGGATTGGATCGTGAGAGATCGAAGGGAATAAACACCCGGGGATTGGATAGTGAGAGATCGATGAGGATAAACACCCAGGGATTGGATAGCAAGAGATCAAAGGGAATAAACACCCAGGGATTGGATAGTGAGAGCGCGAAGGGAATAAACACCCAGGGATTGGATAGTGAGAGATCGAAGGGAATAAACACCCAGGGATTGGATAGTGGGAGATCGAAGGGAATAAACACCCAGGGATTTGATAGTGAGAGATCGAAGGGAATAAACACCCAGGGATTGGATAGTGAGAGATCGAAGGGAATAAACACCCAGGGATTGGATAGTGAGAGATCGAACGGAATAAACACCCAGGGATTTGACAGTGAGAGATCAAAGAGGATAAACACCCAGGGATTGGATAGCAAGAGATCGAAGGGAATAAACACCCAGAGATTGGATAGTGAGAGATCGAAGGGAATAAACACCCAGGGATTGGCTAGCGAGAGATCGAAGGGAATAAACACCCAGGGATTGGATAGCGAGAGATCGAAGGGAATAAACACCCAGAGATTGGATAGTGAGAGATCAAAGGGAATAAACACCCAGGGATTGGATAGCAAGAGATCGAAGGGAATAAACACCCAGGGATTTGATAGTGAGAGATCGAAGAGGATAAACACCCAGGGATTGGATAGTGAGAGATCGAAGGGAATAAACACCCAGGGATTGGATATTGAGAGAGCGAAGGGAATAAACACCCAGGGATTGGATATTGAGAGATCGAAGAGGATAAACACCCAGGGATTGGATAGCGAGAGATCAAAGGGAATAAACACCCAGGGATTGGATAGTGAGAGAGCTAAGGGAATAAACACCCAGGGATTGGATAGTGAGAGATCGAAGAGGATAAACACCCAGGGATTGGATAGCGAGAGAGCAAAGGGAATAAACACCCAGGGATTGGATAGTGAGAGAGCGAAGGGAATAAACACCCAGGGATTGGATAGTGAGAGATCGAAGGAATAAACACCCAGGGATTTGATAGTGAGAGATCGAAGGGAATAAACACCCAGGGATTGGATAGTGAGAGATCGAAGGGAATAAACACCCAGGGATTGGCTAGCGAGAGATCGAAGGGAATAAACACCCAGGGATTGGATAGTGAGAGATCGAAGAGGATAAACACCCAGGGATTGGCTAGCGAGAGATCGAAGGGAATAAACACCCAGGGATTGGCTAGCGAGAGATCGAAGGGAATAAACACCCAGGGATTGGCTAGCGAGAGATCGAAGGGAATAAACACCCAGGGATTGGCTAGCGAGAGATCGAAGGGAATAAATACCCAGGGATTGGATAGCGAGAGATCGAAGGGAATAAACACCCAGGGATTTGATAGTGGAGATCGAAGAGGATAAACACCCAGGGATTGGATAGCAAGAGATCAAAGGGAATAAACACCCAGGGATTGGATAGCAAGAGATCGAAGGGAATAAACACCCAGGAATTGGATAGCGAGAGATCGAAGGGAATAAACACCCAGGGATTGGATTGTGAGAGATCAAAAGGGAATAAACACCCAAGGATTGGATAGTGAGAGAGCGAAGGGAATAAACACCCAGCGATTGGATAGTGAGAGATCGAAGAGGAGAAACACCCAGGGATTGGATAGCAAGAGATCAAAGGGAATAAACACCCAGGGATTGGATAGTGAGAGAGCGAAGGGAATAAACACCCAGGGATTGGATAGTGAGAGATCGAAGGGAATAAACACCCAGGGATTGGATAGTGAGAGATCGAAGGGAATAAACACCCAGGGATTGGCTAGCGAGAGATCGAAGGGAATAAACACCCAGGGATTGGATAGTGAGAGATCGAAGGGAATAAACACCCAGGGATTGGATAGCGAGAGATTGAAGGGAATAAACACCCAGGGATTTGATAGTGAGAGATCGAAGGGAATAAACACCCAGGGATTGGATAGTGAGAGATCGAAGGGAATAAACACCCAGGGATTGGATAGTGAGAGATCGAAGGGAATAAAGACCCAGGGATTTGATAGTGAGAGATCAAAGAGGATAAACACCCAGGGATTGGATAGCAAGAGATCGAAGGTAATAAACACCCAGAGATTGGATAGTGAGAGATCGAAGGGAATAAACACCCAGGGATTGGATAGCGAGAGATCGAAGGGAATAAACACCCAGGGATTGGATAGCGAGAGAGCGAAGGGAATAAACACCCAGAGATTGGATAGTGAGAGATCAAAGGGAATAAACACCCAGGGATTGGATAGCAAGAGATCGAAGGGAATAAACACCCAGGGATTTGATAGTGAGAGATCGAAGAGGATAAACACCCAGGGATTGGATAGCGAGAGATCAAAGGGAATAAACACCCAGGGATTGGATAGTGAGAGAGCGAAGGGAATAAACACCCAGGGATTTGATAGTGAGAGATCAAAGAGGATAAACACCCAGGGATTGGATAGCAAGAGATCGAAGGGAATAAACACGCAGAGATTGGATAGTGAGAGATCGAAGGGAATAAACACCCAGGGATTGGATAGCGAGAGATCGAAGGGAATAAACACCCAGGGATTGGATAGCGAGAGATCGAAGGGAATAAACACCCAGAGATTGGATAGTGAGAGATCAAAGGGAATAAACACCCAGGGATTGGATAGCAAGAGATCGAAGGGAATAAACACCCAGGGATTTGATAGTGAGAGATCGAAGAGGATAAACACCTAGGGATTGGATAGCGAGAGATCAAAGGGAATAAACACCCAGGGATTGGATAGTGAGAGATCGAAGAGGATAAACACCCAGGGATTGGATAGCGAGAGATCAAAGGGAATAAACACCCAGGGATTGGATAGTGAGAAAGCGAAGGGAATAAACACCCAGGGATTGGATAGTGAGAGATCGAAGGGAATAAACACCCAGGGATTTGGTAGTGAGAGATCGAAGGGAATAAACACCCAGGGATTGGATGGTGAGAGATCGAAGAGGATAAACACCCAGGGATTGGATAGTGAGAGATCGAAGGGAATAAACACCCAGGGATTGGATAGTGAGAGATTGAAGGGAATAAACACCCAGGGATTGGATAGTGAGAGATCGAAGGGAATAAACACCCAGGGATTGGATAGTGAGAGATCGAAGAGGATAAACACCCAGGGATTGGATAGTGAGAGATCAAAGGGAATAAACACCCAGGGATTGGATAGTGAGAGAGCAAAGGGAATAAACACCCAGGGATTGGATAGTGAGAGATCCAAGGGAATAAACACCCAGGGATTGGATAGTGAGAGATCGAGGAGGATAAGCACCCAGGGATTGGATAGCGAGAGATCAAAGGGAATAAACACCCAAGGATTCGATAGTGAGAGAGCGAAGGGAATAAACACCCAGGGATTGGATAGTGAGAGATCGAAGGGAATAAACACCCAGGGATTGGATAGTGAGAGATCGAAGGGAATAAACACCCAGGGATTGGATAGTGAGAGATTGAAGGGAATAAACACCCAGGGATTTGATAGTGAGAGATCGAAGGGAATAAACACCCAGGGATTGGATATTGAGAGAGCGAAGGGAATAAACACCCAGGGATTGGATATTGAGAGATCGAAGAGGATAAACACCCAGGGATTGGATAGCGAGAGATCAAAGGGAATAAACACCCAGGGATTGGATAGTGAGAGAGCGAAGGGAATAAACACCCAGGGATTGGATAGTGAGAGATCGAAGGGAATAAACACCCAGGGATTGGATAGTGAGAGATCGAAGGGAATAAACACCCAGGGATTGGATAGTGAAAGATTGAAGGGAATAAACACCCAGGGATTTGATAGTGAGAGATCGAAGGGAATAAACACCCAGGGATTGGATAGTGAGAGATCGAAGGGAATAAACACCCAGGGATTGGATAGTGAGAGATCGAAGGGAATAAACACCCAGGGATTTGATAGTGAGAGATCAAAGAGGATAAACACCCAGGGATTGGATAGCAAGAGATCGAAGGGAATAAACACCCAGAGATTGGATAGTGAGAGATCGAAGGGAATAAACACCCAGGGATTGGATAGCGAGAGATCGAAGGGAATAAACACCCAGGGATTTGATAGTGGGAGATCGAAGAGGATAAACACCCAGGGATTGGATAGCAAGAGATCAAAGGGAATAAACACCCAGGGATTGGATAGCAAGAGATCGAAGGGAATAAACACCCAGGGATTGGATAGTGAGAGATCGAAGGGAATAAACACCCGGGGATTGGATAGTGAGAGATCGAAGAGGATAAACACCCAGGGATTGGATAGCAAGAGATCAAAGGGAATAAACACCCAGGGATTGGATAGTGAGAGAGCGAAGGGAATAAACACCCAGGGATTGGATAGTGAGAGATCAAAGAGGATAAACACCCAGGGATTGGATAGCAAGAGATCGAAGGGAATAAACACCCAGAGATTGGATAGTGAGAGATCGAAGGGAATAAACACCCAGGGATTGGCTAGCGAGAGATCGAAGGGAATAAACACCCAGGGATTGGATAGCGAGAGATCGAAGGGAATAAACACCCAGAGATTGGATAGTGAGAGATCAAAGGGAATAAACACCCACGGATTGGATAGCAAGAGATCGAAGGGAATAAACACCCAGGGATTTGATAGTGAGAGATCGAAGAGGATAAACACCCAGGGATTGGATAGTGAGAGATCGAAGGGAATAAACACCCAGGGATTGGATATTGAGAGAGCGAAGGGAATAAACACCCAGGGATTGGATATTGAGAGATCGAAGAGGATAAACACCCAGGGATTGGATAGCGAGAGATCAAAGGGAATAAACACCCAGGGATTGGATAGTGAGAGAGCGAAGGGAATAAACACCCAGGGATTGGATAGTGAGAGATCGAAGAGGATAAACACCCAGGGATTGGATAGCGAGAGATCAAAGGGAATAAACACCCAGGAATTGGATAGTGAGAGCGAAGGGAATAAACACCCAGGGATTGGATCGTGAGAGATCGAAGGGAATAAACACCCAGGGATTTGATAGTGAGAGATCGAAGGGAATAAACACCCAGGGATTGGATAGTGAGAGATCGAAGGGAATAAACACCCAGGGATTGGCTAGCGAGAGATCGAAGGGAATAAACACCCAGAGATTGGATAGTGAGAGATCGAAGAGGATAAACACCCAGGGATTGGCTAGCGAGAGATCGAAGGGAATGAACACCCAGGGATTGGCTAGCGAGAGATCGAAGGGAATAAACACCCAGGGATTGGCTAGCGAGAGATCGAAGGGAATAAACACCCAGGGATTGGCTAGCGAGAGATCGAAGGGAATAAATACCCAGGGATTGGATAGCGAGAGATCGAAGGGAATAAACACCCAGGGATTTGATAGTGGAGATCGAAGAGGATAAACACCCAGGGATTGGATAGTGAGAGATCGAAGGGAATAAACACCCAGGGATTGGATAGTGGGAGATCGAAGGGAATAAACACCCAGGGATTTGATAGTGAGAGATCAAAGAGGATAAACACCCAGGGATTGGATAGCGAGAGATCAAAGGGAATAAACACCCAGGGATTGGATAGTGAGAGAGCGAAGGGAATAAACACCCAGGGATTGGATAGTGAGAGATCGAAGAGGATAAACACCCAGGGATTGGATAGCGAGAGATCAAAGGGAATAAACACCCAGGGATTGGATAGTGAGAAAGCGAAGGGAATAAACACCCAGGGATTGGATAGTGAGAGATCGAAGGGAATAAACACCCAGGGATTTGGTAGTGAGAGATCGAAGGGAATAAACACCCAGGGATTGGATGGTGAGAGATCGAAGAGGATAAACACCCAGGGATTGGATAGTGAGAGATCGAAGGGAATAAACACCCAGGGATTGGATAGTGAGAGATCGAAGGGAATAAACACCCAGGGATTGGATAGTGAGAGATCGAAGGGAATAAACACCCGGGGATTGGATCGTGAGAGATCGAAGAGGATAAACACCCAGGGATTGGATAGTGAGAGATCAAAGGGAATAAACACCCAGGGATTGGATAGTGAGAGAGCAAAGGGAATAAACACCCAGGGATTGGATAGTGAGAGATCCAAGGGAATAAACACCCAGGGATTGGATAGTGAGAGATCGAAGAGGATAAACACCCAGGGATTGGATAGCGAGAGATCAAAGGGAATAAACACCCAAGGATTCGATAGTGAGAGAGCGAATGGAATAAACACCCAGGGATTGGATAGTGAGAGATCGAAGGGAATAAACACCCAGGGATTGGATAGTGAGAGATCGAAGGGAATAAACACCCAGGGATTGGATAGTGAGAGATTGAAGGGAATAAACACCCAGGGATTTGATAGTGAGAGATCGAAGAGGATAAACACCCAGGGATTGGATAGTGAGAGATCGAAGGGAATAAACACCCAGGGATTGTATAGTGAGAGATCGAAGGGAATAAACACCCAGGGATTTGATAGTGAGAGATCAAAGAGGATAAACACCCAGGGATTGGATAGCAAGAGATCGAAGGGAATAAACACCCAGAGATTGGACAGTGAGAGATCGAAGGGAATAAACACCCAGGGATTGGATAGCGAGAGATCGAAGGGAATAAACACCCAGGGATTTGATAGTGGGAGATCGAAGAGAATAAACACCCAGGGATTGGATAGCAAGAGATCAAAGGGAATAAACACCCAGGGATTGGATAGCAAGAGATCGAAGGGAATAAACACCCAGGGATTGGATAGCGAGAGATCGAAGGGAATAAACACCCAGGGATTGGATAGTGAGAGATCAAACGGAATAAACACCCAGGGATTGGATAGTGAGAGCGAAGGGAATAAACACCCAGGGATTGGATAGTGAGAGATCGAAGGGAATAAACACCCGGGGATTGGATAGTGAGAGATCGAAGAGGATAAACACCCAGGGATTGGATAGCAAGAGATCAAAGGGAATAAACACCCAGGGATTGGATAGTGAGAGAGCGAAGGGAATAAACACCCAGGGATTGGATAGTGAGAGATCGAAGGGAATAACCACCCAGGGATTGGATAGTGGGAGATCGAAGGGAATAAACACCCAGGGATTTGATAGTGAGAGATCGAAGGGAATAAACACCCAGGGATTGGATAGTGAGAGATCGAAGGGAATAAACACCCAGGGCTTGGATAGTGAGAGATCGAAGGGAATAAACACCCAGGGATTTGATAGTGAGAGATCAAAGGGAATAAACACCCAGGGATTGGATAGCAAGAGATCGAAGGGAATAAACACCCAGAGATTGGATAGTGAGAGATCGAAGGGAATAAACACCCAGGGATTGGATAGCGAGAGATCAAAGGGAATAAACACCCAGGGATTGGATAGTGAGAGAGCGAAGGGAATAAACACCCAGGGATTGGATAGTGAGAGATCGAAGAGGATAAACACCCAGGGATTGGATAGCGAGAGATCAAAGGGAATAAACACCCAGGGATTGGATAGTGAGAAAGCGAAGGGAATAAACACCCAGGGATTGGATAGTGAGAGATCGAAGGGAATAAACACCCAGGGATTTGGTAGTGAGAGATCGAAGGGAATAAACACCCAGGGATTGGATGGTGAGAGATCGAAGAGGATAAACACCCAGGGATTGGATAGTGAGAGATCGAAGGGAATAAACACCCAGGGATTGGATAGTGAGAGATCGAAGGGAATAAACACCCAGGGATTGGATAGTGAGAGATCGAAGGGAATAAACACCCAGGGATTGGATAGTGAGAGATCGAAGAGGATAAACACCCAGGGATTGGATAGTGAGAGATCAAAGGGAATAAACACCCAGGGATTGGATAGTGAGAGAGCAAAGGGAATAAACACCCAGGGATTGGATAGTGAGAGATCCAAGGGAATAAACACCCAGGGATTGGATAGTGAGAGATCGAAGAGGATAAACACCCAGGGATTGGATAGCGAGAGATCAAAGGGAATAAACACCCAAGGATTCGATAGTGAGAGAGCGAAGGGAATAAACACCCAGGGATTGGATAGTGAGAGATCGAAGGGAATAAACACCCAGGGATTGGATAGTGAGAGATCGAAGGGAATAAACACCCAGGGATTGGATAGTGAGAGATTGAAGGGAATAAACACCCAGGGATTTGATCGTGAGAGATCGAAGAGGATAAACACCCAGGGATTGGATAGTGAGAGATCGAAGGGAATAAACACCCAGGGATTGGATAGTGAGAGATCGAAGGGAATAAACACCCAGGGATTTGATAGTGAGAGATCAAAGAGGATAAACACCCAGGGATTGGATAGCAAGAGATCGAAGGGAATAAACACCCAGAGATTGGATAGTGAGAGATCGAAGGGAATAAACACCCAGGGATTGGATAGCGAGAGATCGAAGGGAATAAACACCCAGGGATTTGATAGTGGGAGATCGAAGAGAATAAACACCCAGGGATTGGATAGCAAGAGATCAAAGGGAATAAACACCCAGGGATTGGATAGCAAGAGATCGAAGGGAATAAACACCCAGGGATTGGATAGCGAGAGATCGAAGGGAATAAACACCCAGGGATTGGATAGTGAGAGATCAAACGGAATAAACACCCAGGGATTGGATAGTGAGAGAGCGAAGGGAATAAACACCCAGGGATTGGATAGTGAGAGATCGAAGGGAATAAACACCCGGGGATTGGATAGTGAGAGATCGAAGAGGATAAACACCCAGGGATTGGATAGCAAGAGATCAAAGGGAATAAACACCCAGGGATTGGATAGTGAGAGAGCGAAGGGAATAAACACCCAGGGATTGGATAGTGAGAGATCGAAGTGAATAAACACCCAGGGATTGGATAGTGGGAGATCGAAGGGAATAAACACCCAGGGATTTGATAGTGAGAGATCGAAGGGAATAAACACCCAGGGATTGGATAGTGAGAGATCGAAGGGAATAAACACCCAGGGATTGGATAGTGAGAGATCGAAGGGAATAAACACCCAGGGATTTGATAGTGAGAGATCAAAGAGGATAAACACCCAGGGATTGGATAGCAAGAGATCGAAGGGAATAAACACCCAGAGATTGGATAGTGAGAGATCGAAGGGAATAAACACCCAGGGATTGGCTAGCAAGA
The DNA here is from genome assembly GCF_052327205.1 of Somniosus microcephalus. Taxonomy (NCBI): domain Eukaryota; kingdom Metazoa; phylum Chordata; class Chondrichthyes; order Squaliformes; family Somniosidae; genus Somniosus; species Somniosus microcephalus. Next base: position 10,195,447 of record NC_141008.1, read on the forward strand.
GATCGAAGGGAATAAACACCCAGGGATTGGATAGCGAGAGATCGAAGGGAATAAACACCCAGAGATTGGATAGTGAGAGATCAAAGGGAATAAACACCCAGGGATTGGATAGCAAGAGATCGAAGGGAATAAACACTCAGGGATTTGATAGTGAGAGATCGAAGAGGATAAACACCCAGGGATTGGATAGTGAGAGATCGAAGGGAATAAACACCCAGGGATTGGATATTGAGAGAGCGTAGGGAATAAACACCCAGGGATTGGATAGTGAGAGATCGAAGGGAATAAACACCCAGGGATTTGATAGTGAGAGATCAAAGAGGATAAACACCCAGGGATTGGATAGCAAGAGATCGAAGGGAATAAACACCCAGAGATTGGATAGTGAGAGATCGAAGGGAATAAACACCCAGGGATTGGATAGCGAGAGATCGAAGGGAATAAACACCCAGGGATTTGATAGTGGGAGATCGAAGAGAATAAACACCCAGGGATTGGATAGCAAGAGATCAAAGGGAATAAACACCCAGGGATTGGATAGCAAGAGATCGAAGGGAATAAACACCCAGGGATTGGATAGCGAGAGATCGAAGGGAATAAACACCCAGGGATTAGATAGTGAGAGATCAAACGGAATAAACACCCAGGGATTGGATAGTGAGAGAGCGAAGGGAATAAACACCCAGGGATTGGATAGTGAGAGATCGAAGGGAATAAACACCCGGGGATTGGATAGTGAGAGATCGAAGAGGATAAACACCCAGGGATTGGATAGCAAGAGATCAAAGGGAATAAACACCCAGGGATTGGATAGTGAGAGAGCGAAGGGAATAAACACCCAGGGATTGGATAGTGAGAGATCGAAGGGAATAAACACCCAGGGATTGGATAGTGGGAGATCGAAGGGAATAAACACCCAGGGATTTGATAGTGAGAGATCGAAGGGAATAAACACCCAGGGATTGGATAGTGAGAGATCGAAGGGAATAAACACCCAGGGATTGGATAGTGAGAGATCGAAGGGAATAAACACCCAGGGATTTGCTAGTGAGAGATCAAAGAGGATAAACACCCAGGGATTGGATAGCAAGAGATCGAAGGGAATAAACACCCAGAGATTGGATAGTGAGAGATCGAAGGGAATAAACACCCAGGGATTGGCTAGCAAGAGATCGAAGGGAATAAACACCCAGGGATTGGATAGCAAGAGATCGAAGGGAATAAACACCCAGAGATTGGATAGTGAGAGATCGAAGGGAATAAACACCCAGGGATTGGCTAGCGAGAGATCGAAGGGAATAAACACCCAGGGATTGGATAGCGAGAGATCGAAGGGAATAAACACCCAGAGATTGGATAGTGAGAGATCAAAGGGAATAAACACCCAGGGATTGGATAGCAAGAGATCGAAGGGAATAAACACCCAGGGATTTGATAGTGAGAGATCGAAGAGGATAAACACCCAGGGATTGGATAGTGAGAGAGCGAAGGGAATAAACACCCAGGGATTGGACATTGAGAGAGCGAAGGGAATAAACACCCAGGGATTGGATATTGAGAGATCGAAGAGGATAAACACCCAGGGATTGGATAGCGAGAGATCAAAGGGAATAAACACCCAGGGATTGGATAGTGAGAGAGCGAAGGGAATAAACACCCAGGGATTGGATAGTGAGAGATCGAAGAGGATAAACACCCAGGGATTGGATAGCGAGAGATCAAAGGGAATAAACACCCAGGGATTGGATAGTGAGAGAGCGAATGGAATAAACACCCAGGGATTGGATAGTGAGAGATCGAAGGGAATAAACACCCAGGGATTTGATAGTGAGAGATCGAAGGGAATAAACACCCAGGGATTGGATAGTGAGAGATCGAAGGGAATAAACACCCAGGGATTGGATAGTGGGAGATCGAAGGGAATAAACACCCAGGGATTTGATAGTGAGAGATCAAAGAGGATAAACTTCCAGGGATTGGATAGCAAGAGATCGAAGGGAATAAACACGCAGAGATTGGATAGTGAGAGATCGAAGGGAATAAACACCCAGGGATTGGATAGCGAGAGATCGAAGGGAATAAACACCCAGAGATTGGATAGTGAGAGATCAAAGGGAATAAACACCCAGGGATTGGATAGCAAGAGATCGAAGGGAATAAACACCCAGAGATTGGATAGTGAGAGATCGAAGGGAATAAACACCCAGGGATTGGATAGCGAGAGATCGAAGGGAATAAACACCCAGGGATTTGATAGTGGGAGATCGAAGAGAATAAACACCCAGGGATTGGATAGCAAGAGATCAAAGGGAATAAACACCCAGGGATTGGATAGCAAGAGATCGAAGGGAATAAACACCCAGGGATTGGATAGCGAGAGATCGAAGGGAATAAACACCCAGGGATTGGATAGTGAGAGATCAAACGGAATAAACACCCAGGGATTGGATAGTGAGAGAGCGAAGGGAATAAACACCCAGGGATTGGATAGTGAGAGATCGAAGGGAATAAACACCCGGGGATTGGATAGTGAGAGATCGAAGGGAATAAACACCCAGGGATTGGATAGTGGGAGATCGAAGGGAATAAACACCCAGGGATTTGATAGTGGGAGATCGAAGGGAATAAACACCCAGGGATTTGATAGTGAGAGATCGAAGGGAATAAACACCCAGGGATTGGATAGTGAGAGATCGAAGGGAATAAACACCCAGGGATTGGATAGTGAGAGATCGAAGGGAATAAACACCCAGGGATTTGCTAGTGAGAGATCAAAGAGGATAAACACCCAGGGATTGGATAGCAAGAGATCGAAGGGAATAAACACCCAGAGATTGGATAGTGAGAGATCGAAGGGAATAAACACCCAGGGATTGGCTAGCAAGAGATCGAAGGGAATAAACACCCAGGGATTGGATAGCAAGAGATCGAAGGGAATAAACACCCAGAGATTGGATAGTGAGAGATCGAAGGGAATAAACACCCAGGGATTGGCTAGCGAGAGATCGAAGGGAATAAACACCCAGGGATTGGATAGCGAGAGATCGAAGGGAATAAACACCCAGAGATTGGATAGTGAGAGATCAAAGGGAATAAACACCCAGGGATTGGATAGCAAGAGATCGAAGGGAATAAACACCCAGGGATTTGATAGTGAGAGATCGAAGAGGATAAACACCCAGGGATTGGATAGTCAGAGAGCGAAGGGAATAAACACCCAGGGATTGGATAGTGAGAGATCGAAGGGAATAAACACCCAGGGATTGGATAGTGGGAGATCGAAGGGAATAAACACCCAGGGATTTGATAGTGAGAGATCGAAGGGAATAAACACCCAGGGATTGGATAGTGAGAGATCGAAGGGAATAAACACCCAGGGATTGGATAGTGAGAGATCGAAGGGAATAAACACCCAGGGATTTGCTAGTGAGAGATCAAAGAGGATAAACACCCAGGGATTGGATAGCAAGAGATCGAAGGGAATAAACACCCAGAGATTGGATAGTGAGAGATCGAAGGGAATAAACACCCAGGGATTGGCTAGCAAGAGATCGAAGGGAATAAACACCCAGGGATTGGATAGCAAGAGATCGAAGGGAATAAACACCCAGAGATTGGATAGTGAGAGATCGAAGGGAATAAACACCCAGGGATTGGCTAGCGAGAGATCGAAGGGAATAAACACCCAGGGATTGGATAGCGAGAGATCGAAGGGAATAAACACCCAGAGATTGGATAGTGAGAGATCAAAGGGAATAAACACCCAGGGATTGGATAGCAAGAGATCGAAGGGAATAAACACCCAGGGATTTGATAGTGAGAGATCGAAGAGGATAAACACCCAGGGATTGGATAGTCAGAGAGCGAAGGGAATAAACACCCAGGGATTGGACATTGAGAGAGCGAAGGGAATAAACACCCAGGGATTGGATATTGAGAGATCGAAGAGGATAAACACCCAGGGACTGGATAGCGAGAGATCAAAGGGAATAAACACCCAGGGATTGGATAGTGAGAGAGCGAAGGGAATAAACACCCAGGGATTGGATAGTGAGAGATCGAAGAGGATAAACACCCAGGGATTGGATAGCGAGAGATCAAAGGGAATAAACACCCAGGGATTGGATAGTGAGAGAGCGAAGGGAATAAACACCCAGGGATTGGATAGTGAGAGATCGAAGGGAATAAACACCCAGGGATTTGATAGTGAGAGATCGAAGGGAATAAACACCCAGGGATTGGATAGTGAGAGATCGAAGGGAATAAACACCCAGGGATTGGATAGTGAGAGAGCAAAGGGAATAAACACCCAGGGATTGGATAGTGAGAGATCCAAGGGAATAAACACCCAGGGATTGGATAGTGAGAGATCGAAGAGGATAAACACCCAGGGATTGGATAGCGAGAGATCAAAGGGAATAAACACCCAAGGATTCGATAGTGAGAGAGCGAAGGGAATAAACACCCAGGGATTGGATAGTGAGAGATCGAAGGGAATAAACACCCAGGGATTGGATAGTGAGAGATCGAAGGGAATAAACACCCAGGGATTGGATAGTGAGAGATTGAAGGGAATAAACACCCAGGGATTTGATAGTGAGAGATCGAAGAGGATAAACACCCAGGGATTGGATAGTGAGAGATCGAAGGGAATAAACACCCAGGGATTTGATAGTGAGAGATCAAAGAGGATAAACACCCAGGGATTGGATAGCAAGAGATCGAAGGGAATAAACACCCAGAGATTGGATAGTGAGAGATCGAAGGGAATAAACACCCAGGGATTGGATAGCGAGAGATCGAAGGGAATAAACACCCAGGGATTTGATAGTGGGAGATCGAAGAGAATAAACACCCAGGGATTGGATAGCAAGAGATCAAAGGGAATAAACACCCAGGGATTGGATAGTGAGAGAGCGAAGGGAATAAACACCCAGGGATTGGATAGCGAGAGATCGAAGGGAATAAACACCCAGAGATTGGATAGTGAGAGATCAAAGGGAATAAACACCCAGGGATTGGATAGCAAGAGATCGAAGGGAATAAACACCCAGGGATTTGATAGTGAGAGATCGAAGAGGATAAACACCCAGGGATTGGATAGCGAGAGATCAAAGGGAATAAACACCCAGGGATTTGATAGTGAGAGAGCGAAGGGAATAAACACCCAGGGATTGGATAGTGAGAGAGCGAAGAGGATAAACACCCAGGGATTGGATAGCGAGAGATCAAAGGGAATAAACACCCAGGGATTGGATAGTGAGAGATCGAAGAGGATAAACACCCAGGGATTGGATAGCGAGAGATCAAAGGGAATAAACACCCAAGGATTCGATAGTGAGAGAGCGAAGGGAATAAACACCCAGGGATTGGATAGTGAGAGATCGAAGGGAATAAACACCCAGGGATTGGATAGTGAGAGATCGAAGGGAATAAACACCCAGGGATTGGATAGTGAGAGATTGAAGGGAATAAACACCCAGGGATTTGATAGTGAGAGATCGAAGGGAATAAACACCCAGGGATTGGATAGTGAGAGATCGAAGGGAATAAACACCCAGGGATTGGATAGTGAGAGATCGAAGGGAATAAACACCCAGGGATTGGATAGTGAGAGAGCAAAGGGAATAAACACCCAGGGATTGGATAGTGAGAGATCCAAGGGAATAAACACCCAGGGATTGGATAGTGAGAGATCGAAGAGGATAAACACCCAGGGATTGGATAGCGAGAGATCAAAGGGAATAAACACCCAAGGATTCGATAGTGAGAGAGCGAAGGGAATAAACACCCAGGGATTGGATAGTGAGAGATCGAAGGGAATAAACACCCAGGGATTGGATAGTGAGAGATCGAAGGGAATAAACACCCAGGGATTGGATAGTGAGAGATTGAAGGGAATAAACACCCAGGGATTTGATAGTGAGAGATCGAAGAGGATAAACACCCAGGGATTGGATAGTGAGAGATCGAAGGGAATAAACACCCAGGGATTTGATAGTGAGAGATCAAAGAGGATAAACACCCAGGGATTGGATAGCAAGAGATCGAAGGGAATAAACACCCAGAGATTGGATAGTGAGAGATCGAAGGGAATAAACACCCAGGGATTGGATAGCGAGAGATCGAAGGGAATAAACACCCAGGGATTTGATAGTGGGAGATCGAAGAGAATAAACACCCAGGGATTGGATAGCAAGAGATCAAAGGGAATAAACACCCAGGGATTGGATAGTGAGAGAGCGAAGGGAATAAACACCCAGGGATTGGATAGCGAGAGATCGAAGGGAATAAACACCCAGAGATTGGATAGTGAGAGATCAAAGGGAATAAACACCCAGGGATTGGATAGCAAGAGATCGAAGGGAATAAACACCCAGGGATTTGATAGTGAGAGATCGAAGAGGATAAACACCCAGGGATTGGATAGCGAGAGATCAAAGGGAATAAACACCCAGGGATTTGATAGTGAGAGAGCGAAGGGAATAAACACCCAGGGATTGGATAGTGAGAGAGCGAAGAGGATAAACACCCAGGGATTGGATAGCGAGAGATCAAAGGGAATAAACACCCAGGGATTGGATAGTGAGAAAGCGAAGGGAATAAACACCCAGGGATTGGATAGTGAGAGATCGAAGGGAATAAACACCCAGGGATTTGGTAGTGAGAGATCGAAGGGAATAAACACCCAGGGATTGGATGGTGAGAGATCGAAGAGGATAAACACCCAGGGATTGGATAGTGAGAGATCGAAGGGAATAAACACCCAGGGATTGGATAGTGAGAGATCGAAGGGAATAAACACCCAGGGATTGGATAGTGAGAGATCGAAGGGAATAAACACCCAGGGATTGGATAGTGAGAGATCGAAGAGGATAAACACCCAGGGATTGGATAGTGAGAGATCAAAGGGAATAAACACCCAGGGATTGGATAGTGAGAGAGCAAAGGGAATAAACACCCAGGGATTGGATAGTGAGAGATCCAAGGGAATAAACACCCAGGGATTGGATAGTGAGAGATCGAAGAGGATAAACACCCAGGGATTGGATAGCGAGAGATCAAAGGGAATAAACACCCAAGGATTCGATAGTGAGAGAGCGAAGGGAATAAACACCCAGGGATTGGATAGTGAGAGATCGAAGGGAATAAACACACAGGGATTGGATAGTGAGAGATCGAAGGGAATAAACACCCAGGGATTGGATAGTGAGAGATTGAAGGGAATAAACACCCAGGGATTTGATAGTGAGAGATCGAAGAGGATAAACACCCAGGGATTGGATAGTGAGAGATCGAAGGGAATAAACACCCAGGGATTGGATAGTGAGAGATCGAAGGGAATAAACACCCAGGGATTTGATAGTGAGAGATCAAAGAGGATAAACACCCAGGGATTGGATAGCAAGAGATCGAAGGGAATAAACACCCAGAGATTGGATAGTGAGAGATCGAAGGGAATAAACACCCAGGGATTGGATAGCGAGAGATCGAAGGGAATAAACACCCAGGGATTTGATAGTGGGAGATCGAAGAGAATAAACACCCAGGGATTGGATAGCAAGAGATCAAAGGGAATAAACACCCAGGGATTGGATAGTGAGAGAGCGAAGGGAATAAACACCCAGGGATTGGATAGTGAGAGATCGAAGGGAATAAACACCCAGGGATTGGATAGTGAGAGATCAAACGGAATAAACACCCAGGGATTGGATAGTGAGAGAGCGAAGGGAATAAACACCCGGGGATTGGATAGTGAGAGATCGAAGAGGATAAACACCCAGGGATTGGATAGCAAGAGATCAAAGGGAATAAACACCCAGGGATTGGATAGTGAGAGAGCGAAGGGAATAAACACCCAGGGATTGGATAGTGAGAGATCGAAGGGAATAAACACCCAGGGATTGGATAGTGGGAGATCGAAGGGAATAAACACCCAGGGATTTGATAGTGAGAGATCGAAGGGAATAAACACCCAGGGATTGGATAGTGAGAGATCGAAGGGAATAAACACCCAGGGATTGGATAGTGAGAGATCGAAGGGAATAAACACCCAGGGATTTGATAGTGAGAGATCAAAGAGGATAAACACCCAGGGATTGGATAGCAAGAGATCGAAGGGAATAAACACCCAGAGATTGGATAGTGAGAGATCGAAGGGACTAAACACCCAGGGATTGGCGAGCAAGAGATCGAAGGGAATAAACACCCAGGGATTGGATAGCGAGAGATCGAAGGGAATAAACACCCAGAGATTGGATAGTGAGAGATCAAAGGGAATAAACACCCAGGGATTGGATAGCAAGAGATCGAAGGGAATAAACACCCAGGGATTTGATAGTGAGAGATCGAAGAGGATAAACACCCAGGGATTGGATAGTGAGAGATCGAAGGGAATAAACACCCAGGGATTGGATATTGAGAGAGCGAAGGGAATAAACACCCAGGGATTGGATATTGAGAGATCGAAGAGGATAAACACCCAGGGATTGGATAGCGAGAGATCAAAGGGAATAAACACCCAGGGATTGGATAGTGAGAGAGCTAAGGGAATAAACACCCAGGGATTGGATAGTGAGAGATCGAAGAGGATAAACACCCAGGGATTGGATAGCGAGAGATCAAAGGGAATAAACACCCAGGGATTGGATAGTGAGAGAGCGAAGGGAATAAACACCCAGGGATTGGATAGTGAGAGATCGAAGGGAATAAACACCCAGGGATTTGATAGTGAGAGATCGAAGGGAATAAACACCCAGGGATTGGATAGTGAGAGATCGAAGGGAATAAACACCCAGGGATTGGCTAGCGAGAGATCGAAGGGAATAAACACCCAGGGATTGGATAGTGAGAGATCGAAGAGGATAAACACCCAGGGATTGGCCAGCGAGAGATCGAAGGGAATAAACACCCAGGGATTGGCTAGCGAGAGATCGAAGGGAATAAACACCCAGGGATTGGCTAGCGAGAGATCGAAGGGAATAAACACCCAGGGATTGGCTAGCGAGAGATCGAAGGGAATAAATACCCAGGGATTGGATAGCGAGAGATCGAAGGGAATAAACACCCAGGGATTTGATAGTGGAGATCGAAGAGGATAAACACCCAGGGATTGGATAGCAAGAGATCAAAGGGAATAAACACCCAGGGATTGGACAGCAAGAGATCGAAGGGAATAAACACCCAGGAATTGGATAGCGAGAGATCGAAGGGAATAAACACCCAGGGATTGGATTGTGAGAGATCAAAGGGAATAAACACCCAAGGATTGGATAGTGAGAGAGCGAAGGGAATAAACACCCAGCGATTGGATAGTGAGAGATCGAAGAGGATAAACCCCCAGGGATTGGATAGCAAGAGATCAAAGGGAATAAACACCCAGGGATTGGATAGTGAGAGAGCGAAGGGAATAAACACCCAGGGATTGGATAGTGAGAGATCGAAGGGAATAAACACCCAGGGATTGGATAGTGAGAGATCGAAGGGAATAAACACCCAGGGATTGGCTAGCGAGAGATCGAAGGGAATAAACACCCAGGGATTGGATAGTGAGAGATCGAAGGGAATAAACACCCAGGGATTGGATAGCGAGAGATTGAAGGGAATAAACACCCAGGGATTTGATAGTGAGAGATCGAAGGGAATAAACACCCAGGGATTGGATAGTGAGAGATCGAAGGGAATAAACACCCAGGGATTGGATAGTGAGAGATCGAAGGGAATAAAGACCCAGGGATTTGATAGTGAGAGATCAAAGAGGATAAACACCCAGGGATTGGATAGCAAGAGATCGAAGGGAATAAACACCCAGAGATTGGATAGTGAGAGATCGAAGGGAATAAACACCCAGGGATTGGATAGCGAGAGATCGAAGGGAATAAACACCCAGGGATTGGCTAGCGAGAGAGCAAAGGGAATAAACACCCAGAGATTGGATCGTGAGAGATCAAAGGGAATAAACACCCAGGGATTGGATAGCAAGAGATCGAAGGGAATAAACACCCAGGGATTTGATAGTGAGAGATCGAAGAGGATAAACACCCAGGGATTGGATAGCGAGAGATCGAAGGGAATAAACACCCAGAGATTGGATAGTGAGAGATCAAAGGGAATAAACACCCACGGATTGGATAGCAAGAGATCGAAGGGAATAAACACCCAGGGATTTGATAGTGAGAGATCGAAGAGGATAAACACCCAGGGATTGGATAGTGAGAGATCGAAGGGAATAAACAACCAGGGATTGGATATTGAGAGAGCGAAGGGAATAAACACCCAGGGATTGGATATTGAGAGATCGAAGAGGATAAACACCCAGGGATTGGACAGCGAGAGATCAAAGGGAATAAACACCCAGGGATTGGATAGTGAGAGAGCGAAGGGAATAAACACCCAGGGATTGGATAGTGAGAGATCGAAGAGGATAAACACCCAGGGATTGGATAGTGAGAGATCAAAGGGAATAAACACCCAGGGATTGGATAGTGAGAGAGCGAAGGGAATAAACACCCAGGGATTGGATAGTGAGAGATCGAAGGGAATAAACACCCAGGGATTTGATAGTGAGAGATCGAAGGGAATAAACACCCAGGGATTGGATAGTGAGAGATCGAAGGGAATAAACACCCAGGGATTGGCTAGCGAGAGATCGAAGGGAATAAACACCCAGGGATTGGATAGTGAGAGATCGAAGAGGATTAACACCCAGGGATTGGCTAGCGAGAGATCGAAGGGAATAAACACCCAGGGATTGGCTAGCGAGAGATCGAAAGGAATAAACACCCAGGGATTGGCTAGCGAGAGATCGAAGGGAATAAACACCCAGGGATTGGCTAGCGAGAGATCGAAGGGAATAAATACCCAGGGATTGGATAGCGAGAGATCGAAGGGAATAAACACCCAGGGATTTGATAGTGGAGATCGAAGAGGATAAACACCCAGGGATTGGATCGCAAGAGATCAAAGGGAATAAACACCCAGGGATTGGATAGCAAGAGATCGAAGGGAATAAACACCCAGGAATTGGATAGCGAGAGATCGAAGGGAATAAAAACCCAGGGATTGGATTGTGAGAGATCAAAGGGAATAAACACCCAGCGATTGGATTGTGAGAGATCGAAGAGGATAAACCCCCAGGGATTGGATAGCAAGAGATCAAAGGGAATAAACACCCAGGGATTGGATAGTGAGAGAGCGAAGGGAATAAACACCCAGGGATTGGATAGTGAGAGATCGAAGGGAATAAACACCCAGGGATTGGATAGTGAGAGATCGAAGGGAATAAACACCCAGGGATTGGCGAGCGAGAGATCGAAGGGAATAAACACCCAGGGATTGGATAGCGAGAGATCGAAGGGAATAAACACCCAGGGATTGGATAGCGAGAGATTGAAGGGAATAAACACCCAGGGATTTGATAGTGAGAGATCGAAGGGAATAAACACCCAGGGATTGGATAGTGAGAGATCGAAGGGAATAAACACCCAGGGATTGGATAGTGAGAGATCGAAGGGAATAAACACCCAGGGATTTGATAGTGAGAGATCAAAGAGGATAAACACCCAGGGATTGGATAGCAAGAGATCGAAGGGAATAAACACCCAGAGATTGGATAGTGAGAGATCGAAGGGAATAAACACCCAGGGATTGGATAGCGAGAGATCGAAGGGAATAAACACCCAGGGATTGGATAGCGAGAGAGCGAAGGGAATAAACACCCAGAGATTGGATCGTGAGAGAGCGAAGGGAATAAACACCCAGGGATTGGATAGTGAGAGATCGAAGGGAATAAACACCCAGGGATTGGATAGTGGGAGATCGAAGGGAATAAACACCCAGGGATTTGATAGTGAGAGATCGAAGGGAATAAACACCCAGGGATTGGATAGTGAGAGATCGAAGGGAATAAACACCCAGGGATTGGATAGCAAGAGATCGAAGGGAATAAACACCCAGGGATTTGATAGTGAGAGATCGAAGAGGATAAACACCCAGGGATTGGATAGCGAGAGATCAAAGGGAATAAACACCCAGGGATTGGATAGTGAGAGAGCCAAGGGAATAAACACCCAGGGATTTGATAGTGAGAGATCAAAGAGGATAAACACCCAGGGATTGGATAGCAAGAGATCGAAGGGAATAAACACGCAGAGATTGGATAGTGAGAGATCGAAGGGAATAAACACCCAGGGATTGGATAGCGAGAGATCGAAGGGAATAAACACCCAGGGATTGGATAGCGAGAGATCGAAGGGAATAAACACCCAGAGATTGGATAGTGAGAGATCAAAGGGAATAAACACCCAGGGATTGGATAGCAAGAGATCGAAGGGAATAAACACCCAGGGATTTGATAGTGAGAGATCGAAGAGGATAAACACCCAGGGATTGGATAGCGAGAGATCAAAGGGAATAAACACCCAGGGATTGGATAGTGAGAGAGCGAAGGGAATAAACACCCAGGGATTGGATAGTGAGAGATCGAAGAGGATAAACACCCAGGGATTGGATAGCGAGAGATCAAAGGGAATAAACACCCAGGGATTGGATAGTGAGAAAGCGAAGGGAATAAACACCCAGGGATTGGATAGTGAGAGATCGAAGGGAATAAACACCCAGGGATTTGGTAGTGAGAGATCGAAGGGAATAAACACCCAGGGATTGGATGGTGAGAGATCGAAGAGGATAAACACCCAGGGATTGGATAGTGAGAGATCGAAGGGAATAAACACCCAGGGATTGGATAGTGAGAGATCGAAGGGAATAAACACCCAGGGATTGGATAGTGAGAGATCGAAGGGAATAAACACCCAGGGATTGGATAGTGAGAGATCGAAGAGGATAAAAACCCAGGGATTGGATAGTGAGAGATCAAAGGGAATAAACACCCAGGGATTGGATAGTGAGAGAGCAAAGGGAATAAACACCCAGGGATTGGATAGTGAGAGATCCAAGGGAATAAACACCCAGGGATTGGATAGTGAGAGATCGAAGAGGATAAACACCCAGGGATTGGATAGCGAGAGATCAAAGGGAATAAACACCCAAGGATTCGATAGTGAGAGAGCGAAGGGAATAAACACCCAGGGATTGGATAGTGAGAGATCGAAGGGAATAAACACCCAGGGATTGGATAGTGAGAGATCAAAGGGAATAAACACCCAGGGATTGGATAGTGAGAGATTGAAGGGAATAAACACCCAGGGATTTGATAGTGAGAGATCGAAGGGAATAAACACCCAGGGATTGGATAGTGAGAGATCGAAGGGAATAAACACCCAGGGATTGGATAGTGAGAGATCGAAGGGAATAAACACCCAGGGATTTGATAGTGAGAGATCAAAGAGGATAAACACCCAGGGATTGGATAGCAAGAGATCGAAGGGAATAAACACCCAGAGATTGGATAGTGAGAGATCGAAGGGAATAAACACCCAGGGATTGGATAGCAAGAGATCGAAGGGAATAAACACCCAGGGATTTGATAGTGAGAGATCGAAGAGGATAAACACCCAGGGATTGGATAGTGGGAGATCGAAGGGAATAAACACCCAGGGATTGGATATTGAGAGAGCGAAGGGAATCAACACCCAGGGATTGGATATTGAGAGATCGAAGAGGATAAACACCCAGGGATTGGATAGCGAGAGATCAAAGGGAATAAACACCCAGGGATTGGATAGTGAGAGAGCGAAGGGAATAAACACCCAGGGATTGGATAGTGAGAGATCGAAGAGGATAAACACCCAGGGATTGGATAGCGAGAGATCAAAGGGAATAAACACCCAGGGATTGGATAGTGAGAGAGTGAAGGGAATAAACACCCAGGGATTGGATAGTGAGAGATCGAAGGGAATAAACACCCAGGGATTTGATAGTGAGAGATCGAAGGGAATAAACACCCAGGGATTGGATAGTGAGAGATCGAAGGGAATAAACACCCAGGGATTGGCTAGCGAGAGATCGAAGGGAATAAACACCCAGGGATTGGATAGCGAGAGATCGAAGCGGATAAACACCCAGGGATTTGATAGTGAGAGATCGAAGGGAATAAATACCCAGGGATTGGATAGCGAGAGATCGAAGGGAATAAACACCCAGGGATTGGATAGCGAGAGATCGAAGGGAATAAACACCCAGGGATTTAATAGTGGAGATCGAAGAGGATAAACACCCAGGGATTGGATAGCAAGAGATCAAAGGGAATAAACACCCAGGGTTTGGATAGCAAGAGATCGAAGGGAATAAACACCCAGGAATTGGACAGCGAGAGATCGAAGGGAATAAACACCCAGGGATTGGATAGTGAGAGATCAAAGGGAATAAACACCCAGGGATTGGATAGTGAGAGAGCGAAGGGAATAAACACCCAGCGATTAGATAGTGAGAGATCGAAGAGGATAAACCCCCAGGGATTGGATAGCAAGAGATCAAAGGGAATAAACACCCAGGGATTGGATAGTGAGAGAGCGAAGGGAATAAACACCCAGGGATTGTATAGTGAGAGATCAAAGGGAATAAACACCCAGGGATTGGATAGTGAGAGATCGAAGGGAATAAACACCCAGGGATTGGGTAGCGAGAGATCGAAGGGAATAAACACCCAGGGATTGGATAGCGAGAGATCGAAGGGAATAAACACACAGGGATTGGATAGCGAGAGATTGAAGGGAATAAACACCCAGGGATTTGATAGTGAGAGATCGAGGGGAATAAACACCCAGGGATTGGATAGTGAGAGATCGAAGGGAATAAACACCCAGGGATTGGATAGTGAGAGATCGAAGGGAATAAACACCCAGGGATTTGATAGTGAGAGATCAAAGAGGATAAACACCCAGGGATTGGATAGCAAGAGATCGAAGGGAATAAACACCCAGAGATTGGATAGTGAGAGATCGAAGGGAATAAACACCCAGGGATTGGATAGCGAGAGATCGAAGGGAATAAACACCCAGGGATTGGATAGCGAGAGAGCGAAGGGAATAAACACCCAGAGATTGGATAGTGAGAAATCAAAGGGAATAAACACCCAGGGATTGGATAGCGAGAGATCGAAGGGAATAAACACCCAGGGATTTGATAGTGAGAGATCGAAGAGGATAAACACCCAGGGATTGGATAGCGAGAGATCAAAGGGAATAAACACCCAGGGATTGGATAGTGAGAGAGCGAAGGGAATAAACACCCAGGGATTGGATAGTGAGAGATCGAAGAGGATAAACACCCAGGGATTGGATAGCGAGAGATCAACGGGAATAAACACCCAGGGATTGGATAGTGAGAAAGCGAAGGGAATAAACACCCAGGGATTGGATAGTGAGAGATCGAAGGGAATAAACACCCAGGGATTTGGTAGTGAGAGATCGAAGGGAATAAACACCCAGGGATTGGATAGTGAGAGATCGAAGGGAATAAATACCCAGGGATTGGCTAGCGAGAGATCGAAGGGAATAAACACCCAGGGATTGGATAGTGAGAGATCGAAGAGGATAAACACCCAGGGATTTGATAGTGAGAGATCGAAGGGAATAAACACCCAGGGATTGGATAGCAAGAGATCGAAGGGAATAAACACCCAGGGATTGGATAGCGACAGATCGAAGGGAATAAACACCCAGGGATTGGATAGTGAGAGATCAAAGGGAATAAACACCCAGGGATTGGATAGCGAGAGATCGAAGGGAATAAACACCCAGGGATTGGATAGCAAGAGATCGAAGGGAATAAACACCCAGGGATTGGATAGCGAGAGAACGAAGGGAATAAACACCCAGGGATTGGATAGTGAGATACCGAAGAGGATAAAAACCAGGGATTGGATAGCGAGAGATCAAAGGGAATAAACACCCAGGGATTCGATAGTGAGAGAGCAAAGGGAATAAACACCTTGGGATTGGATAGTGAGAGATCGAAGGGAATAAACACCCAGGGATTGGATAGTGAGAGATCGAAGGGAATAAACACCCAGGGATTGGATAGTGAGAGATCGAAGGGAATAAACACCCAGGGATTTGATAGTGAGAGATCGAAGAGGATAAACACCCAGGGATTGGATAGCAATACATCGAAGGGAATAAACACCCAGAGATTGGATAGTGAGAGATCGAAGGGAATAAACACCCAGGGATTGGATAGTGAGAGTTCGAAGGGAATAAACACCCAGGGATTTGATAGTGAGAGATCGAAGAGGATAAACACCCAGGGATTGGATAGCAAGAGATCGAAGGGAATAAACACCCAGAGATTGAATAGTGAGAGATCGAAGGGAATGAACAGCCAGGGATTGGATAGCTAGAGATCGAAGAGGATAAACACCCAGGGATTGGATAGTGAGAGATCAAAGGGAATAAATACCCAGGGATTGGATAGCGAGAGATCGAAGGGAATAAACACCCAGGGATTGGCTAGCGAGAGATCGAAGGGAATAAACACCCAGGGATTGGCTAGCGAGAGATCGAAGGGAATAAACACGCAGGGATTGGATAGCGAGAGAGCGAAGGGAATAAACACCCAGGGATTGGATAGTGAGAGATCGAAGGGAATAAACACCCGGGGATTGGATAGTGAGAGATCGAAGAGGATAAACACCCAGGGATTGGATAGCAAGAGATCAAAGGGAATAAACACCCAGGGATTGGATAGTGAGAGAGCGAAGGGAATAAAAACCCAGGGATTGGATAGTGAGAGATCGAAGGGAATAAACACCCAGGGATTGGATAGCGAGAGATCGAAGGGAATAAACACCCAGGGATTGGATAGCGAGAGATCGAAGGGAATAAACACCCAGAGATTGGATAGTGAGAGATCAAAGGGAATAAACACCCAGGGATTGGATAGCAAGAGATTGAAGGGAATAAACACCCAGGGATTTGATAGTGAGAAATCGAAGAGGATAAACACCCAGGGATTGGATAGTGAGAGATCGAAGGGAATAAACACCCAGGGATTGGATATTGAGAGAGCGAAGGGAATAAACACCCAGGGATTGGATATTGAGAGATCGAAGAGGATAAACACCCAGGGATTGGTTCGCGAGAGATCAAAGGGAATAAACACCCAGGGATTGGATAGTGAGAGAGCGAAGGGAATAAACACCCAGGGATTGGATAGCAAGAGATCGAAGGGAATAAACACCCAGAGATTGGATAGTGAGAGATCGAAGGGAATAAACACCCGGGGATTGGATAGTGAGAGATCAAAGGGAATAAACACCCAGGGATTGGATAGCGAGAGATCGAAGGGAATAAACACCCAGGGATTGGATAGTGAGAGATCGAAGGGAATAAACACCCAGAGATTGGATAGTGAGAGATCAAAGGGAATAAACACCCAGGGATTGGATAGCGAGAGATCGAAGAGGATAAACACCCAGGGATTGGATAGCAAGAGATCAAAGGGAATAAACACCCAGGGATTGGATAGTGAGAGAGCGAAGGGAATAAAAACCCAGGGATTGGATAGTGAGAGATCGAAGGGAATAAACACCCAGGGATTGGATAGTGGGAGATCGAAGGGAATAAACACCCAGGGATTGGCGAGCGAGAGATCGAAGGGAATAAACACCCAGGGATTGGATAGCGAGAGATCGAAGGGAATAAACACCCAGGGATTGGATAGTGAGAGATCGAAGGGAATAAACACCCAGGGATTTGATAGTGAGAGATCAAAGAGGATAAATACCCAGGGATTGGATAGCAAGAGATCGAAGGGAATAAACACCCAGAGATTGGATAGTGAGAGATCGAAGGGAATAAACACCCAGGGATTGGATAGCGAGAGATCGAAGGGAATAAACACCCAGGGATTGGATAGCGAGAGATCGAAGGGAATAAACACCCAGAGATTGGATAGTGAGAGATCAAAGGGAATAAACACCCAGGGATTGGATAGCAAGAGATCGAAGGGAATAAACACCCAGGGATTTGATAGTGAGAGATCGAAGAGGATAAACACCCAGGGATTGGATAGTGAGAGATCGAAGGGAATAAACACCCAGGGATTGGATATTGAGAGAGCGAAGGGAATAAACACCCAGGGATTGGATATTGAGAGATCGAAGAGGATAAACACCCAGGGATTGGATAGCGAGAGATCAAAGGGAATAAACACCCAGGGATTGGATAGTGAGAGAGCGAAGGGAATAAACACCCAGGGATTGGATAGCAAGAGATCGAAGGGAATAAACACCCAGAGATTGGATAGTGAGAGATCGAAGGGAATAAACACCCGGGGATTGGATAGTGAGAGATCAAAGGGAATAAACACCCAGGGATTGGATAGCGAGAGATCGAAGGGAATAAACACCCAGGGATTGGATAGTGAGAGATCGAAGGGAATAAACACCCAGAGATTGGATAGTGAGAGATCAAAGGGAATAAACACCCAGGGATTGGATAGCGAGAGATCGAAGGGAATAAACACCCAGAGATTGGATAGTGAGAGATCAAAGGGAATAAACACCCAGGGATTGGATAGCGAGAGATCGAAGGGAATAAACACCCAGGGATTGGATAGTGAGAGATCGAAGGGAATAAACACCCAGGGATTGGATAGCGAGAGATCAAAGGGAATAAACACCCAGGGATTGGATAGCAAGAGATCGAAGGGAATAAACACCCAGAGATTGGATAGTGAGAGATCGAAGGGAATAAACACCCAGGGATTGGACAGGGAGAGATGGAAGGGAATAAACACCTGGGGATTGGACAGGGAGAGATGGAAGGGAATAAACACCCAGAGATTGGATAGTGAGAGATCAAAGGGAATAAACACCCAGGGATTGGATAGCAAGAGATCGAAGGGAATAAACACCCAGGGATTTGATAGTGAGAGATCGAAGAGGATAAACACCCAGGGATTTGATAGTGAGAGATCGAAGGGAATAAACACCCAGGGATTGGATATTGAGAGAGCGAAGGGAATAAACACCCAGGGATTGGATATTGAGAGATCGAAGAGGATAAACACCCAGGGATTGGATAGCGAGAGATCAAAGGGAATAAACACCCAGGGATTGGATAGTGAGAGAGCGAAGGGAATAAACACCCAGGGATTGGATAGCAAGAGATCGAAGGGAATAAACACCCAGAGATTGGATAGTGAGAGATCGAAGGGAATAAACACCCGGGGATTGGATAGTGAGAGATCAAAGGGAATAAACACCCAGGGATTGGATAGCGAGAGATCGAAGGGAATAAACACCCAGGGATTGGATAGTGAGAGATCGAAGGGAATAAACACCCAGAGATTGGATAGTGAGAGATCAAAGGGAATAAACACCCAGGGATTGGATAGCGAGAGATCGAAGGGAATAAACACCCAGAGATTGGATAGTGAGAGATCAAAGGGAATAAACACCCAGGGATTGGATAGCGAGAGATCGAAGGGAATAAACACCCAGGGATTGGATAGTGAGAGATCGAAGGGAATAAACACCCAGGGATTGGATAGCGAGAGATCAAAGGGAATAAATACCCAGGGATTGGATAGCGAGAGATCGAAGGGAATAAACACCCAGGGATTGGCTAGCGAGAGATCGAAGGGAATAAACACCCAGGGATTGGCTAGCGAGAGATCGAAGGGAATAAACACGCAGGGATTGGATAGCGAGAGAGCGAAGGGAATAAACACCCAGGGATTGGATAGTGAGAGATCGAAGGGAATAAACACCCGGGGATTGGATAGTGAGAGATCGAAGAGGATAAACACCCAGGGATTGGATAGCAAGAGATCAAAGGGAATAAACACCCAGGGATTGGATAGTGAGAGAGCGAAGGGAATAAAAACCCAGGGATTGGATAGTGAGAGATCGAAGGGAATAAACACCCAGGGATTGGATAGCGAGAGATCGAAGGGAATAAACACCCAGGGATTGGATAGCGAGAGATCGAAGGGAATAAACACCCAGAGATTGGATAGTGAGAGATCAAAGGGAATAAACACCCAGGGATTGGATAGCAAGAGATTGAAGGGAATAAACACCCAGGGATTTGATAGTGAGAAATCGAAGAGGATAAACACCCAGGGATTGGATAGTGAGAGATCGAAGGGAATAAACACCCAGGGATTGGATATTGAGAGAGCGAAGGGAATAAACACCCAGGGATTGGATATTGAGAGATCGAAGAGGATAAACACCCAGGGATTGGTTCGCGAGAGATCAAAGGGAATAAACACCCAGGGATTGGATAGTGAGAGAGCGAAGGGAATAAACACCCAGGGATTGGATAGCAAGAGATCGAAGGGAATAAACACCCAGAGATTGGATAGTGAGAGATCGAAGGGAATAAACACCCGGGGATTGGATAGTGAGAGATCAAAGGGAATAAACACCCAGGGATTGGATAGCGAGAGATCGAAGGGAATAAACACCCAGGGATTGGATAGTGAGAGATCGAAGGGAATAAACACCCAGAGATTGGATAGTGAGAGATCAAAGGGAATAAACACCCAGGGATTGGATAGCGAGAGATCGAAGAGGATAAACACCCAGGGATTGGATAGCAAGAGATCAAAGGGAATAAACACCCAGGGATTGGATAGTGAGAGAGCGAAGGGAATAAAAACCCAGGGATTGGATAGTGAGAGATCGAAGGGAATAAACACCCAGGGATTGGATAGTGGGAGATCGAAGGGAATAAACACCCAGGGATTGGCGAGCGAGAGATCGAAGGGAATAAACACCCAGGGATTGGATAGCGAGAGATCGAAGGGAATAAACACCCAGGGATTGGATAGTGAGAGATCGAAGGGAATAAACACCCAGGGATTTGATAGTGAGAGATCAAAGAGGATAAACACCCAGGGATTGGATAGCAAGAGATCGAAGGGAATAAACACCCAGAGATTGGATAGTGAGAGATCGAAGGGAATAAACACCCAGGGATTGGATAGCGAGAGATCGAAGGGAATAAACACCCAGGGATTGGATAGCGAGAGATCGAAGGGAATAAACACCCAGAGATTGGATAGTGAGAGATCAAAGGGAATAAACACCCAGGGATTGGATAGCAAGAGATCGAAGGGAATAAACACCCAGGGATTTGATAGTGAGAGATCGAAGAGGATAAACACCCAGGGATTGGATAGTGAGAGATCGAAGGGAATAAACACCCAGGGATTGGATATTGAGAGAGCGAAGGGAATAAACACCCAGGGATTGGATATTGAGAGATCGAAGAGGATAAACACCCAGGGATTGGATAGCGAGAGATCAAAGGGAATAAACACCCAGGGATTGGATAGTGAGAGAGCGAAGGGAATAAACACCCAGGGATTGGATAGCAAGAGATCGAAGGGAATAAACACCCAGAGATTGGATAGTGAGAGATCGAAGGGAATAAACACCCGGGGATTGGATAGTGAGAGATCAAAGGGAATAAACACCCAGGGATTGGATAGCGAGAGATCGAAGGGAATAAACACCCAGGGATTGGATAGTGAGAGATCGAAGGGAATAAACACCCAGAGATTGGATAGTGAGAGATCAAAGGGAATAAACACCCAGGGATTGGATAGCGAGAGATCGAAGGGAATAAACACCCAGAGATTGGATAGTGAGAGATCAAAGGGAATAAACACCCAGGGATTGGATAGCGAGAGATCGAAGGGAATAAACACCCAGGGATTGGATAGTGAGAGATCGAAGGGAATAAACACCCAGGGATTGGATAGCGAGAGATCAAAGGGAATAAACACCCAGGGATTGGATAGCAAGAGATCGAAGGGAATAAACACCCAGAGATTGGATAGTGAGAGATCGAAGGGAATAAACACCCAGGGATTGGACAGGGAGAGATGGAAGGGAATAAACACCTGGGGATTGGACAGGGAGAGATGGAAGGGAATAAACACCCAGAGATTGGATAGTGAGAGATCAAAGGGAATAAACACCCAGGGATTGGATAGCAAGAGATCGAAGGGAATAAACACCCAGGGATTTGATAGTGAGAGATCGAAGAGGATAAACACCCAGGGATTTGATAGTGAGAGATCGAAGGGAATAAACACCCAGGGATTGGATATTGAGAGAGCGAAGGGAATAAACACCCAGGGATTGGATATTGAGAGATCGAAGAGGATAAACACCCAGGGATTGGATAGCGAGAGATCAAAGGGAATAAACACCCAGGGATTGGATAGTGAGAGAGCGAAGGGAATAAACACCCAGGGATTGGATAGCAAGAGATCGAAGGGAATAAACACCCAGAGATTGGATAGTGAGAGATCGAAGGGAATAAACACCCGGGGATTGGATAGTGAGAGATCAAAGGGAATAAACACCCAGGGATTGGATAGCGAGAGATCGAAGGGAATAAACACCCAGGGATTGGATAGTGAGAGATCGAAGGGAATAAACACCCAGAGATTGGATAGTGAGAGATCAAAGGGAATAAACACCCAGGGATTGGATAGCGAGAGATCGAAGGGAATAAACACCCAGAGATTGGATAGTGAGAGATCAAAGGGAATAAACACCCAGGGATTGGATAGCGAGAGATCGAAGGGAATAAACACCCAGGGATTGGATAGTGAGAGATCGAAGGGAATAAACACCCAGGGATTGGATAGCGAGAGATCAAAGGGAATAAACACCCAGAGATTGGATAGTGAGAGATCAAAGGGAATAAACACCCAGGGATTGGATAGCGAGAGATCGAAGGGAATAAACACCCAGGGATTGGATAGTGAGAGATCGAAGGGAATAAACACCCAGGGATTGGATAGCGAGAGATCAAAGGGAATAAACACCCAGGGATTGGATAGCAAGAGATCGAAGGGAATAAACACCCAGAGATTGGATAGTGAGAGATCGAAGGGAATAAACACCCAGGGATTGGACAGGGAGAGATGGAAGGGAATAAACACCTGGGGATTGGACAGGGAGAGATGGAAGGGAATAAACACCCGGGGATTGGACAGGGAGAGATGGAAGGGAATATCCCGTGTCCTGGTTGAGGGATCGTACCTGTCTCGTAGTAATCGTACACCTTTACATAAGCTGGCTGCAAATTCTCCACCTCAAAATTATAGATGATGTAAAAGGATAATTGTAGGAGATGGTTCGATTCCATCTGGAGAGAAAAGTGGGGTCACTCCCAGAGAAAAAAATATTTCCCCAAAACCACACCTCCCCTTGGCCCCAGCCCTCACCCACATCACAACACACATCACAACCCACATCTCAACACACATCGCAACCCACAACACACATCGCAACCCACAACACACATCGCAACCCACATCACAATCCACATCACAACCCACATCACAATCCACATCACAATCCACAGCACAACCCACATCACAATCCACATCACTACCCACATCACAATCCACATGACAACACACATGACAACCCACATCACAACCCATATCACAATCCATATCTCTATCTCTCTCCCCTTTCACCCCTCTCTCCCCCACTCTCCCGCTTTCTCACTCCACCTCTCCCTCCACTTCTCTCCCACCACCTCTCCCTCACCCCCGTCTTCCACCACCTCTCCCTCCACCTACCTACCTCCAGCTCCCCCACCTACCTCCCGCTCTGCACCTCTCCCTCCCTCCTCCTTTCCCTCCCCCTCCCCCCTCCCTGCCTCTCCTTCTCCCTCAATCCCTCTCCATCCCTTTCTCCCTCCCTCCCTCTCCCGCTCCTTACCTCTCTCCCTCCCTCCCCCTCACCTCCCTCTCTCCCCCTCCCTCTCTTTCCCTCCCACTCTCTCTCCCTCCTGCTGTCTCTCTCTCTCTCTCTCTCTCACTCACTTTCTCTCTCTCCCCCTCCCCTCTACGCTCCATTTCTCTCTCTCCCATCTTCCTTCTCTCCCTCTCCCTCTCTCCCCCAATACTCACCGGTTCGATGTACAGTAACATGTGACCATCGCGGATTTCCGTTTTACTGACATTGAAATAATTCAAGCTCTGGAATGGTGAGGTGAGATTAATGAATATTAATGACCAATAATTAATATTAATTACTATCAATAAATATTAATAAATCCCCTGATCCGGGCAATGGGAGACTCACAGAGTACAGGCACCTCATCCCATAACCATCCCACCATCCAGGGTCCTGTCTCTGACTGGGGTCTGGGTCCCAAGGTGAACCCTAATCTCCACGCCTAACCCCCAGACAGTGAGGGTCAGCAGGAAATTTGACCATGGACAGAACAGCACTGGACAGAGATCAGAAACAGGAAGTCGGGCATTTTCACCCCTCCCTAACCCAGGAATCACCGGA
>NC_141008.1:10220184-10310184 GCF_052327205.1 Somniosus microcephalus
AGAATGGCTTCCTGAGGGGCTATCTTTATACCCCATTGGGAGCCGTTGTCTTCGCACCCAAATCTGGATGTATCTGGGCTATACAAAAGAGACCGAACTGTCCCCATTGACTGTAATGGGTTTGAATGTGTTACCCATTCATTTTAACTGGTTTGCGAGCAGTTTGAAATGTCCCACTGAATCCTAAAGTGTTCAGTCAACAGCACTCAAGTGCTTTGTAAAGCAAACCATTGTCCTGCGGTCGCAGTCCAACCGCAATTGATTGACAGCTTTAAGTACTTAAGCCTTTGAGTCAACATTATAGAGAGTTCTGTAAACAAATATCCTTTGTCCTGTGGGTGAAACTTCCTAAACTGCAGTTGATTGACAGTTTCAAGTACTTCAACATTCGCGCAGGTTGGTGTTTTTTTCAAATCCTTTGTGAGCCCGTGATTGAAGATATACAAGCAGGCTGTCTTTGTCTTCTGCCACGAGGCCTGACAGCCATTTGATACCCTGGGTTTTTAGGTATATTCCACCCAGGTTTTCTTTAATCAAAAATAATCTTCGGGGGCTGTAGAAAATTTCCAAAATTCTTGCGAACCTTACAGGAAGAGGTTGTGGTGAGTGGGGAAGGGGTTTATGGTGAGTGGGGAAGGGGTTGTGGTGAGTGGGAAGGGTTGTGGTGGGTGGGGAAGGGGTTGTGGTGAGTGAGGGAAGGGGTTGTGGTGAGTGGGGAAGGGTTTGTGGTGGGTGGGGAAGGGGTTGTGGTGAGTGGGGAAGGGGTTGTGGTGGAGTGGGGAAGGGGTTGCGGTGAGTGGGGAAGGGGTTGTGGTGAGTGGGGAAGGGGTTGCGGTGAGTGGGGAAGGGGTTGTGGTTGAGTGGGGAAGGGGTTGTTGTGAGTGGGGAAGGGTTGTGGTAAGTGGGGAAGGGGTTGTGGTGGGTGGGGAAGGGGTTGGTGAGTGGGGAAGGGGTTGTGTTGAGTGGGGAAGGCGGTGGTGAGTGGGGAAGGGGTTGTGTTGAGTGGGGAAGGGGTTGTGGTGAGTGGGGAAGGGGTTGTGGTGAGTGGGGAAGGGGTTGTGGTGGATGGGGAAGGGGTTGTGGTTGAGTGGGGAAGGGGTTGTGGTGAAGTGGGGAAGGGGTTGTGGTGGGTGGGGAAGGGTTGTGGTGAGTGGGAAGGGTTGTGGAAGTGGTGAAGGGGGTGTGGTGGGGGGAAGGGGTTGTGGTGAGTGGGGAAGGGTGTGTGAGTGGGGAAGTGGGTGGTTGTGGTGAGGGTTGTGGTGAGTGGGGATGGGTTGGTGAGTGGGGAAGGGTGTGTGTGGGTTGGAAGGGGTGTGGTGGGTGGGGTTGTGGTGTGGTGGGGAAGGGGTTGTGGTGAGTGGGGAAGGGGTTGTGGTGGTGGGGATAGGGGTTGTGGTGGAGTGGTGGGGTGGGGTTGTGGGGGTGGTGTGGTGGTGGGGAGGGGTGTGTGGTGAGTGGGGTGGGGTGTGGTGGTGGGGAGGGGTGTGGGATGGGTTGGGGTGAAGGGGGTTGTGGTGGTTGAGGGGTTGGGGGTGTGGGTGGGTTGTGGGGTAGGGGTTGGTTGTGGTGGTGTTGGGGAAGGGGTTGTGGTGGGTTGGTGGATGGGGTGTGGTGGGTGGGGTAGGGTGTGTGGTGGTGGGGTAGGGGGTTGTGGTGGGTGGGGAAGGGGTGTGTGGGGTGGGTGGGGGGTGGGTTGGGGTGGTGTGGGGGATGGGGTTGGGGGTGGGTGGGGTTGGGGGTTGGGGTGGTGGGGAGGGGTTGTGGGTGGGTGGGGAAGGGGTGTGGTGGGGTGGGGAGGGGTTGTGGTGGGTGGGGTGGGGGTTGGGTGGTGGGGTGGGGGGGTTGGGTTGGTGGTGGGGTTGGGGGGAGGGGTTGTGGGTGTGGTGGGGTGGGGTTGTGGGTGGTGGGGAGGGGTTGTGGTGTGTTGGGGGGGGTGGTTGGGTGGGTGGGGGTTGTGGGGGGGGGTTGGTGGTGGGTGGGGGTGGGGTGTGGGTTGGGGTGGGGGGTGGGGTTGTGGGTGGTGGGGTTGGGGGTTGTGGTGGAGGGGTTGGGGTGGGGTTGGTGGGTGGGGTGGTTGGGGGTGGGGTTGTGGTGTGGGGGGGTTGGGGGTGTGTTGGTGGGGGGGGTTGGGGTGGTGGGGGGGTTGGGTGGGTGGTGGGTTGGGGGGGGGGGTTGGGGGGGTGGGTGGGGGTAGGGGTTGTGGTGAGTGGGGAGGGGTTGTGGGTGGTGGTTGGGGGGGGTTGGGGGTGTGTGTGGTGGTTGGGGAGGGGTTGTGGTGGTTGGGGAGGGGTTGTGGTGGAGGTGGGGTTGGGGGTGTGGGTTGGGGGGTGGGGTTGTGGTGGTGGGGTTGGGGTGTGGTGGTGGGTGGGGGTTGTGGGTGGGATGGGGGGAGGGTGTGGGTGGTGGGGGGTTGGGGTTGGGGGGTGTGGGTGGTGGGTGGGGTTGGGGTTGGTGGGTGTGTGGGGGAGGGGTTGTGGTGAGTGGGGGGGGTGGTTGGTGTGTGAGTGGGGAAGGGGTTGTGGTGGGGAAGGTGGTAGTGAGGTGTGTGGGGACACAGTTGTGGTGGTGCGAGGCTGGTGTAAACTCAATGAAGTGTTGAAAGTTTCAGAACTAAAAGGATGTGTGATGTGGTGGGGCTTCAAATTAGTGAGTGGCGAGCATGGACAAGGCTAGTGAGATGAGCTTTAAGTATGGAAGAGAGAAACGTAGAGCAGATACGAAGAAGAGAATGGCGAGTGAAAAGCTAGTAGGTCAGGAAATTGAAATGAAACTCGTTGCATGCCAGATCCAGCCCCGACTGACAATCTCCCGGTTTTGGTTTGCCTCGTGCCCTCCACTGCCGCTGGCCATCTAGAATGAAAAATATACCCTCGTGGTTTAGTGCAGGACATTTAGGCAGCAGCATCTTTAGGACAGTGCAATCAGTTGGGGCTCCGAGCCAATCACAGAACCTGAGTGGATCCAGTATTAAGACAGTTATGAAATGGGAATAGCTGATCCCTGACCATTTAGTCAATTATTTTTACATTACGTATTGGGAAGGAAGATAGGAACCACAACATCAGATCCTTTACCCACAGGAGGGCAGGAGGCCTGCCAGGCAGAACACCAGAAGGATGTGGGAGGAGATACCTCGAGCTGTCAGTATGAAGAATGATGTCCTCAGGACCTGGATCCAGTGCCGCAAGAAGTTTAATGACTTCACGAGTGGTCAAGGTCAGTGAATGCATCGTCAAATGCCACCCCACCAACTGCACCACTAGCCTCACACACTGCTCAATGCACCACACCCCCATCACCCACCTACCAACAAGCTCTAGGAATCACCACACATACCTCACAATCATAGCTTCGCTTCACTCTCACACACTTACCACTGCTGCTAGACTCACACCCACATCTCACACCTTGCATACACTGCCAGCTATTCAACTATGGCACGCACATCACCCAAACACATTGCAACACGCTCACTGACACACTTCCCTTTCTTTTGCAGGCAAAGGTGGCTTATAACGGCCAGGAGCAGCAGCAGATGGGCGGAGGGGAAGCCCGACTGCAGAACCTCACAGAGCTGGAGGAAGCAGTGCTGGAGATAATTGGAGGGGCTGTCACTGAGTTTGTGGCAAGTGGCGAAGTGGAAAGCATTGCTGATGATGACGGTATGCTGAAAATTAATCCTTCTCATATCCCACTTCCCCCTCATCCCTTCTCAGTTACAAGCTGCTGATGGTGTATGCATGGATATCTTGCTTTCAACTCCTCCCCTCACCACAACGCGACCCTTGTGCCTTTCTCCTTTCAGATACCCAAGAAGTCCCATGAGCCCAGCCTGACCTTGAAGTAATGGAGGAGGAGCGTGAAGGAGAAGAGGCACCATCACTCGATCTGACACTTGCAAACACCAGCTCAGAAAATGGCATTGCTCGTACTTTAGAGGGTAGAGGCCTGAAGGCTTGGACTAATGATCCAGAGACGTGAGTTCAAATCCCACCACGGCAGTTGGGCAATTTAAACTCAGTTAATTAAATAAATCTGGAATAAAAAGCTAGTATCAGTAATGATGACCGTGAAACTGTCGGATTATTGTTAAAAAAACCCCATCTAGTTCACTAATGTCCTTTTAGGAAGGAAATCTGCCGTCCTTACCTGGTCTGGCCTATATGTGACTCCAGACCCACAGCAATGCGATTGACTCTTAACTGCCCTCTGAAATGGCCTAGCAAGTCACTCAGTTGTAACAAAGCGCTTCGAAACACAATAATAAGAATGAAACCAGATCGACCTCGGCACCGGCTACGGACATGGCAACGGGACACCCAGCCCAGTTGACCCTGCAAAGTCCTCCTCACTAACATCTGGGGACTTGTGCCAAAATTGGGAGAGCTGTCCCACTGACTAGTCAAGCAACAGCCTGACATAGTCATACTCACAGAATCATACCTTTCAGCCAATGTACCAAACACCTCCATCACCATCACTGGCAGGACAGACCCACCAGGGGTGGTGGCACAGTGGTATACAGTCAGGAATGAGTGGCCCTGGGAGTCCTCAACATTGACTCTGGTCCCCATGCAGTCTAATGGCTTCAGGTCAAACATGGGCAAGGAAACCAACTGCTGATTACCACCTATTGCCCTCCCTCACCTGAGGAATCAGTACTGCTTCATGTTGAACATCACTTGGAAGAAGAATTGAGGGTAGCAAGGGCACAGAATGTACTCTGGCTGGGGGACTTCAATGTCCATCACCAAGAGTGGCTCGGTATCACCACTACTGACCGAGCTGGCCAGATTGGACCTGCAGCAGGTGGTGAGAGAACCATCATGAGGAAGAAACCTACTTGACCTCATCCTCACCAATCTACCTGTCGCAGATGCATCTGTTCATGACAATACTGGTAACAGTGACCACCGCACAGTCCTTGTGGAGTCGATGTCCCATCTTCACACTGAGTACAACCTCCGACCTGCTGTGTGGCACTACCACCATTCTAAATGGGGTAGAATCATAGAATGGTTACAACACAGAAGGAGGCCATTCGGCCCACTGAGCCCCTGCTGGCTCTCTGCAAGAGCACCTCAGTTAGTCCCACTCTCCCGCCCTTTCCCCGTAGCCTTGCAGATTTTTTCCTTCAGGTACTTATCCAACTCCCTTTTGAAAGCCACGATTGATTCTGCCTCCACCACCCTTTCAGGCCGTGCATTCCAGATCCTAACCACTCGCTGCATAAAAAAGTTTTTCCTCAGGTCGCCTTTGGTTCTTCTGCCAATCACCTTAAATCTGTGTCCTCTGGTTCTCGACCCTTCCGCCAATGGGAACAGTTTCTCTCTATCTACAATGTCTAGACCCCTCATGATTTTGAACAGCTCTATCAAATCTCCTCTTAACCTTCTGTGCTCTAAGGAGAACAACCCCAGCTTCTCCAGTCTATCCACATAACTGAAGTCCCTCATTCCTGGAACCATTGTTGTAAATTTTTACTGCACCCTCTTCACATCCTTCCTAAAGTGCGGTGCCCAGAATTGGACACAATACTCCAGTTGAGGTCGAACCTCTCTGGCCACAGGGGATGTACCAGAGGACTGGAGAACAGCTAATGTAGTACCATTATTCAAGAAGGGTAGCAGGGATAAACCAGGGAATTACAGGCCAGTGAGCCTAACATCTGTGGTAGGGAAATTATTGGAAAAAATTCTGAGGGACAAAATTAGTCTCCACTTGGAGAGGCAAGGATTAATCGGGGATAGTCAGCATGGCTTTGTCAAGGGTAAATCATGTCTGACAAACCTGATTGAATTTTTCGAGGGGGTGACTAGGGAGGTGGATGAGGGAAATGCTGTGGATGTGGTTTACATGGACTTCAGTAAAGCTTTTGGCAAAGTCCCGCATAGGAGACTGGTCAAGAAGGTAAGAGCCCATGGGATCCAGGGTGCCTTGGCGCGTTGGATCCTAAACTGGCTGAGTGGCAGGAGGCAGAGGGTGATGGTCGAAGGTTGCTTTTGTGACTGGAAGCCTGTGTCCAGTGGGGTACCTCAGGGATCGGTGCTGGGTCCCTTGTTGTTTGTGATCTACATAAATGATTTGGATGAGAATGTAAAAGGTATGATCAGCAAGTTCGCAGATGACACGAAAATTGGTGGGGTGGTCAATTGCGAGGAGGAAAGCCTCAGGCTACAGGACGATATAAACGGGTTGGTCAGATGGGCGGAAAAGTGGCAAATGGAATTTAACCCTGAAAAGTGCGAGGTGATGCATTTTGGACGGACAAATAAGGCAAGGGAATACACAATGAGTGGTAGGACCCTAGGAAGTACAGAGGTCAGAGGGACCTTGGTGTACATGTACATAGATCCCTGAAGGCAGCGGAACAGGTAGATAAGGTGGTTAAAAAGGCATATGGGATACTTGCCTTCATTAGCCGAGGCATAGAATATAAGAGCAGGGAGGTTATGATGGAGCTGTACAAAACGCTGGTGAGGCCACAGCTGGAGTACTGTGTGCAGTTCTGGTCGCCTCACTATAGGAAGGATGTGATTGCTTTGGAGAGGGTGCAGAGAAGATTCACCAGGATGTTACCTGGGATGGAGCGCCTCAGCTATGAAGAAAGACTAAACAGGCTGGGGTTGTTTTCCTTGGAGCAAAGAAGGCTGAGGGGGGACCTGATTGAGGTATACAAAATGATGAGGGGCCTAGATAGGGTAGACAAAGAGGAACTTTTCCCCTTAGTAGGGGGGTCAATAACAAGGGGGCATAGATTCAGGGTAAGGGGCAGGAGATTTAGAGGGGATTTGAGGAGGAACTTTTTCACCCAGAGGGTGGTTGGAATGTGGAACTCAATGCCCAAAAGGGTGGTAGAGGCAGGAACCCTCACAACATTCAAGAAGCATTTGGATGAGCACTTGAAATGCCATTGCATACAAGGCTATGGACCAAATGCTGGAAAATGGGATTAGACTGGACAGGGATGGATGGGCGGCGCAGACACGATGGGCCGAAGGGCCTCTTTCTGTGCTGTAAAACTCTATGACTCTATGAATCAGTGTTTTATAAAGGTTCATCATAATTTTCCTGCTTTTGTACTTGATGCCTCTATTTATGAAGCCCAGAATCACATATGCTTTTTTAACTGCTTTCTCAACCTGCCCTGCCACCTTCAATGATTTGTGCACATATACCCCCAGGTCTCTCTGTTCATGCACCCCTTTTAGAATTGTAATCGGTAGTTTATATTGTCTCTCCTTGTTCTTCCCTCTAAAATGTATCACTTCGCACTTTTCTGCATTAAATTTCATCTGCCACGTGTCCACCCATTCCACCAGCCTGTCTGTGTCCTTTTGAAGCCTATCACTATCCTCCTCATTGTTCACTATATGTTCATATTTTGTGTTATCCGCAAATTTTGAAATTGTGCCCTGTACTCCCAAGTCCAAGTCATTAATATATGTCAAGAAAAGCAGTGGTCCTAGTACCGAGCCCTGGGGAACACCACTGTATACCTTCCTCCAGTCCGAAAAACAACCGTTCACCACTGCTCTCTGTTTCCTGTCACTGAGTCAATTCCGTATCCATGCTGCCACTGTCCCTTTTATTCCATGGGCTTCAATTTTGCTGGCAAGCCTTTTATGTGGCACTTTGCCGAACGCCTTTTGGATGTCCATGTACACCACGTCAACCACATTACCCTCATCAACCCTCTCTGTTGCCGCATCAAAAAACTCGATCAGGTTAGTTAAACACGATTTGCCTTTAACAAATCCGTGCTGGCTTTCCTTAATTAATCCACACTTGTCCAAGTGACTGTTAATTTTGTCCCAGATTATTATTTCTAAAAGCTTCCCCTTTAAATTGGCTAAATAGATTAGATTGACTGGCCTGTGGTTGCTGGGTTTATCCTTACACCCTTTTTTGAACAATGGGTTAACATTTGCAATTCTCCAGGCCTCTGGCACCACCCCCTGATCTAAGGAAAGAAAGACTTGCATTTCTATAGCACCTTTCAAGACCACCGGAAGTCTCAAAGCACTTTACAGCCAATGAGGTACTTTTGAAGTGGAGTCACTGTTGTAATGTGGGAAACAAGGCAGCCAATTTGCGCACAGCAAGCTCCCACAAACAGCAATGTGATAATGACCGGATAATCTGTTCTTGTTATCTTGCTGGAGTACACCGGGGATAACTCCCCTACTCTTCTTCGAAGTAGTGCCATGGGTTCTTTTACGTCCACCTGAGAGAGCAAACGGGGCCTCGGTTTAACGTCTCATCCGAAAGACGGCACCTCCAACAGTGCAGCACTCCCTCAGCACTGCACTGGAGTGTCAGCCTAGCTTTATGTGCCCAAGTCCCTGGAGTGGGAGTCAAACCCACAACCTTCTGACTCAGAGGCGAGTGTGCTACCCACTGAGCCACAGCTGACACAAGGAGGTATATTTGTATTTGTATTTCCAGAAGGCATTCGATAAGGTGCCACATAAAAGGTTACTACACAAGATAAGAGCTCACGGGATAGCGGGTAATATATTAATGGCCCAGAAGTTCCGATCACAGACCTCCCGTGGGCGGGGGGCTGCGATCTGGAAAAATCTGCGCCAAGACCGGAGGGCTCCCGGGAGGCGCAGAGTTCCTGGGCCTCTCCAAACTGCCGGTGTGCAGGGCCCACATATCCCAGAGGCGCAGGCGGTTCGCAGCGTCCCTGGGATCACGTGGGCCATGGGGAGCCAATCAGAGAAGGGAATCTCCCTTCACACATTTGACAGGAAGACCTGTCAAATATATGAATGGAGATCACCCCCAAAACATAGTAAAACTTTAAATAAATTTTTTTAAAAATCACATTTTTAAAATGACTTGAAAGTACAATAAATTAACTATTTTAAACAAAACTTTAAACTTTTCAAAAAAATAATTAAAGTTTTTTACAGGGCTAAAAATAAACTTACCTTTCTTTAAAGTATTTTTAAATGATAAATCAGTGGGAAAAACGTTTTTTTAAACTTTTTTTCAACTCTTATCCTGGTAAAAGCAGGCCTTACGCAGGCTTTTACCAGGTGCAAGAATTGTAAGTGTTTTCTGCGGGTGGAGGGTCTCCAAAAAACGGAACTCTCCCCCCGCAGAGGCCCTTCTCCTGTCCCTATGGGTGAGTACACAGCGTGAACACACCCGTAGGGATCGGAATTTCTGCACCATTAGCATGGATAGAGGATTGGCTAACTAACAGAAAATGGAAAGTCGGGATAAATGGGTCATTTTCAGGTTGGCAAACTGTAACTAGTGGGGTGCTGCAGGGATCAGTGCTGGGGCCACAACTATTTACAATCTATATTAATGACTTGGATGAAGGGGTTGAATGTAATGTAGCCAAATTTGCTGATGATACAAAGATAGGTGGGTGTAACATTTGCATATTGAATTATCATTGGCCCGCAGGCATCTGTAAGGAATACCTATTATATTCACATGTGATCACATACTGAGTTGTCATTGGCCTGCAGGCATCTGTAAGGACTGCTATTGTTTTGGAAGACCCAGGCTGGGGTCCTAACTCCATCTTGTCCCCACTGTGCTGTATGATTGAGATCACAGACCTGATGCTTCATAAAAGAGTTAAACTGTAATACTCAGTTGTCCTGCAATTTATTATTTTTGTACAAAGTGTGCAAAACAAGACATGGTGTCAGAACAGGGATTTGAAATGGACATCGTTGGAGCTCCCCTACCTCGAATGGATTGGGAATCTTTGAACTTACATAGAGAATGGTGCAAGTTCAAGCAACACGTGGAGTTAATGTTCTCGGGTCCGTTGAAAAGCAAAAGGGGAGGAAGAACGATGCAGCTACCTACTCCTGTGGAGCGGAGAAAAAGGGAGAGACATTTTTAACACAAGGTCTGTCACCTCGGATGAAGCAAAGGTACTGAAAAGTTATTTTGACCGTTTTGAATCATATGTGATGCCCAAGACAAATACGATTTTCGCTAGGTACAAGTTTCAGGAGAAAGTACAAGGAGCTAGTGAGTCGTTTCAACAGTTTGTGACTGAGTTAAAACTGCTGGTAAAAGAATGTGGGGGAGAAATTCGGTGGGCTGCGCCACCAGTTAGCACCTAAAGAGGGGACTCAGTGGCTTTAGCGCCACTGGCCACGCTTCCTGCGATATTTAGCTGGGGCGCTAATGGCGACGTTAGCCTGTTGCGCTGCGCCGCCACCGATGATGTCATCGGTGTGCGCAGCGCCCCGCTACCACCCCGCTACCGCCCCGATTGTGATATTTGGCAGCGACCGCCTCTGTAGCGCCGTTCGCTAATCGCGCCCTGTTCACGGTGCCTACCTGTGGTGGCAGTGGCGCAAATTAAGGTGGAGGTGCGGGGCGGCCGTTTTTTTCGGCGGCCGCCTGCCAGCACCTCCGTCCCCAGCCTCCTGTTCTCCCCCCGCGGCATTGCTGACTGTTTTCCGAGAGCCCGGCACTTCTCCTCGGTGCCGGGCTCTTTTGCCGGCACTCGCGATCGCTTATCGTGCTGGTGCAGGCCCCTCCCCCTTAAGAATGGGAGGAAGGCCTGCAGTACCGCAGTGCGCCGCGCCGCAGCATGTGGCGCTGCGGCACGTTGCGCTGCGATATTCAGTTTCAGCGCCCTAAGAAGGACGCGGAGCGCCTCAAGCCTCGCCCCGTGTCCCTTTTGGGGCGCTCAAGCTGAATTTCCGGCGATCGCTGCTGCTCCGATCGCAGCGCAAAATCTGACGCCCAGGCGAGCTTGGCGCCCCGTTTGCGGCTCAACCCAATTTCTCCCCCTGTGAATATTCAGATAAAGATGAGATGGTCAGAGACCGCATCATGTTTGGAATACATTCAGCTAAAGCGAGAGAGAAACTTTTGAATGTTGGGTCCGGGCTAACGCTGGACAAAGCTATGGACATAGCTAGATCACACGAGATAGCCCAAGCACAGATGAAAACCATAACCGGTGCCACGAGCAGCTCGAGTGAACAGACAGTGCACGCAGTTAATAGACACACACCAAAGAACACCGCCCAGAGAGCGTTTTTCAGAACAGAAAGAGCAGAGAGAATTCTAAAAATGGGCGACACAGACATAAAACACTTCAAAAACTGTGGATATTGTGGAAACCAGATGCATGGGGAAAAGGAGTACTGCCCTGCCAAAGGAAGACAATGTGCTAAATGTGGTAAACGGAACCACTTTGCTAAAGTCTGCAGGACTGTTTCTGGAAAAGCAGTACACACAGTGAGTGACAGCCAAATGCCAGATAGAGAGCCAAATGCAGAGGAACTGTTTATTGATTCTGTGTCACAGAAAAAACAGAATTCAGGGACTGAGCAAGCCTAAGCCAATATTGAGATAGGAAAACAGGGCAAAGAGCTTAAGTTTAAACTAGACACTGGATCTCAGGTTAATGTAATTTCTCTGAATGAGTATCACAGCTTGAAGGATGAGTGTGAGCTACAGCTCACCTCATGCAGACTGACCGGCTATGGGGGTGAGCAGCTCATTGTAAAAGGCACATGCGTGATGAAATGCAAGAACAAAAAAAGCGAGTCTGGACTTTTACATTGTTGACACTCAAGCACCTCCAGTGCTAGGTCTAAAGGCATGTTTAGACATGGACCTTGTCAAGCTAGTGCTATCATTGACAGCACCAGTTGATAAGCAGACAGTCACGGAGGAGTTTGCTGATGTTTTCAAAGGAATCGGACTATTCCCAGGTGAATGCAGTATTCACCTTGACCCAGCAGCAACCCCTGTGGTTTGCCCACTGAGAAGGATACCCCTTGCTCTACGTAGTCACCTGAAGGAGGAGCTGCAGAGCATGGAGAATACAGAAATCATCGTCTGGGAAACAGAACCGACAGAGTTGGTCAACGCGTTAGTAGTGGTTGAGAAACCACGTACAGGCAAGCTCAGAGTCTGTCTCGACCCCAGAGACTTGAACAAGGCTATCAAACGCCCTCACTACCCTCTACCAACGCTGGATGACATCACACCCAAGCTAGTGGGAGCACGTTACTTCAGTGTAATGGACGCACGATCAGGATACTGGAATATCAAGCTCACGGAAGAGTCATCTAAGCTAACAATGTTCAACACACCATTTGGACGCTACCGATTTCTGCGTTTACCATTTGGTCTTATCTCAGCTCAGGATGAATTCCAGCGGAAGATCGACGAAACCTATGAAGGCCTCGACGGAGTAGTCGCAATTGTAGATGACATCCTCATCTATGGCAGGAATAGAGAGGAACATGACAGGAACCTCCGTGCGATGCTACAAAGATCATGGGAGAAAGGTATCCGGCTCAACCCCGAGAAAAGCATAATCGGATCCACCGAGATCAGTTATTTCGGGCATCGCCTCTCAACTGATGGCATTAAGCCGGATCCAGAGAAAATCTCCACCATCAAGAAGATGGAGCCGCCGAAGAACCGCGCAGAGCTAGAGACAGTACTAGGCATTGTTAACTACTTAGCCAAGTTTGCCCCGAGCCTCTCCGAAATCAACACACCCATGCGTCAGTTGCTCAAACAATCCAATGAGTTCCTGTGGGACAAACAACATGACACAGCATTTCAGAAAATGAAAGACCTAATCACCAGAGAACCAGGACCAGTTCTTGCCTACTTTGACCCCAACAAAGAGCTCAGACTACAAGTGGACGCGTCAAAGTACGGACTAGGTGCAGTATTACTGCAAGAAGGAAAGCCCATCTCTCACAATGAAATCAACTATGCCCAAATCGAAAAAGAGCTATATGCAATTCTGTTTGGATGTAAGCGTTTCCACCATTACGTCTATGGCCGACAAGTCATTGTGGAATCCGACCACAAGCCCCTTGAGTCAATCATGAGGAAACCACTAGCCGCAGCCCCACCGAAGCTACAGAGAATGATCCTTCAGCTACAGAAGTACGACTTCACAATCATTCACCGTCCAGGCAAAGACATTCCTGTCGCAGACACACTCTCCAGAAGTCTCTTAGCTACCAGGACAGCAGCCTCAGTGAAGGCATGGATGTGCAGGTGCACATGGTGTACAACAGCTTACCTGTGAGTGACTCAAAACTGAAGGAGATCCAAGCAGGAACAGAGAAAGATGCACAACTCACACTGCTGAGCAAAGTCATACATGAAGGATGGCCTGAGGAAAGGAGGAAATGCCCTCAGAGCATATCTGAATTCTGGAACCACAGAGACGAACTGTCACAAATCAATGGAATCGTCTTCAAAGGGGAGAAAATCATCATTCCTACCAGTCTCAGAGAAGAGATGTTGACAAAAATTCATGCTGGACATATGGGCATGGAAAAATGCAAACAAAGAGCACGTGACATTATGTTTTGGCCCGGAATGTGCAAACACATTGAGGACATTGTCGGAAAATGTTCCATTTGTCTAGAACGCCGCCCATCAAATGTCAAAGAGCCCATGATACCTCACTGTATCCCAGACAGGCACTGGCAGGTCGCGGCAACGGATCTGTTCACATGGAACAACGAGGACTACATAGTGACTGTTGATTACTACAGCAGATTTTTTGAATTGGACAAGCTTCACAGCACCACATCTGCAGCTGTGATCCACAAGCTAAAGGCAGCCTTTGCCAGACATGGTATGGTAGAGACTTTAGTCTCAGACAATGGCCCCCAATACAAATCAAAAGAGTTCGAGTCATTTGCCAAGGCATGGGATTTCACACATGTCACATCAAGCCCACATTACCCTTAAATTAATGGCCTTGCTGAAAAAACTGTCCAGATTGCAAAAACACTCATGGACAAAGCCAAAGCGGACAAAAGAGACCCCTACATCAGTCTCCTTGAGTACCGCAACACTCCGGTTGACAACTTCAAGTCACCAGCACAGCTGTTGATGAGCCGCAGTCTTCGCTCAATCCTTCCAAGCACCAACCAGCAGCTGCAGCCAGAGATCGTCAGCTGCAAGCAAGTGCATGCAAAACATGTACAGAGACAGCAACGCCAAAAGAGATACTATGACAGGTCAGCTAGACAACTGCCGCCGTTGCACAAAGGCGAATCCGTCAGAACCCAGGAGCATGACTACAGGAAGCCTGCAGTCGTCATCCAGCCAGCTGACACTGAGTGATCATATCACGTCCGCACCCCAGAAGGACAGGTGTACCGCCGCAATCGCAGGCACCTCCTGAACACCAAGGAACAACACTGTCATTCTGGCAAGAGGATCAGTTCAACAGAGTGTGATGAACAGAGCAATACACAAAACACATCGTACTTACCTGAACCTAAACCTGAACCTGATTTGTTGACCGATTCAGGAGCATGCTCAGTTCCATACCACACAAGGTCGGGATGAGAGGTCAAGCCTAGAGTTATCCTTGACTTGTGAACTGTCAAAGGGTGTAGGCGGATCGCTGCCCTAAAAAAAAACTGTACATCGTTATTGAAATGTTGAGATGTTTTCAGCGCTAGTTAAATGCTGAGTTTACTTATATGTTTATGCTACCGAGAACATTATGTAGAAGAAAGGTTCAAAAGTAATGCATAACATTTTTCTTTTAAAAGGGGATGTAACATTTGCATATTGAATTATCATTGGCCCGCAGACATCTGTAAGGAATACCTATTATACTCACATGTGATCACATGCTGAGTTGTCATTGGCCTGCAGGCATCTGTAAGGACTGCTATTGTTTTGGAAGACCCAGGCTAGGGTCCTAACTCCATCTTGTCCCCACTGTGCTGTATGATTGAGATCACAGACCTGATGCTTCATGAAAGAGTTAAACTGTAATACTCCGTTGTCCTGCAATTTATTATTTTTGTACAAAGTGTGCAAAACAAGACAGTGGGAAATAAAATTGTGTGGAGGACGCAAAGAATCTCCAAAGGGATATAGACAGGCTAAGTGAGTGGGCAAAAATCTGGCAGATGGAGTTTAATGTGGGAAAATGCGAGGTTATCCACTTTGGTAGGAAAAACAAAAAAACAAATTATTATTTAAATGGGGAGAGATTACAAAATTCTGAGGTACAGAGGGACCTGGAGGTCCTTGTACATGAATCACAAAAAGTTAGCATGCAGGTACAGCAAGTAATTAGGAAGGCAAATGGGATGTTGGCCTTTATTGCAAAGGGAATGGAGTATAAAAGTGGGGAAGTCCTGTTACAACTGTACAGGGCGTTGGTGAGACCGCACCTGGAGTACTGCGTACAGTTTTGGTCTCCTTATTGAAGGTCTTATGTTCATTAATAGACATTCTTATTATGAACACAGCTAGCTTTTGCTAGACTTTTTATTGAGCACATGTAGACTAGGTACAGTATCTGTAGAGGCTTCCATCTTGACTGCTGCCTTGTGGGTAGCCTAGTGCCTCATGGGTAATGTAGTCTTAATATACATACAGCTGGGTAGTGTAGTCTTATACATACAGCTATATACAGCTCTACACAGCTCTACGGCTCCACCTAGTGTCCACTATAGAATGACATGTTATTGATCATTACAGAAGGAAGGATATACTTGCATTGGAGGCAGTTCAGAGACGATTCACGAGGTTAATTCCAGAGATGAAGTGGTTGACTTATGAAGAAAGGTTGAGTAGGTTGGGCCTATACTCATTGGAGTTTAGAAGAATGAGAGGGGATCTTATTGAAACATATGGGCCAGAAATTCGGGTCCCCACGGGTGAGTACGCGCTGGGTACTCACGCGTAGGCCCAACAAAAGTGCCGGTTTTGTGCTTGCACTGCGCATGCGCGGGAAACCGGAACTTCCGTTCCCTTAAAGGAAGGGGTTCACAGGTCGAACGCGTGCGCCGGAGAGGCAGCACGTACGCCTGGAACTTCCGTTTTTTTTGCAGGTTTCTCCGGGAGGGTAAGTCTCCAGCAGCTGCGCTTTTAAAAAGCAGTCGCAAGGCCTGCTTTTAACAAGATAAGTGGTGAATTAAGTAAAATGAAAACATTTTTTCCACAGGTTTATTATTTTTAAATACTTTAAAGAAAGGTAAGTTTATTTTTAGCCTTATTAAAAACTGTAATCAATTTTTTCAAAAATTTAAGTTATTGTTTAAATTAGTTATTTTATGTAATTTATAGTTATTTTAAAAATGTGATTTTTTTTAACATTTATTTGAAGTTTTGGTTAGGTTTTGGGGCCGATTTCTATTCATAGATTTGACAGGTCTTCCTGTCAAATCGATGAATAGAAATTCCCTGCTACAATTGGCTCTCCATGGCCCACATGATCCCAGGGGAGGCTTCAAACTAACTGCGCCCCTGGGATACGCAAGCACTGCGCGCCGGCAGTTGGAGCATGCCCGGGATCGGAACCCCACGCGGACCCACAGCACAACGGCCGGCGCGCAAGGTAAGCGCAGGTCAGAGGCTTGCAACCGTGGGAAGCCTCCGACCCGAATTTCTGGCCCAAAAGATTCTGAAGGGGCTTGATAGGGTAGATGCAGAGAGGATGTTTTCCCTCATGGGGGAATCTAGAACTAGAGGGCAAAATTTCAGAATAAGGGGGTACCCTTTTAAATCGGAATTGAGGAGGAATTTCTTCTCTCAGAGGGTCGTGAATCTTTGGAATTCTGTTCCCCAGAGAGCTGTGGAGGCTGGGTCATTGAATATATTTAAGGCGGAGATAGACAGATTTTAGAAAGGTGAGGGAGTCGAGGGTTATGGGGAGCGGGAAGGAAGTGGAGTTGATGCCAAGATCAGATCAGTCATGATCTTATTGAATGGCGGAGCAGGCTTGAGGGGCCGAATGGCTGACTCCTGCTCCTACGTCTTATGTTCTTATGGAAGATTATGGCCAGTACCTCCGCAATTTCCACCTTTACTTTCCTCAGCATGCTAGGTTGCATCCTGGTGACTTAGCTACTTTAAGTACAGCCAGCCTTTCTAGTTCCTCCTCTTTATCAATTTTTATCCCATTCAGTATCTCCTCTACCTCCTCTTTCACTATGACTCTGGCAGCATCTTCTTCCTTGGTGAAGACAGATGCAAAGTATTCATTCAGTACCTCAGCCATGCCCTCTGCCTCCATGCGTAGGTCTCCTTTTTGGTCCCTAATCGGCCCCATCCCTCCTCTTACTACCCATTTACTATCTATATGCCTATAGAATTCTTTTGGATTCCCTTTTATGTTTACTGCCAATCTACTCTCATACTCTCTCTTTGCCCCTTTTATTTCCTTTTTCACTTCCCCTCTTAACTTTCTAGATTCAGCCTGGTTCTCACTTGTATGCTCGACCTGACATCTGTCATATACCCCCTTTTTCTGCTTCATCTTACTCTCTATCTCTTTCATCATCCAGGGAGCTCTGATTTTAGTTGCCCTACCTTTCCCCCTCGTGGGAATGTACCCCGACTGTACCCAAACCATCTCCTCTTTAAAGGCAGCCCATTTTTCGGTTACAGTTTTGCCTGCCAATCTTTGATTCCAATTTACCTGGGCCAGATCCATTCTCAACCGACTGAAATTGGCCTTCCTCCAATTAAGTATTTTTACTCTAGATTGCTCTCTGTCCTTTTCCACAGCTAATCTAAACCTTATGATACTATGATCACTGTTCCCTAAATGTTCCCCTACTGACACTTGCTCCACTTGACCCACCTCATTCACCAGAACCAGATCCAGCAATGCCTCCTCCCTCGTCGGGCCGGAAATGTACTGATCAAGAAAGTTCTCCTGAACACACTTCAGAAATTCTTCCCCTTCTCTGCCCTTTACACTATTACTATCCCAGTCTATATTAGGATAGTTGAAGTCACCCATTATCACTGCTCTATAGTTTTTTAAAAATTCATTTTTATGGGATGTGGGCGTCACTGGCAAGGCCAGCATTTATTGCCCATTCCTAATTGCCCTTGAGAAGGTGGTGGTGAGCCGCCTTCTTGAACCGCTGCAGTCCATGTGGTGAAGGTACTCCCACAGTGCTGTTAGGTAGGGAGTTCCAGGATTTTGACCCAGTGATGATGAAGGATCGGCGATATACTTCTAAGTCAGGATGGTGTGTGACTTGGAGGGGAACTTGGAGGTGGTGGTGTTCTCATGCATCTGCTGCCTTTGTCCTTCTAGGTGGAAGAGGTCGCGGGTTTGGGAGGTGCTGCCGAAGAAGCCTTGGCGAGTTGCTGCAGTGCATCTTGTAGATGGTACACACTGCAGCCACGGTACGCCAGTGGTGGAGGGAGTGAATGTTTAAGGTGGTACATTGGCTGAAAGGTATGATTCTGTGAGTATGACTATGTCAGGCTGTTGCTTGACTAGTCTGTGGGACAGCTCTCCCAATTTTGGCACAAGTCCCCAGATGTTGGTGAGGAGGGCTTTGCAGGGTCGACTGGGCTGGGTGTGCCACTGCCGTGTCCGTAGCTGGTGCCGAGGTCGATGCCGGGTGGTCCGTCCGGTTTCCTTCTTATTATTTTGTTTTGTAGTGGTTTGTTACAACTGAGTGGCTTGTTAGGCCATTTCAGAGGGCAGTTAAGAGTCAACCACATTGCTGTGGGTCTGGCGTCACATATAGGCCAGACCGGGTAAGGACAGCAGATTTCCTTCCCTAAAGGACATTAGTGAATCAGATGGGGTTTTACGATAATCCAATAGTTTCATGGTTACCATTACTGATACTAGTAATTATTCCAAATTTATTTAATTAACTGGGATATGAACTCACGTCTCTGGATCATTAGTTCAGGCCTCTGGATTACTAGCCCCGTGACATTACCACTACGCTACCATTCCCTACTGTTCTTGCACCTCTCTGTAATGTCCCTGCAAATTTGCTCCTCTATATCCTTCCCATGAGTTAATGGACTATAGAATACACAGAGTAGTGTAATGGCACCTCTTAAGTCTAGCCATATAGATTCTGTCCTTGACCCTTCCAGGACATATATTCAGGACTCTAACACATATATTCAGGACCTCTCTGGCCACAGGGGATGTGCCAGAGGACTGGAGAACCGCTAATGTAGTACCATTATTCAAGAAGGGTAGTAGGGAAAAACCGGGGAACTACAGGCCAGTGAGCCTAACATCAGTGGTAGGAAAATTATTGGAAAAAATCCTGAGGGACAAAATTTGTCTCCACTTGGAGAGGCAAGGATTAATCAGGGATAGTCAACATGGCTTTGTCAAGGGAAGATCATGTCTGACTAATTTGATTGAATTTTTTGAGGGGGTGACTAGGTGTGTGGATGAGGGTAACGCAGTGGATGTGGTATACATGGATTTCAGTAAGGCCTTCGATAAAGTCCCGCACAGGAGACTGGTCAAGAAGGTAAGAGCCCATGGAATCCAGGGTGCCTTGGCACATTGGATACAAAACTGGCTTAGTGGCAGAAGGCAGAGGGTGATGGTCGAAGGTTGTTTTTGTGACTGGAAGCCTGTGGCCAGTGGGGTACCACAGGGATCGGTGCTGGGTCCCTTGCTGTTTGTGGTCTACATTAATGACTTGGATATGAATGTAAAGGGTAT
Source organism: Somniosus microcephalus (assembly GCF_052327205.1). NCBI lineage: Eukaryota > Metazoa > Chordata > Chondrichthyes > Squaliformes > Somniosidae > Somniosus > Somniosus microcephalus. Next base: position 10,239,641 of record NC_141008.1, read on the forward strand.
GATCAGTAAGTTCGCGGATGATACAAAAATTGGTAGGGTGGTAAATAGCGAGGAGGGTAGCCTCAGTCTGCAGGACGATATAGATGGGTTGGTCAGATGGGCGGAACAGTGGCAAATGGAATTTAACCCGGAAAAGTGCGAGGTGATGCACTTTGGGGGGACTAACAAGGCAAAGGAATACACAATGAATGGAAAGACCCTAGGCAAGACGGAGGGTCAGAGGGATCTGGGTGTGCAAGTACACAGATCCCTGAAGGCGGCGGAACAGGTGGATAAGGTGGTAAAAAAGGCATATGGGATACTTGCCTTCATTAGCCGAGGCATTGAATATAAGAGCAAGGAGGTTATGATGGAGCTGTATAAAACACTGGTTAGGCCACAGCTGGAATATTGTGTGCAGTTCTGGTCGCCACACTACAGGAAGGATGTGATCGCGTTAGAGAGGGTGCAGAGGAGGTTCACCAGGATGTTACCAGGGCTGGAGCGCTTCAGCTATGAAGAGAGACTGGGCAGGTTGGGTTTGTTTTCCTTGGAGCTGAGGAGGCTGAGGGGGGACATGATTGAGGTGTACAAAATTATGAGGGGCATAGATAGGATGGATGCTGAGGAGCTTTTTCCCTTAGTAGAGGGGTCAATAACTAGGGGGCATAGATTCAAGGTAAAGGGCGGGAGGTTTAGAGGGGATTTGAGAAAGAACTTTTTCACCCAGAGGGTGGTTGGAGTCTGGAACTCACTGCCTGAAAGGGTTGTGGAGGCAGAAACCCTCACAACATTTAAGAAGCATTTGGATGTGCACTTGAAATGCCATAGCATACAAGGCTACGGGCCAAATGCTGGAATATGGGATTAGATTAGACAGGGCTTGATGGCCGGCGCGGACATGATGGGCCGAAGGGCCTCTATCCGTGCTGTATTACTCTATGACTCTATGACATCCTCTCTCTCCAGCACTCTAATATTCTCCTTAACCAATACTGCCACACCACCTCCTTTATTTCCTTCCCTATCTTTCCTGAACACCGTATATTTGGAATATTTAGTACCCAATCCTGCCCTTTTTTGAGCCAGGTCTCTGTTATTACCATGACATCATATTCCTATGTGGCTATTTGCACCTGCAGCTCAGCAACCTTATTTACCACGCTTCCTGCATTTACACACATGTAAACCTATCTTAGACCTTCTTGTATTCTCTCGTAGTCTGACCCCACCTAATACCGTACTATTTCTTACTCTAGTGCTAGCTATCTCTCCCAATCCTTTGTGCACCTTGCTTCTCCTTCCTAATGCTACATCCTGGTGCCGACCCCCCCACCAAATTAGTTTAAACCCACCCCAACAGCACTAACAAACCCCCCAGCAAGGATTTTGTCCTGGCTCTGTTGAGGTGCAACCCGTCTGGCCTGTACAAGTTCCACCTCCAGCAGAACCAGTCCCAATATCCCAGGAATCTAAAGCCCTCCCTCCTGCTCCATCTCTCCAGCCACGCATTCATCTGCTCTATCCTCCTCTTTCTATACTCACTATCTCATGGCACCAGTATTCCAGCACAATCTGTAACCTCCTGGCCTGGCATATCCCTCATTACCATTAACAGCAAGCCAGGGGACCAATCCTGGTTCAATAAGGAGTGGAGAAGAGCATGCCAGGAGCAGCACCAGGCTTACCTAAAAATGAGGTGCCAACCTGGGGAAGCTGAAACGATAGCAAAATACTGCAAATGCTGGAAATCCAAAATAACAACAGAGAATGCTGGAAAAACTCAGCAGGTCAGGCAACATCCGTGGAGAGAAATTTGAGTTGGCGTTTCGGGTTGAAACCCTTCTTCAAAACTGGAAAGAAAATAAAAAGATCGAAGGCAGCTGAGATTAGGTGTGAAGTGTACTGGCAGGTAAGAGACAGCTGCCAGGTGAGAGAGAGAAACAAAAGGAAATGAGGGGGGGGGGGGGGCGGGGGGAGAAAAAAATTAATTTTTTCCACCCCTTTGTTTTGGGCCCTTTTTTCTCCCCCCACCCCTTTCCTTTTGTTTCTCTCTCTCACCTGGCAGCTGTCTCTTACCTGCCAGTACACTTCACACCTAATCTCAGCTGCCTTTTGTCTCCACGGGCCCATTACCATCTCATCTGGCTTCTAATACCTTTTATTGTCTCTTTTCTTCTTTTGTTCGATCGCAGCTTTGCCTTCGATCTTTTTTTTTTCTTTCCAGTTTTGAAGAAGGGTTTCAACCCGAAACGTCAACTCAAATTTCTCCACGGATGTTGCCTGACCTGCTGAGTTTTTCCAGCATTCTCTGTTGTTATTTTGGGGAAGCTGAAACCCAGGACTACATGCATGCTAAACAGCAGAAGCAGCATGCTGTAGACAGGGCTATGCGATTCCACAATCAACGGATCAGATCAATGCTCTGCAGTCCTGCCACATCCAGTCGTGGATGGTGGTGGACAATTAAATGGGAGGAGGAGGCTCCATGAATATCCCCAACCTCAATAATTGCAGAGCCCAGCAGGCAAGTGCAAAAGACAAGGCTGAAGCATTTCCAACCATCTTTAGCCAGAAGTGCAGACTGGCTGCTCCATCTCTGCCTCCTCCTGAGGTCCCCAACATCACAGAAGCCAGTCTTCAGCCAATTCGATTCACTTCACGTGCTATCAAGAAATGGCTGAGCGCATTGGATACAGCAAAGGCTGTGGGCCCCGACAACATCCCAGCTATCGTGCAAAGATTTGTGCTTCAGAACTAGCCCGTCTCTAGTCAAGCTGTTCCAGTACAGCTACAACACTGGCATCCACCCGACAATGTGGAAAACTGCCCAGGTATGTCCTGTCCACAAAAAGCAGGACAAATCCAATCCGGCCAATTACCGCCCCATCCGTCTACTCTCAATCATCAGCAAAGTGATGGAAGGTGTTGTTGACAGTGCTATCAAGCGGCACTTACTCACCTATAACCTGCTCACTGATGCTCAGTTTGAGTTCCGCCAGGACTACTCGGCTCCAGACCTCATTACAGCCTTGGTCTAAACATGGATAAAAGAGCTGAATTCCAGAGGTGAGGTGAGAGTGACTGCCCTTGACATCAAGGCAGCATTTGACTGAGTGTGGCATCTAGGAGCCCTAGTAAAACTGAACTCAATGGGCATCAGGGGGAACACTCTCCACTGACTGGAGTCATTCCTAGCACAAAGGAAGATGGTTGTGGTTTTTGGAGGTCAATTATCTCAGCCCAGGACATCGCTGTATGAGTTCCTCAGGGCAGTGTCCTAGGCCCAACCATCTTCAGCTGCTTCATGAATGACCTTCCTTCCATCATAAGGTCAGAAATGCGGATGCTCGCTGATGATTGCATAGTGTTCAGTGCCATTCGCAAATTCTCAGATAGTGAAGCAGTCTATGCCCGCATGCAGCAAGGCCTGGACAACATTCAGGCTTTGGCTGATAAATGGCAGGTAACATTCACGCCACACAAGTGCCGGGCAATGACTATCTTCAGCAAGCGAGAGTCTAGCCACCACCTATTGACATTCAACGGCAATACCATTGTCGAATCCCTCACCATCAACATCCTGGGGGGTCACCATTGACCAGAAACTTAACTGGACCAGCCACATAAACACTGTGGCAACACGAACAGGTCAGAGGCTGGGTATTCTGGGGCGAGTGTCTTACCTCCAGACTCCTCAAAGCCTTTCCACCATCTACAAGGCACAAGTCAGGAGTGTGATGTAGTACTCTCTAATTGCCTGGATGAGTGCAACTCTAACAACACTCAAGAAGCTCGACAGTCGTGAGTGTTTCTGTGTGAGTGTGTCTGTAAGTGTGAGTGTGAATCTGCGAGTGTGCGAGAGAGAGGCAGAGACAAGAGGCTCATTGGTCAACATTTTTATTGAGACACTTGATTACAGGTTAGAGGTTAATCTCGGGCCAAGTTCAATGCGGAGAATCTTGCCGCACTCTACACCTCGGCCTCCACTTCCATGGCGACCATGGGCTCTCAGTGGAATGTTCGACTGTGGAAAAAACACCAGAGAATGAAACACGGAATCTGTGTAACATCTGGAGGGGCTGAATGGCCTCCTCCTGTTCCTGTATAACAGGCTCCATGAACTGAATGGCCTCCTCCTGTACCTATGTAACAGGCTCGAGGGACTGAAAGGTCTCCTCCTGTTCCTGTATAACAGGCTCGAGGGGCTGAATGGCCTCCTCCTGTTGCAATGAATAAAATCTTTTGAGACTTTAATTAAGAATTAAATGAGCACCTTTCCAAATAATAGGACAAGAATTAGAAGGGACCAGCATGGATTTTAAAAGGAATGATCGTTTTTGATCAACCTCATCGAATTAAATTGAGGAGATAACAGATGGTAGATGGGGGTACGATGGATGTAGAGTACATGGTCTTTAGGACAAGGTACTACCTGGAAGGTTAACAGTGAAGACAATTGGGTATAGAATTAGGGAGCAACTGAGACAGAGTTAGAGACCAGAGAGAGAGAGAGAGAGAGAGAGAGAGACAGACAGACAGAGAGAGAGACAGATAGAGACAGACAGAGAGACAGAGGCAGAGAGAGAGATACAGACAGACAGAGAGAGAGAGACAGAGAGAGAGACAGAGAGAGAGAGACAGACAGACAGAGAGACACAGAGAGACAGATAGAGAGAGACAGAGAGAGAGAGAGAGACAGAGACGGAGAGACAGAGACAGAGAGAGAGAGAGAGAGAGAGAGAGAGACAGAGAGAGAGACAGACAGAGAGAGAGAGAGACAGACAGAGAGACAGAGGCAGAGAGAGAGAGAGACAGAGAGACAGAGACAGAGAGAGACAGACAGAGCGAGAGACAGACAGAGCGAGAGACAGAGAGATAGAGAGACAGATAGAGAGAGACAGATAGATAGAGACAGACAGATAGAGAGAGATAGAGAGAGAGAGAGACAGAGAGAGATCGAGACAGAGAGATCGAGACAGAGACAGAGAGAGAGAGGCAGACAGAAAGAAAGAGGGAGACAGAGAGACAGACACAGACAGGGAGACAGAGAGAGAGACAGAGACAGATAGACAGAAAGAGAGAGACCGAAACAGACAGAGAAAGGGAGAGAGACAGAGACAAACAGAGTGTAATGTATATACCTTTAAGGGGGGAACTATCTTTTACAGCTCATGTATACTGCAGTACCGGCAGTGACCACACCTGTATATAGCACTGAGTAGTAATCTGTACAGTTCAGTTCCACTGTGAGCCACGTTGAGTAAACACCTGTTGTACCGTTCTCCTGCAGTCTGTGTCTTACTATACACAGACACAACACAGAGAGAGACAGAAAGAGAAAGAGACAGAGGCAGATAGAGAGATGGAGACAGATAGAAAGAGAGAGAGACAGAGAGAGACAGACAGAGAGAGAGAGAGAGACAGACAGAGCAACAGAGAGAGGGAGAGAGAAAGAGACAGAGAGAGACAGAGCCAGAGAGACAGGGACAGATATACAGAGTGAGAGGGAACATAGAAACAGGAGTAGACCATTTAGCCTGCTGTGCCATTCATGAGAAGATGGCTAATCTGTGATCTAACTCTATATGCCTGCCTTTGCCCCATATTTCAGATCAGCCATGATCTCATTGAATGGCGGAGCAGGCTCGAGGGGCCAAATGGCCTACTCCTGCTCCTATTTCTTATGTTCTTATGTATCCCTTAATATCTATGGTTAACAAAAATCTTTCAATCTCAGATTTAAAATTAACAATTGACCTAGCATCAACTGACGTTTGCGGAAGAGAGTTCCAAACTTCTACCATAGGGAGACAGAGAGAGGTAGAGAGAGAGAGAGCCAGTGAGAGAGACAGAGACAGAGGGAGACTGAGGGAGAGTCTGAGAGATAGACAGAGAAAGACAGAGGCAGAGGCACAGAGAGAGAGAGACAAAGAGAGACAGACAGATAGACAGAAAGAGATAGAATGAGAGAGACAGAAAGAGACAGTGTGAGGGAGAAGGAAAAGGAGAGTGAGTGTGGGAGAGAGGGAGTAAGAGAGAGAGAGTGGCAGAGAGAGTGAGAGAGAGATGGAGTGAGAGAGAGAGACAGAGAAAGAGAGAGCCATAGAGACACAGGGAGAGAGGGAGTGAGAGGGGGTTCTGGGGGAGGTGGATTGCTTGAATCTCATCTGACATTTACTTGCGAATTGATTCACACGATCTCCGGTCTGTTTGGTCCGTGATATTCAGCGATGGCTGAGTCATCTGAAGGAGAAAGGGAGAGAATCAATGGTGAGAGGAGAGATGGAAAGGAATTAACACCCAGGCTTAAACACCTGGGAATAAATACCCGGGGATGGGACGGGGATAAGGACAAGGAACGATCAATGGGATTAGCACTCAGGAATAATCATTTGGGAATGAGGGAGGGAGCAGGACAGGGAGGGATCATAGAAACATAGAAGATAGGAGCAGGAGTAGGCCATTCGGCCCCTCGAGCCTGCTCCGCCATTCAATGCGGTCATGGCTGATCATCCAAGTTCAGTACCCGGTCCCTGCTTTCTCCCCATACCCCTTGATCCCTTTAGCCTTAAGAAATATATCCAACTCCTTCTTGAATATATTTAATGAATTGGCCTCTACTGCCTTCTGTGGTAGAGAATTCCACAGGTTCACCACTCTCTGGGTGAAGAAATTCCTCCTCATTTCTGTCCTAAATGGCTTACCCTTTATCCTTAGACTGTGACCCCTGGTTCTAGATTCCCTGACCATCGGGAACATCCTCCCTGCATCTAGTCTGTCCAGTCCTGCCAGAATTTTATAAGTTTCAATGAGATCCCCTCTCATTCTTCTAAACTCCAGCGAGTACAAGCCCAATCGACCCAATCTCTCCTCATACGTCATTCCTGCCATCCCAGGTATCAGCCTGGTGAATCTTCGCTGAACTCCTTCCATGGCAAGAACATCCTTCCTCAGATAAGGCGACCAAAACTGCACACAATACTCAAGATGTGGTCTCACCAAGGCCCTGTACAACTGCAGCAAGACATCCTTGTTCTTGTACTCAAACCCTCTCGCTACGAAGGCCAACATACCATTTGCCTTCTTAACCGCCTGCTGCACCTGCATGCTTACCTTCAGCGACTGGTGCACAAGGACACCCAGGTCTCGTTGCATTTCCCCTTCTCCCAATCTATTGCCATTCAGATAATAATCTGCCTTCCTGTTTTTGCCACCAAAGTGGATAACCTCACATTTATTCACGTTATATTGCATCTGCCATGCTTCTGCCCAATCACCCAACCTGTCCAAATCATCCTGTAGTTTCTCGGCATCCTCCTCACAGCACACACGCCCACCCAGCTTTGTGTCATCTGCAAATTTGGAGATATTACATCTAGTTACCTTGTCTAGATCATTAATATATATTGTGAATAGCTGGGGTCCAAGGACTGATCCCTGTGGTACCCCACTAGTCACTGCCTGCCACTCGGAAAAAGACCCGTTTATTCCAACTCTTTGCTTTCTATCTGCCAACCAGTTCTCTATCCAAGTCAATACCTTGCCCCCAATCCCATGTGCCTTAAATTTACACGCTAATCTCTTATGTGGGACCTTATCGAAAGCCTTCTGAAAGTCCAAATACACCACACCACATCCACTGGTTCTCCCTTATCTATTTTACTAGTTACATCCTCAAAAAATTCCAGTAGATTAGTCAAGCACGATTTACCCTTTGTAAATCCAAGTGCTCTGCTATTATATCTTTTATAATGGACTCTAGCATTTTCCCCACTACCGATGTCAGGCTTACCGGTCTGTAATTCCCCGTTTTTTCTCTACCACCTTTTTTGAATAGTGGGGTAACATTAGCTACCCTCCAATCCATGACTACTGTTCCAGATTCCATCGAATGTTGGAAGATGATCAGCAATGCATCTACTATTTCTAGGGCCACTTCCTTAAGTACCCTAGGATGTAGATTATCAATGGGAATAAACACCCTGGGAATGGAAGATGAATAGGACAGGGAGAGATCTACAGCATAAACACCCAGGGATTGGATAGCAAGAGATCGAAGGGAATAAACACCCAGGGATTAGACAGGGAGAGATCAAAGGGAATAAACACCCAGGGATTGGACAGGGAGAAATCGAAGGGAATAGACACCCAGGGATTGGACAGGGAGAGATCGAAGGGAATAAACACTCAGGGATTGGACAGGGAGAGACGGAAGGGAATAAACACCCAGGGATTGGATAGCGAGAGATGGAAGGGAATAAACACCCAGGGATTGGATAGTGAGAGATCGAAGGGAATAAACACCCAGGGATTGGATAGTGAGAGATCGAAGGGAATAAACACCCAGGGATTGGATAGCGAGAGATCGAAGGGAATAAACACCCAGGGATTTGATCATGAGAGATCGAAGGGAATAAACACCCAGGGATTGGATAGCAAGAGATTGAAGGGAATAAACACCCAGGGATTGGATAGCGAGAGATCGAAGGGAATAAACACCCAAGGATTGGATAGTGAGAGATCAAAGGGAATAAACACCCAGAGATTGGATAGCGAGAGATCGAAGGGAATAAACACCCAGGGATTGGATAGCAAGAGATCGAAGGGAATAAACACCCAGGGATTGGATAGCGAGAGATCAAAGGGAATAAACACCCAGGGATTGGATAGTGAGAGATCAAAGGGAATAAACACCCAGGGATTGGATAGTGAGAGAGTGAAGGGAATAAACACCCAGGGTTTGGATAGTGAGAGATCCAAGGGAATAAACACCCAGGGATTGGACAGTGAGAGATCGAAGAGGATAAACACCCAGGGATTGGACAGCGAGAGATCAAAGGGAATAAACACCCAGGGATTGGATGGTGAGAGATCGAAGGGAATAAACACCCAGGGATTGGATAGTGAGAGATCGAAGGGAATAAACACCCAGGGATTTGATAGTGAGAGATCGAAGAGGATAAACACCCAGGGATTGGATAGAAGAGATCGAAGGGAATAAACACCCAGAGATTGGATAGTGAGAGATCGAAGGGAATAAACACCCAGGGATTGGATAGTGAGAGATCGAAGGGAATAAACACCCAGGGATTGGCTAGCGAGAGATCGAAGGGAATAAACACCCAGGGATTGGATAGTGAGAGATCGAAGGGAATAAACACCCAGGGATTGGATAGCGAGAGATCGAAGGGAATAAACACCCAGGGATTGGATAGCAAAAGATCGAAGGGAATAAATACACAGGGGTTTGATAGTGAGGGATCGAAGAGGATAAACACCCAGGGATTGGATAGCAAGAGATCGAAGGGAATAAACACCCAGAGATTGGATAGTGAGAGATCGAAGGGAATAAACACCCAGGGATTGGATAGTGAGAGATCGAAGGGAATAAACACCCAGAGATTGGATAGTGAGAGATCAAAGGGAATAAACACCCAGGGATTGGATAGTGAGAGATCGAAGGGAATAAACACCCAGGGATTTGATAATGAGAGATCGAAGAGGATAAACACCCAGGGATTGGATAGCAAGAGATCGAAGGGAATAAACACCCAGAGATTGGATAGTGAGAGATCGAAGGGAATAAACACCCAGGGATTGGATAGTGAGAGATCGAAGGGAATAAACACCCAGGGATTGGCTAGCGAGAGATCGAAGGAAATAAACACCCAGGGATTGGATAGTGAGAGATCGAAGGGAATAAACACCCAGGGATTGGATAGCGAGAGATCGAAGGGAATAAACACCCAGGGATTGGATAGTGAGAGATCAAAGGGAATAAACACCCAGGGATTGGATAGCAAAAGGTCGAAGGGAATAAATACCCAGGGATTTGATAGTGAGAGATCAAAGAGGATAAACACCCAGGGATTGTATAGCAAGAGATCGAAGGGAATAAACACCCAGAGATTGGATAGTGAGAGATCGAAGGGAATAAACACCCAGGGATTGGATAGCGAGAGATCAAAGGGAATAAACACCCAGAGATTGGATAGTGAGAGATCAAAGGGAATAAACACCCAGGGATTGGATAGCAAGAGATCGAAGGGAATAAACACCCAGAGATTTGATAGTGAGAGATCGAAGAGGATAAACACCCAGGGATTGGATAGTGAGAGATCGAAGGGAATAAACACCCAGGGATTGGATAGCGAGAGATCGAAGGGAATAAACACCCAGGGATTGGCTAGCGAGAGATCGAAGGGAATAAACACCCAGGGATTGGCTAGCGAGAGATCGAAGGGAATAAACACCCAGGGATTGGATAGCGAGAGATCGAAGGGAATAAACACCCAGGGATTGGATAGCGAGAGATCGAAGGGAATAAACACCCAGGGATTGGATAGCGAGAGATCGAAGGGAATAAACACCCGGGGATTGGATAGTGAGAGATCGAAGAGGATAAACACCCAGGGATTGGATAGCAAGAGATCAAAGGGAATAAACACCCAGCGATTGGATAGTGAGAGAGTGAAGGGAATAAACACCCAGGGATTGGATAGTGAGAGATCGAAGGGAATAAACACCCAGGGATTGGATAGTGAGAGATCGAAGGGAATAAACACCCAGGGATTGGCTAGCGAGAGATCGAAGGGAATAAACACCCAGGGATTGGATAGCGAGAGATCGAAGGCAATAAACACCCAGGGATTGGATAGCGAGAGATTGAAGGGAATAAACACCCAGGGATTTGATAGTGAGAGATCGAAGGGAATAAACACCCAGGGATTGGATAGTGAGAGAGCGAAGGGAATAAACACCCAGGGATTGGATAGTGAGAGATCGAAGGGAATAAACACCCGGGGATTGGATAGTGAGAGATCGAAGAGGATAAACACCCAGGGATTGGATAGCAAGAGATCAAAGGGAATAAACACCCAGCGATTGGATAGTGAGAGAGCGAAGGGAATAAACACCCAGGGATTGGATAGTGAGAGATCGAAGGGAATAAACACCCAGGGATTGGATAGTGAGAGATCGAAGGGAATAAACACCCAGGGATTGGATAGCGAGAGATCGAAGGCAATAAACACCCAGGGATTGGATAGCGAGAGATTGAAGGGAATAAACACCCAGGGATTTGATAGTGAGAGATCGAAGGGAATACACACCCAGGGATTGGATAGCGAGAGATCGAAGGCAATAAACACCCAGGGATTGGATAGCGAGAGATTGAAGGGAATAAACACCCAGGGATTTGATAGTGAGAGATCGAAGGGAATAAACACCCACGGATTGGATAGTGAGAGATCGAAGGGAATAAACACCCAGGGATTGGATAGTGAGAGATCGAAGGGAATAAACACCCAGAGATTGGATAGTGAGAGATCGAAGGGAATAAACACCCAGAGATTGGATAGCGAGAGATCGAAGGGAATAAACACCCAGGGATTGGATAGCGAGAGATCGAAGGGAATAAACACCCAGGGATTGGATAGCGAGAGATCGAAGGGAATAAACACCCAGAGATTGGATAGTGAGAGATCAAAGGGAATAAACACCCAGGGATTGGATAGCAAGAGATCGAAGGGAATAAACACCCAGGGATTGGCTAGCGAGAGATCGAAGGGAATAAACACCCAGGGATTGGCTAGCGAGAGATCGAAGGGAATAAACACCCAGGGATTGGATAGCGAGAGATCGAAGGGAATAAACACCCAGGGATTGGATAGCGAGAGATCGAAGGGAATAAACACCCAGGGATTTGATAGTGGGAGATCGAAGAGGATAAACACCCAGGGATTGGATAGTGAGAGATCGAAGGGAATAAACACCCAGGGATTGGATAGCGAGAGATCGAAGGGAATAAACACCCAGGGATTGGCTAGCGAGAGATCGAAGGGAATAAACACCCAGGGATTGGCTAGCGAGAGATCGAAGGGAATAAACACCCAGGGATTGGATAGCGAGAGATCGAAGGGAATAAACACCCAGGGATTGGATAGTGAGAGATCGAAGGGAATAAACACCCGGGGATTGGATAGTGAGAGATCGAAGGGAATAAACACCCAGGGATTGGATAGTGAGAGATCGAAGGGAATAAACACCCGGGGATTGGATAGTGAGAGATCGAAGAGGATAAACACCCAGGGATTGGATAGCAAGAGGTCAAAGGGAATAAACACCCAGGGATTGGATAGTGAGAGAGCGAAGGGAATAAACACCCAGGGATTGGATAGTGAGAGATCGAAGGGAATAAACACCCAAGGATTGGATAGTGAGAGATCGAAGGGAATAAACACCCAGGGATTGGCTAGCGAGAGATCGAAGGGAATAAACACCCAGGGATTGGATAGCGAGAGATCGAAGGGAATAAACACCCAGGGATTGGATAGCGAGAGATTGAAGGGAATAAACACCCAGGGATTTGATAGTGAGAGATCGAAGGGAATAAACACCCAGGGATTGGATAGTGAGAGAGTGAAGGGAATAAACACCCAGGGATTGGATAGTGAGAGATCGAAGGGAATAAACACCCAGGGATTGGATAGTGAGAGATCGAAGGGAATAAACACCCAGGGATTGGATAGCGAGAGATCGAAGGGAATAAACACCCAGGGATTGGATAGCGAGAGATCGAAGGGAATAAACACCCAGAGATTGGATAGTGAGAGATCAAAGGGAATAAACACCCAGGGATTGGATAGCAAGAGATCGAAGGGAATAAACACCCAGGGATTTGATAGTGAGAGATCGAAGAGGATAAACACCCAGGGATTTGATAGTGAGAGATTGAAGGGAATAACGACCCAGGGATTGGATATTGAGAGAGCGAAGGGAATAAACACCCAGGGATTGGATAGTGAGAGATCGAAGAGGATAAACACCCAGGGATTGGATAGCGAGAGATCTAAGGGAATAAACACCCAGGGATTGGATAGTGAGAGATCGAAGGGAATAAACACCCAGGGATTTGATAGTGAGAGATCAAAGAGGATAAACACCCAGGGATTGGATAGCAAGAGATCGAAGGGAATAAACACCCAGAGATTGGATAGTGAGAGATCGAAGGGAATAAACACCCAGGGATTGGATAGCGAGAGATCGAAGGGAATAAACACCCAGGGATTGGATAGCGAGAGATCGAAGGGAATAAACACCCAGGGATTGGATAGCAAGAGATCGAAGGGAATAAACACCCAGGGATTTGATAGTGAGAGATCGAAGAGGATAAACACCCAGGGATTGGATAGTGAGAGATCGAAGAGGATAAACACCCAGGGATTGGATAGTGAGAGAGCGAAGGGAATAAACACCCAGGGATTGGATAGTGAGAGATCGAAGGGAATAAACACCCAGGGATTTGATAGTGAGAGATCGAAGGGAATAAACACCCAGGGATTGGATAGTGAGAGATCGAAGGGAATAAACACCCAGGGATTGGCTAGCGAGAGATCGAAGGGAATAAACGCCCAGGGATTGGATAGCGAGAGATCGAAGGGAATAAACACCCAGGGATTGGATAGCGAGAGATCGAAGGGAATAAACACCCAGGGATTGGATAGTGAGAGATCGAAGGGAATAAACACCCAGGGATTTGATAGCGAGAGATCGAAGGGAATAAACACCCAGGGATTGGCTAGCGAGAGATCGAAGGGAATAAACACCCAGGGATTGGATAGCGAGAGATCGAAGGGAATAAACACCCAGGGATTGGATGGTGAGAGATCGAAGAGGATAAACACCCAGGGATTGGATAGTGAGAGATCGAAGGGAATAAACACCCAGGGATTGGATAGTGAGAGATCGAAGGGAATAAACACCCGGGGATTGGATAGTGAGAGATCGAAGGGAATAAACACCCAGGGATTGGTTAGCGAGAGATCGAAGGGAATAAACACCCAGGGATTTGATAGTGAGAGATCGAAGGGAATAAACACCCAGGGATTGGCTAGCGAGAGATCGAAGGGAATAAACACCCAGGGATTGGATAGTGAGAGATCGAAGGGAATAAACACCCAGGGATTGGATGGTGAGAGATCGAAGAGGATAAACACCCAGGGATTGGATAGTGAGAGATCGAAGGGAATAAACACCCACGGATTGGATAGTGAGAGATCGAAGGGAATAAACACCCGGGGATTGGATAGCGAGAGATCGAAGGGAATAAACACCCAGGGATTGGCTAGCGAGAGATCGAAGGGAATAAACACCCAGGGATTGGATAGTGACAGATCGAAGGGAATAAACACCCAGGGATTGGCAAGTGAGCGATCGAAGGGAATAAACACCCGGGGATTGGCTAGCGAGAGATCGAAGGGAATAAACACCCAGAGATTGGATAGTGAGAGATCGAAGGGAATAAACACCCAGGGATTGGATAGAGAGAGAGCGAAGGGAATAAACACCCGGGGATTGGATAGTGAGAGATCGAAGGGAATAAACACCCAGGGATTGGATAGTGAGAGATCAAAGGGAATAAACACCCAGGGATTGGATAGTGAGAGATCGAAGGGAATAAACACCCAGGGATTGGATAGTGAGAGATCAAAGGGAATAAACACCCAGGGATTGGATAGTGAGAGATCAAAGGGAATAAACACCCAGGGATTTGATAGTGAGAGATCGAAGGGAATAAACACCCAGAGATTGGATAGTGAGAGATCGAAGGGAATAAACACCCAGGGATTGGATAGTGAGAGATCAAAGGGAATAAACACCCAGGGATTGGATAGTGAGAGATCAAAGGGAATAAACACCCAGGGATTTGATAGTGAGAGATCGAAGGGAATAAACACCCAGAGATTGGATAGTGAGAGATCGAAGGGAATAAACACCCAGGGATTGGATAGTGAGAGATCAAAGGGAATAAACACCCAGGGATTGGATAGCAAGAGATCGAAGGGAATAAACACCCAGAGATTGGATAGTGAGAGATCGAAGGGAATAAACACCCGGGGATTGGACAGGGAGAGATGGAAGGGAATAAACACCCGGGGATTGGACAGGGAGAGATGGAAGGGAATATCCCGTGTCCTGGTTGAGGGATCCTACCTGTCTCGTAGTAATCGTACACCTTTACATAAGCTGGCTGCAAATTCTCCACCTCAAAATTATAGATGATGTAAAAGGATAATTGTAGGAGATGGTTCGATTCCATCTGGAGAGAAAAGTGGGGTCACTCCCAGAGAAAAAAATATTTCCCCAAAACCACACCTCCCCTTGGCCCCAGCCCTCACCCACATCACAACACACATCTCAACACACATCGCAACCCACAACACACATCGCAACCCACAACACACATCACAACCCACATCACAACCCACAACACAATCCACATCACAATCCACAACACAATCCACATCACAACCCACATCACAACCCACAACACAATCCACATCACAGCCCACATCACAATCCACATCACAACCCACATCACAACCCACAACACAATCCACATCACAACCCCAACCCACATCACAACCCACATCACAATCCACATCACAACCCACATCACAATCCACATCACAACCCACATCACAATCCACATCACAACCCACATCACAATCCACATCACAATCCACATCACAATCCACAACACAAACCACATCACAACCCACATCACAATCCACAACACAACCCACATCACAACCCACATCACAACCCACATCACAATCCACATCACAACCCACATGACAACCCACATCACAATCCACATCACAACCCACATCACAATCCACATCACAATGCACATCACAATCCACATCACAACCCATATCTCTATCTCTCTCCCCTTTCACCCCTCTCTCTCCCCCACTCTCCCTCCACCTCTCCCGCTTTCTCACTCCACCTCTCCCTCCACTTCTCTCCCACCACCTCTCCCTCCCCCCCGTCTTCCACCACCTCTCCCTCCACCTACCTACCTCCAGCTCCCCCACCTACCTCCCGCTCTGCACCTCTCCCTCCCTCCTCCTTTCCCTCCCCCTCCCCCCTCCCTGCCTCTCCTTCTCCCTCAATCCCTCTCCATCCCTTTCTCCATCCCTCCCTCTCCCGCTCCTTACCTCTCTCCCTCCCTCCCCCTCACCTCCCTCTCTCCCCCTCCCTCTCTTTCCCTCCCACTCTCTCTCCCTCCTGCTGTCTCTCTCTCACTCACTTTCTCTCTCTCCCCCTCCTCTCCACGCTCCATTTCTCTCTCTCCCATCTTCCTTCTCTCCCTCTCCCTCTCTCTCCCAATACTCACCGGTTCGATGTACAGTAACATGTGACCATCGCGGATTTCCGTTTTACTGACGTTGAAATAATTCAAGCTCTGGAATGGTGAGGTGAGATTAATGAATATTAATGACCAATAATTAATATTAATTACTATCAATAAATATTAATAAATCCCCTGATCCGGGCAATGGGAGACTCAGAGTACAGGCACCTCATCCCATAACCATCCCACCATCCAGGGTCCTGTCTCTGACTGGGGTCTGGGTCCCAAGGTGAACCCTAATCTCCACGCCTAACCCCCAGACAGTGAGGGTCAGCAGGAAATTTGACCATGGACAGAACAGCACTGGACAGAGATCAGAAACAGGAAGTCGGGCATTTTCACCCCTCCCTAACCCAGGAATCACCGGACAGGAACAACAACAACAACTTGCATTTATATAGCGCCTTTAACATAGCAACATGTCCCAAGGTGCTTCAAAAGACTGCACATAGTGAGATATTAGGACAGGTGACCTTGGCCAAAGAGGTAGGTTTTAGCGAGCGTCTTAAAGGACGAGAGAGAGAGAGGCGGAGAGGTTTAGGGAGGGAATTTCAGAGCTCAGGACCTTGGCAACTGAAGGCACGGCCGCCAATGGTGGAGCAATGGAAATCGGGGATGCTCAAGAGGCCAGAATTGGAGGAGCGCAGAGATCTCGGCGGGTTGTGGGGATGGAGGAGGTTACAGAGACAGGAAAAGGGGCGAGGCCCCGGAGGGATTTGAAAACAAGGATGAGAATTTTAAAACTGAGGCATTGCCGGACTGGGAGCGAATGTAGGCCAGCGAGCACAGGTGACTTGGTGCGAGTTAGGACACGGGCAGTAGGGTTTTGGATGACCTTAAGTTTATGGAGAGAGGAAGGTGGGAGGCCGGACGAGAGAGCTGTGGAATAGTCCACCTTCTCTCTGAGGCCCTGAAGTTGATTCAAAGCCAATGTGTAGGATCACTCACCATTGCATAAGAATCCTTATCGGCTGAGTAACCAGATAACATCTTCACATCAACAATTACCATGTTGGAAACTGGGCGGTCACCCGTGTAGCTAGAACATAGACAGGAGAGAAGGGTGAGACAATGGCCATAGGGGCCATTAAACACTGACCCTCACACTCACTCCCATGAAACACTGACCCTCACACTCACTCCCATTAAACACTGACCCTCACACTCACTCCCATTAAACACTGACCCTCACACTCACTCCCATTAAACACTGACCCTCACTCACTCCTATTAAACACTGACCCTCACACTCACTCCCATTAAACACTGACCCTCACACTCACTCCCATTAAACACTGACCCTCACACTCACTCCCATTAAACACTGACCCTCACACTCACTCCCATTAAACACTGACCCTCACACTCACTCCCATTAAACACTGACCCTCACACTCACTCCCATTAAACACTGACCCTCACACTCACACCCATTAAACACTGACCCTCACACTCACTCCCATTAAACACTGACCCTCACACTCACTCCCATGAAACACTGACCCTCACACTCACTCCCATTAAACACTGACCCTCACACTCACTCCCATTAAACACTGACCCTCACACTCACTCCCATTAAACACTGACCCTCACACTCGCTCCCATTAAACACTGACCCTCACACTCACTCCCATTAAACACTGACCCTCACACTCACTCCCATTAAACACTGACCCTCACACTCACTCCCATGAAACACTGACCCTCACACTCACTCCCATTAAACACTGACCCTCACACTCACACCCATTAAACACTGACCCTCACACTCGCTCCCATTAAACACTGACCCTCACACTCACACCCATTAAACACTGACCCTCACACTCGCTCCCATTAAACACTGACCCTCACACTCACACCCATTAAACACTGACCCTCACACTCACTCCCATGAAACACTGACCCTCACACTCACTCCCATTAAACACTGACCCTCACACTCACTCCCATTAAACACTGACCCTCACACTCACTCCCATTAAACACTGACCCTCACACTCGCTCCCATTAAACACTGACCCTCACACTCACTCCCATTAAACACTGACCCTCACACTCACACCCATTAAACACTGACCCTCACACTCGCTCCCATTAAACACTGACCCTCACACTCACTCCCATTAAACACTGACCCTCACACTCACTCCCATTAAACACTGACCCTCACACTCACTCCCATTAAACACTGACCCTCACACTCGCTCCCATTAAACACTGACCCCCACACTCACTCCCATTAAACACTGACCCTCACACTCACTCCCATTAAACACTGACCCTCACACTCACTCCCATTAAACACTGACCCTCACACTCACACTCCCACTAAACACTGACCCTCACACACACTCCCATTAAACACTGACCCTCACTCACTCCCATTAAACACTGACCCTCACACTCACTCCCATTAAACACTGACCCTCACACTCACTCCCATGAAACACTGACCCTCACACTCACTCCCATTAAACACTGACCCTCACACTCACTCCCATTAAACACTGACCCTCACACTCACTCCCATTAAACACTGACCCTCACTCACTCCTATTAAACACTGACCCTCACACTCACTCCCATTAAACACTGACCCTCACACTCACTCCCATTAAACACTGACCCTCACACTCACTCCCATTAAACACTGACCCTCACACTCACTCCCATTAAACACTGACCCTCATACTCACTCCCATTAAACACTGACCCTCACACTCACTCCCATTAAACACTGACCCTCACACTCACACCCATTAAACACTGACCCTCACACTCACTCCAATTAAACACTGACCCTCACACTCACTCCCATTAAACACTGACCCTCACACTCACTCCCATTAAACAGTGACCCTCACACTCACTCTCATTAAACACTGACCCTCACACTCACTCCCATTAAACACTGACCCTCACACTCACTCCCATTAAACACTGACCCTCGCACTCACTCCCATTAAACACTGACCCTCACACTCACTCCCATTAATCACTGACCCTCACACTCACTCCCATTAAACACTGACCCTCACACTCACTCCTATTTAACACTGACCCTCACACTCATTAAAGACTGACCCTCACACACACTCCTATTAAACACTGACCCTTACACTAACTCCTATTAAACACTGACCCTCACACTCACTCCTATTAAACACTGACCCTCACACTCACTCCCATTAAACACTGACCCTCACACTCACTCCCATTAAACACTGACCCTCACACACACTCCCATTAAACACTGACCCTCACACTCACTCCTATTAAACACTGACCCTCACACTCACTCCCATTAAACACTGACCCTCACACACACTCCCATTAAACACTGACCCTCACACTCACTCCCATTAAACACTGACCCTCACACTCACTCCCATTAAACACTGATCCTCACACTCACTCCCATTAAACACTGACCCTCACACTCACACCCATTAAACACTGACCCTCACACTCACTCCCATTAAACACTGACCCTCACACTCACTCCCATTAAACACTGACCCTCACACTCACTCCCATTAAACACTGACCCTCACACTCACTCCCATTAAACACTGACCCTCACACACACTCCCATTAAACACTGACCCTCACACTCACACCCATTAAACACTGACCCTCACACACACTCCCATTAAACACTGACCCTCACACTCACACCCATTAAAGACTGACCCTCACACTCACACCCATTCAAGACTGACCCTCACACTCACTCCCATTAAACACTGACCTTCACTCCCATTAAACACTGACCCTCACACTCACTCCCATTGAACACTGACCCTCACACTCACTCCCATTAAACACTGACCCTCACACTCACACACATTAAACAGTGACCCTCACACACACTCCCATTAAACACTGACCCTCACACTCACTCCCATTAAACACTGACCCTCACACTCACTCCCATTAAACACTGACCCTCACACTCACTCCCATTAAACACTGACCCTCACACTCACTCCCATTAAACACTGACCCTCACACTCACTCCCATTAAACACTGACCCTCACACTCACTCCCATTAAACACTGACCCTCACACTCACTCCCATTAAACACTGACCCTCACACTCACTCCCATTAAACACTGACCCTCACACTCACTCCCATTAAACACTGACCCTCACACTCACTCCCATTAAACACTGACCCTCACACTCACACCCATTAAACACTGACCCTCACACTCACTCCCATTAAACACTGACCCTCACACTCACTCCCATTAAACACTGACCCTCACACTCACTCCCATTAAACACTGACCCTCACACTCACACCCATTAAACACTGACCCTCACACTCACTCCCATTAAACACTGACCCTCACACTCACACCCATGAAACACTGACCCTCACACTCACTCCCATTAAACACTGACCCTCACACTCACTCCCATTAAACACTGACCCTCACACACACTCCCATTAAACACTGACCCTCACACTCACTCCCATTAAACACTGACCCTCACACTCGCTCCCATTAAACACTGGCCCTCACACTCACTCCCATTAAACACTGACCCTCACACTCACTCCCATTAAACACTGACCCTCACACTCACTCCCATTAAACACTGACCCTCACACTCACTCCCATTAAACACTGACCCTCACACTCACACCCATGAAACACTGACCCTCACACTCACTCCCATTAAACACTGACCCTCACACTCACTCCCATTAAACACTGACCCTCACACTCACTCCCATTAAACACTGACCCTCACACACACTCCCATTAAACACTGACCCTCACACTCACTCCCATTAAACACTGACCCTCACACTCGCTCCCATTAAACACTGACCCTCACACTCACTCCCATTAAACACTGACCCTCACACTCACTCCCATTAAACACTGACCCTCACACTCACTCCCATTAAACACTGACCCTCACACTCACTCCCATTAAACACTGACCCTCACACTCACACCCATTAAACACTGACCCTCACACACACTCCCATTAAACACTGACCCTCACACTCACTCCCATTAAACACTGACCCTCACACTCACTCCCATTAAACACTGACCCTCACACTCACTCCCATTAAACACTGACCCTCACACACACTCCCATTAAACACTGACCCTCACACACACTCCCATTAAGCACTGACCCTCACACTCACACCCATTAAACACTGACCCTCACACACACTCCCATTAAACACTGACCCTCACACTCACACCCATTAAAGACTGACCCTCACACTCACACCCATTAAACACTGACCCTCACACTCACTCCCATTAAACACTGACCCTCACACTCACTCCCATTAAACACTGACCCTCACACTCACTCACATTAAACACTGACCCTCACACTCACTCCCATTAAACACTGGCCCTCACACTCACACCCATGAAACACTGACCCTCACACTCACTCCCATTAAACACTGACCCTCACACTCACTCCCATTAAACACTGACCCTCACACTCACTCCCATTAAAAACTGACCCTCACACTCACACCCATTAAACACTGACCCTCACACTCACTCCCATTAAACACTGACCCTCACACTCACTCCCATTAAAGACTGACCCTCACACTCACTCCCATTAAACACTGACCCTCACACTCACACCCATTAAACACTGACCCTCACACACACTCCCATTAAACACTGACCCTCACACTCACTCCCATTAAACACTGACCCTCACACTCACACCCATTAAACACTGACCCTCACACACACTCCCATTAAACACTGACCCTCACACTCACTCCCATTAAACACTGACCCTCACACTCACTCCCATTAAACACTGACCCTCACACTCACTCCCATTAAACACTGACCCTCACACTCACTCCCATTAAACACTGACCCTCACACTCACTCCCATTAAACACTGACCCTCACACTCACTCCCATTAAACACTGACCCTCACACTCACTCCCATTAAACACTGACCCTCACACTCACTCCCATTAAACACTGACCCTCACACTCACTCCCATTAAACACTGATCCTCACACTCAGTCCCATTAAACACTGACCCTCACACACACTCCCATTAAACACTGACCCTCACACTCACTCCCATTAAACACTGACCCTCACACTCACTCCCATTAAACACTGACCCTCACACTCACTCCCATTAAACACTGACCCTCACACTCACACCCATTAAACACTGACCCTCACACTCACTCCCATTAAACACTGACCCTCACACTCACTCCCATTAAACACTGACCCTCACACACACTACCATTAAACACTGACCCTCACACTCGCTCCCATTAAACACTGACCCTCACACTCGCTCCCATTAAACACTGACCCTCACACTCACTCCCATTAAACACTGACCCTCACACTCACTCCCATTAAACACTGACCCTCACTCACTCCTATTAAACACTGACCCTCACACTCACTCCCATTAAACACTGACCCTCACACTCACACCCATTAAACACTGACCCTCACTCACTATTAAACACTGACCCTCACACTCACTCCCATTAAACACTGACCCTCACACACACTCCCATTAAACACTGACCCTCACACTCACTCCCATTAAACACTGACCCTCACACTCGCTGCCATTAAACACTGACCCTCACACTCACTCCTATAAAACACTGACCCTCACACTCACTCCGATTAAAGACTGACCCTCACACACACTCCCATTAAACACTGACCCTCACACTCACTCCCATTAAACACTGACCCTCACACTCACTCCCATTAAACACTGACCCTCACACTCACTCCTATTAAACACTGACCCTCACACTCACTCCTATTAAAGACTGACCCTCACACTCACTCCTATTAAACACTGACCCTCACACTCACTCCCATTAAACACTGACCCTCACACTCACTCCTATTAAAGACTGACCCTCACACTCACTCCTATTAAACACTGACCCTCACACTCACTCCCATTAAACACTGACCCTCACACTCACTCCTATTTAACACTGACCCTCACACTCACTCCCATTAAACACTGACCCTCACACTCACTCCTATTAAACACTGACCCTCACACTCACTCCCATTAAACACTGACCCTCACACTCACTCCCATTAAACACTGACCCTCACACTCACTCCTATTTAACACTGACCCTCACACTCACTCCCATTAAACACTGACCCTCACACTCACTCCTATTAAACACTGACCCTCACACTCACTCCCATTAAACACTGACCCTCACACTCACTCCTATTTAACACTGACCCTCACACTCACTCCCATTAAACACTGACCCTCACACTCACTCCTATTAAACACTGACCCTCACACTCACTCCCATTAAACACTGACCCTCACACTCACTCCCATTAAACAATGACCCTCACACTCACTCCCATTAAACACTGACCCTCACACTCACTCCCATTAAACACTGACCCTCACTCACTCCCATTAAACACTGACCCTCACACTCACTCCCATTAAACACTGACCCTCACACACACTCCCATTAAACACTGACCCTCACACTCACTCCCATTAAACACTGACCCTCACACTCACTCCTATTAAACACTGACCCTTACACTAACTCCTATTAAACACTGACCCTCACACTCACTCCTATTAAACACTGACCCTCACACACACTCCCATTAAACACTGACCCTCACACTCACTCCCATTAAACACTGACCCTCACACTCACTCCCATTAAACACTGATCCTCACACTCACTCCCATTAAACACTGACCCTCACACTCACACCCATTAAACACTGACCCTCACACACACTCCCATTAAACACTGACCCTCACACTCACACCCATTAAACACTGACCCTCACACACACTCCCATTAAACACTGACCCTCACACTCACACCCATTAAAGACTGACCCTCACACTCACACCCATTCAGGACTGACCCTCACACTCACTCCCATTAAACACTGACCTTCACTCCCATTAAACACTGACCCTCACACTCACTCCCATTGAACACTGACCCTCACACTCACTCCCATTAAACACTGACCCTCACAATCACACACATTAAACAGTGACCCTCACACACACTCCCATTAAACACTGACCCTCACACTCACTCCCATTAAACACTGACCCTCACACTCACTCCCATTAAACACTGACCCTCACACTCACTCCCATTAAACACTGACCCTCACACTCACTCCCATTAAACACTGACCCTCACACTCACTCCCGTTAAACACTGACCCTCACACTCACTCCCATTAAACACTGACCCTCACACTCACTCCCATTAAACACTGACCCTCACACTCACTCCCATTAAACACTGACCCTCACACTCACTCCCATTAAACACTGACCCTCACACTCACTCCCATTAAACACTGACCCTCACACTCACACCCATTAAACACTGACCCTCACACTCACTCCCATTAAACACTGACCCTCACACTCACTCCCATTAAACACTGACCCTCACACTCACTCCCATTAAACACTGACCCTCACACTCACTCCCATTAAACACTGACCCTCACACTCACTCCCATTAAACACTGACCCTCACACTCACTCCCATTAAACACTGACCCTCACACTCACTCCCATTAAACACTGACCCTCACACTCACACCCATTAAACACTGACCCTCACACTCACTCCTATTAAACAGTGACCCTCACACTAACTCCTATTAAACACTGACCCTCACACTCACTCCTATTAAACACTGACCCTCACACACACTCCCATTAAACACTGACCCTCACACTCACTCCCATTAAACACTGACCCTCACACTCACTCCCATTAAACACTGAACCTCACACTCACACCCATTAAACACTGACCCTCACACTCACTCCCATTAAACACTGACCCTCACACTCACTCCCATTAAACACTGACCCTCACACTCACTCCCATTAAACACTGACCCTCACACTCACTCCCATTAAACACTGACCCTCACACTCACTCCCATTAAACACTGACCCTCACACTCACTCCCATTAAACACTGACCCTCACACTCACTCCCATTAAACACTGACCCTCACACTCACTCCCATTAAACACTGACCCTCACACTCACACCCATTAAACACTGACCCTCACACTCACTCCTATTAAACAGTGACCCTCACACTAACTCCTATTAAACACTGACCCTCACACTCACTCCTATTAAACACTGACCCTCACACACACTCCCATTAAACACTGACCCTCACACTCACTCCCATTAAACACTGACCCTCACACTCACTCCCATTAAACACTGATCCTCACACTCACTCCCATTAAACACTGACCCTCACACTCACACCCATTAAACACTGACCCTCACACTCACTCCCATTAAACACTGACCCTCACACTCACTCCCATTAAACACTGACCCTCACACTCACTCCCATTAAACACTGACCCTCACACTCACTCCCATTAAACACTGACCCTCACACACACTCCCATTAAGCACTGACCCTCACACTCACACCCATTAAAGACTGACCCTCACACTCACACCCATTAAACACTGATCCTCACACTCACTCCCATTAAACACTGACCCTCACACACACTCCCATTAAACACTGACCCTCACACTCACACCCATTAAAGACTGACCCTCACACTCACACCCATTAAACACTGACCCTCACACTCACACCCATTAAACACTGACCCTCACACACACTCCCATTAAACACTGACCCTCACACTCACACCCATTAAACACTGATCCTCACACTCACTCCCATTAAACACTGACCCTCACACTCACTCCCATTAAAGACTGACCCTCACACTCACACCCATTAAACACTGACCCTCACACTCACACCCATTAAACACTGACCCTCACACACACTCCCATTAAAGACTGACCCTCACACTCACACCCATTAAACACTGATCCTCACACTCACTCCCATTAAACACTGACCCTCACACTCACTCCCATTAAACACTGACCCTCACACTCACTCCCATTAAACACTGACCCTCACACTCACTCCCATTAAACACTGGCCCTCACACTCACACCCATGAAACACTGACCCTCACACTCACTCCCATTAAACACTGACCCTCACACTCACTCCCATTAAACACTGACCCTCACACTCACTCCCATTAAAAACTGACCCTCACACTCACTCCCATTAAACACTGACCCTCACACTCACACCCATTAAACACTGACACTCACACTCACTCCCATTAAACACTGACCCTCACACTCACTCCCATTAAACACTGACCCTCACACTCACTCCCATTAAACACTGACCCTCACACTCACTCCCATTAAACACTGACCCTCACACTCACTCCCATTAAACACTGGCCCTCACACTCACACCCATTAAACACTGACCCTCACACTCACTCCCATTAAACACTGACCCTCACACTCACTCCCATTAAAGACTGACCCTCACACTCACTCCCATTAAACACTGACCCTCACACTCACTCCCATTAAACACTGACCCTCACACTCACAGCCATTAAACACTGACCCTCACACTCACTCCCATTAAACACTGACCCTCACACTCACACCCATTAAACACTGACCCTCACACTCACTCCCATTAAACACTGACCCTCACACTCACTCCCATTAAACACTGACCCTCACACACACTACCATTAAACACTGACCCTCACACTCGCTCCCATTAAACACTGACCCTCACACTCGCTCCCATTAAACACTGACCCTCACACTCACTCACATTAAACACTGACCCTCACACTCACTCCCATTAAACACTGACCCTCATACTCACTCCCATTAAACACTGACCCTCACTCACTCCTATTAAACACTGACACTCACACTCACTCCCATTAAACACTGACCCTCACACTCACACCCATTAAACACTGACCCTCACTCACTATTAAACACTGACCCTCACACTCACTCCCATTAAACACTGACCCTCACACACACTCCCATTAAACACTGACCCTCACACTCGCTCCCATTAAACACTGACCCTCACACTCACTCCTATAAAACACTGACCCTCACACTCACTCCGATTAAAGACTGACCCTCACACACACTCCCATTAAACACTGACCCTCACACTCACTCCCATTAAACACTGACCCTCACACTCACTCCCATTAAACACTGACCCTCACACTCACACCCATTAAACACTGACCCTCACACTCACTCCTATTAAAGACTGACCCTCACACTCACTCCTGTTAAACACTGACCCTCACACTCACTCCTATTAAACACTGACCCTCACACTCACTCCCATTAAACACTGACCCTCACACTCACTCCTATTTAACACTGACCCTCACACTCACTCCCATTAAACACTGACCCTCACAGTCACTCCTATTAAACACTGACCCTCACACTCACTCCCATTAAACACTGACCCTCACACTCACTCCCATTAAACACTGACCCTCACACTCACTCCTATTTAACACTGACCCTCACACTCACTCCCATTAAACACTGACCCTCACACTCACTCCTATTAAACACTGACCCTCACACTCACTCCCATTAAACACTGACCCTCACACTCACTCCTATTTAACACTGACCCTCACACTCACTCCCATTAAACACTGACCCTCACACTCACTCCTATTAAACACTGACCATCACACTCACTCCCATTAAACACTGACCCTCACTCTCACTCCTATTTAACACTGACCCTCACACTCACTCCCATTAAACACTGACCCTCACACTCACTCCCATTAAACACTGACCCTCACACTCACTCATATTAAACACTGACCCTCACACTCATTAAAGACTGACCCTCACACACACTCCCATTAAACACTGACCCTCACACTCACTCCCATTAAACACTGACCCTCACACTCACTCCTATTAAACACTGACCCTTACACTAACTCCTATTAAACACTGACCCTCACACTCACTCCTATTAAACACTGACCCTCACACACACTCCCATTAAACACTGACCCTCACACTCACTCCAATTAAACACTGACCCTCACACTCACTCCCATTAAACACTGATCCTCACACTCACTCCCATTAAACACTGACCCTCACACTCACACCCATTAAACACTGACCCTCACACTCACTCCCATTAAACACTGACCCTCACACTCACTCCCATTAAACACTGACCCTCACACTCACTCCCATTAAACACTGACCCTCACACTCACTCCCATTAAACACTGACCCTCACACACACTCCCATTAAACACTGACCCTCACACTCACACCCATTAAACACTGACCCTCACACACACTCCCATTAAACACTGACCCTCACACTCACACCCATTAAAGACTGACCCTCACACACACTCCCATTAAACACTGACCCTCACACTCACACCCATTAAACACTGACCCTCACACTCACACCCATTCAGGACTGACCCTCACACTCACTCCCATTGAACACTGACCCTCACACTCACTCCCATTAAACACTGACCCTCACACTCACACACATTAAACAGTGACCCTCACACACACTCCCATTAAACACTGACCCTCACACTCACTCCCATTAAACACTGACCCTCACACTCACTCCCATTAAACACTGACCCTCACACTCACTCCCATTAAACACTGACCCTCACACTCACTCCCATTAAACACTGACCCTCACACTCACTCCCATTAAACACTGACCCTCACACTCACTCCCATTAAACACTGACCCTCACACTCACTCCCATTAAACACTGACCCTCACACTCACACCCATTAAACACTGACCCTCACACTCACTCCCATTAAACACTGACCCTCACACTCACTCCCATTAAACACTGACCCTCACACTCACACCCATTAAACACTGACCCTCACACTCACTCCCATTAAACACTGACCCTCACACTCACTCCCATTAAACACTGACCCTCACACTCACTCCCATTAAACACTGACCCTCACACTCACTCCCATTAAACACTGACCCTCACACTCACTCCCATTAAACACTGACCCTCACACTCACACTCCCATTAAACACTAACCCTCACACACACTCCCATTAAACACTGACCCTCACACTCACTCCCATTAAACACTGACCCTCACACTCGCTCCCATTAAACACTGGCCCTCACACTCACTCCCATTAAACACTGACCCTCACACTCACTCCCATTAACCACTGAC
Source organism: Somniosus microcephalus (assembly GCF_052327205.1). NCBI lineage: Eukaryota > Metazoa > Chordata > Chondrichthyes > Squaliformes > Somniosidae > Somniosus > Somniosus microcephalus. The sequence continues at coordinate 10,269,032 of NC_141008.1, forward strand.
CCTCACACTCACTCCCATTAAACACTGACCCTCACACTCACTCCCATTAAACACTGACCCTCACTCACTCCTATTAAACACTGACCCTCACACTCACTCCCATTAAACACTGACCCTCACACTCACTCCCATTAAACACTGACCCTCACACTCACTCCCATTAAACACTGACCCTCACACTCACTTCCATTAAACAGACCCTCACACTCACTCCCATCAAACACTGACCCTCACACTCACTCATATTAAACACTGATCCTCACACTCACACCCATTAAAGACTGACCCTCACACACACTCCCATTAAACACTGACCCTCACACTCACTCCTATTAAACAGTGACCCTCACACTAACTCCTATTAAACACTGACCCTCACACTCACTCCTATTAAACACTGACCCTCACACACACTCCCATTAAACACTGACCCTCACACTCACTCCCATTAAACACTGACCCTCACACTCACTCCCATTAAACACTGACCCTCACACTCACTCCCATTAAACACTGACCCTCACACTCACACCCATTAAACACTGACCCTCACACTCACTCCCATTAAACACTGACCCTCACACTCACTCCCATTAAACACTGACCCTCACACACACTCCCATTAAGCACTGACCCTCACACTCACACCCATTAAACACTGACCCTCACACACACTCCCATTAAACACTGACCCTCACACTCACACCCATTAAAGACTGACCCTCACACTCACACCCATTCAACACTGACCCTCACACTCACTCCCATTAAACACTGACCCTCACACTCACTCCCATTAAACACTGGCCCTCACACTCACACCCATGAAACACTGACCCTCACACTCACTCCCATTAAACACTGACCCTCACACTCACTCCCATTAAACACTGACCCTCACACTCACTCCCATTAAAAACTGACCCTCACACTCACTCCCATTAAACACTGACCCTCACACTCACTCCCATTAAACACTGGCCCTCACACTCACACCCATGAAACACTGACCCTCACACTCACTCCCATTAAACACTGACCCTCACACTCACTCCCATTAAACACTGACCCTCACACTCACTCCCATTAAAAACTGACCCTCACACTCACACCCATTAAACACTGACCCTCACACTCACTCCCATTAAACACTGGCCCTCACACTCACACCCATTAAACACTGACCCTCACACTCACTCCCATTAAACACTGACCCTCACACTCACTCCCATTAAACACTGACCCTCACACTCACTCCCATTAAAGACTGACCCTCACACTCACTCCCATTAAACACTGACCCTCACACTCACTCCCATTAAACACTGACCCTCACACTCACTCCCATTAAACACTGACCCTCACACTCACTCCCATTAAACACTGACCCTCACACTCACTCCCATTAAACACTGACCCTCACACTCACTCCCATTAAACACTGACCCTCACACACACTCCCATTAAACACTGACCCTCACACTCACTCCCATTAAACACTGACCCTCACACTCACTCCCATTAAACACTGACCCTCACACTCACTCCCATTAAACACTGACCCTCACACTCACACCCATTAAACACTGACCCTCACACTCACTCCCATTAAACACTGACCCTCACACTCACTCCCATTAAACACTGACCCTCACACACACTACCATTAAACACTGACCCTCACACTCGCTCCCATTAAACACTGACCCTCACACTCGCTCCCATTAAACACTGACCCTCACACTCACTCCCATTAAACACTGACCCTCACACTCACTCCCATTAAACACTGACCCTCACACTCACTCCCATTAAACACTGACCCTCACACTCACTCCCATTAAACACTGACCCTCACACTCACTCCCATTAAACACTGACCCTCACACTCACTCCCATTAAACACTGACCCTCACACTCACTCCCATTAAACACTGACCCTCACACTCACTCCCATTAAACACTGACCCTCACTCACTCCTATTAAACACTGACCCTCACACTCACTCCCATTAAACACTGACCCTCACACTCACACCCATTAAACACGGACCCTCACTCACTATTAAACACTGACCCTCACACTCACTCCGATTAAAGACTGACCCTCACACACACTCCCATTAAACACTGACCCTCACACTCACTCCCATTAAACACTGACCCTCACACTCACTCCCATTAAACACTGACCCTCACACTCACTCCTATTAAAGACTGACCCTCACACTCACTCCTATTAAACACTGACCCTCACACTCACTCCTATTAAACACTGACCCTCACACTCACTCCCATTAAACACTGACCCTCACACTCACTCCTATTAAACACTGACCCTCACACTCACTCCCATTAAACACTGACCCTCACACACACTCCCATTAAACACTGACCCTCACACTCACTCCTATTAAACACTGACCCTCACACTCACTCCTATTAAACACTGACCCTCACACTCACTCCCATTAAACACTGACCCTCACACACACTACCATTAAACACTGACCCTCACACTCGCTCCCATTAAACACTGACCCTCACACTCGCTCCCATTAAACACTGACCCTCACACTCACTCCCATTAAACACTGACCCTCATACTCACTCCCATTAAACACTGACCCTCACTCACTCCTATTAAACACTGACCCTCACACTCACTCCCATTAAACACTGACCCTCACACTCACACCCATTAAACACGGACCCTCACTCACTATTAAACACTGACCCTCACATTCACTCCGATTAAAGACTGACCCTCACACACACTCCCATTAAACACTGACCCTCACACTCACTCCCATTAAACACTGACCCTCACACTCACTCCCATTAAACACTGACCCTCACACTCACTCCTATTAAACACTGACCCTCACACTCACTCCTATTAAAGACTGACCCTCACACTCACTCCTATTAAACACTGACCCTCACACTCACTCCCATTAAACACTGACCCTCACACTCACTCCTATTAAACACTGACCCTCACACTCACTCCCATTAAACACTGACCCTCACACTCACTCCTATTAAACACTGACCCTCACACTCACTCCCATTAAACACTGACCCTCACACTCACTCCCATTAAACACTGATCCTCACACACTCCCATTAAACACTGACCCTCACACTCACTCCCATTAAACACTGACCCTCACACCCATTAAACACTGACCCTCACACTCACTCCCATTAAACACTGACCCTCACACTCACTCCCATTAAACACTGACCCTCACACTCACTCCCATTAAACATTGACCCTCACACTCACACCCATTAAACACTGACCCTCACACTCACTCCCATTAAACACTGACCCTCACACTCACTCCCATTAAACACTGACCCTCACACTCAATCCCATTAAACACTGATCCTCACACTCACTCCAATTAAACACTGGCCCTCACACTCACTCCCATTAAACACTGACCCTCACACTCACTCCCATTAAACACTGACCCTCACACTCACACCCATTAATCACTGACCCTCACACTCACTCCCATTAAACACTGACCCTCACACTCACACCCATTAAACGCTGACCCTCACACTCACTCCCATTAAACACTGACCCTCACACTCACTCCCATTAAACACTGGCCCTCACACTCACTCCCATTAAACACTGGCCCTCACACTCACTCCCATTAAACACTGACCCTCACACTCACTCCCATTAAACACTGACCCTCACACTCACACCCATTAAACACTGACCCTCACACTCACTCCCATTAAACACTGACCCTCACACTCACTCCCATTAAACACTGACCCTCACACTCACACCCATTAAACACTGACCCTCACACTCACTCCCATGAAACACTGACCCTCACACTCACACCTATTAAACACTGACCCTCACACTCACTCCCATTAAACACTGACCCTCACACTCACTCCCATTAAACACTGACCCTCACACTCACTCCCATTAAACACTGACCCTCACACTCACTCCCATTAAACACTGACCCTCACACTCACTCCCATTAAACACTGACCCTCACACTCCCTCCCATTAAACACTGACCCTCACACACACTCCCATTAAACACTGACCCTCACACTCACTCCCATTAAACACTGACCCTCACACTCACTCCTATTAAACACTGACCCTCACACTCACTCCTATTAAAGACTGACCCTCACACTCACTCCTATTAAACACTGACCCTCACACTCACTCCCATTAAACACTGACCCTCACACTCACTCCTATTAAACACTGACCCTCACACTCACTCCCATTAAACACTGACCCTCACACTCACTCCTATTAAACACTGACCCTCACACTCACTCCCATTAAACACTGACCCTCACACTCACTCCCATTAAACACTGATCCTCACACACTCCCATTAAACACTGACCCTCACACTCACTCCCATTAAACACTGACCCTCACACCCATTAAACACTGACCCTCACACTCACTCCCATTAAACACTGACCCTCACACTCACTCCCATTAAACACTGACCCTCACACTCACACCCATTAAACACTGACCCTCACACTCACTCCCATTAAACACTGACCCTCACACTCACTCCCATTAAACACTGACCCTCACACTCACTCCCATTAAACACTGACCCTCACACTCACTCCCATTAAACACTGACCCTCACACTCACTCCCATTAAACACTGACCCTCACACTCACTCCCATTAAACACTGACCCTCACACTCACTCCCATTAAACACTGACCCTCACACTCAATCCCATTAAACACTGATCCTCACACTCACTCCAATTAAACACTGGCCCTCACACTCACTCCCATTAAACACTGACCCTCACACTCACTCCCATTAAACACTGACCCTCACACTCACACCCATTAATCACTGACCCTCACACTCACTCCCATTAAACACTGACCCTCACACTCACACCCATTAAACGCTGACCCTCACTCACTCCCATTAAACACTGACCCTCACACTCACACCCATTAAACGCTGACCCTCACACTCACTCCCATTAAACACTGACCCTCACACTCACACCCATTAAACGCTGACCCTCACACTCACTCCCATTAAACACTGACCCTCACACTCACTCCCATTAAACACTGACCCTCACACTCACACCCATTAATCACTGACCCTCACACTCACTCCCATTAAACACTGACCCTCACACTCACACCCATTAAACGCTGACCCTCACACTCACTCCCATTAAACACTGACCCTCACACTCACACCCATTAAACACTGACCCTCACACTCACACCCATTAAACACTGACCCTCACACACACTCCCATTAAACACTGACCCTCACACTCACTCCCATTAAACACTGACCCTCACACTCACACCCATTAAACGCTGACCCTCACACTCACTCCCATTAAACACTGACCCTCACACTCACTCCCATTAAACACTGACCCTCACACTCACTCACATTAAACACTGACACTCACACTCACACCCATTAAACACTGACCCTCACACTCACTCCCATTAAACACTGACCCTCACACTCACTCCCATTAAACACTGACCCTCACACTCAATCCCATTAAACACTGACCCTCACACTCACTCCCATTAAACACTGACCCTCACACTCACTCCCATTAAACACTGACCCTCACACTCACTCCCATTAAACACTGACCCTCACACTCAATCCCATTAAACACTGATCCTCACACTCACTCCAATTAAACACTGGCCCTCACACTCACTCCCATTAAACACTGACCCTCACACTCACTCCCATTAAACACTGACCCTCACACTCACTCCCATTAAACACTGACCCTCACACTCACTCCCATTAAACACTGACCCTCACACTCACTCCCATTAAACACTGACCCTCACACTCACACCCATTAAACACTGACCCTCACACTCACTCCCATTAAACACTGACCCTCACACTCACACCCATTAAACACTGACCCTCACACTCACTCCCATTAAACACTGACCCTCACACTCCCTCCCATTAAACACTGACCCTCACACACACTCCCATTAAACACTGACCCTCGCACTCACTCCCATTAAACACTGACCCTCACACTCACTCCCATTAAACACTGACCCTCACACTCACACCCATTAAACACTGACCCTCACACTCACTCCCATTAAACACTGACCCTCACACTCACACCCATTAAACACTGACCCTCACACTCACTCCCATTAAACACTGACCCTCACACACACTCCCATTAAACACTGACCCTCACACTCACTCCCATTAAACACTGACCCTCACACTCACTCCCATTAAACACTGACCCTCACACTCACTCCCATCAAACACTGACCCTCGCACTCACTCCTATTAAACACTGACCCTCACACTCACTCCCATTAAACACTGACCCTCACACTCACTCCCATTAAACACTGACCCTCACACTCCCTCCCCGTATTGTACACAGCTCCTCACTCACGTGACATTGATGTTGATTTTGGGCTTTGATTCAGCATTTACAATTTCAGTCAACATCTCCACAGATACAGTGAACACGGAGTCTTTCTGTGCGGGAGGTGTGTTGTAACGGAGAGTTGTCTGGAAATGAACACGATTTGATGACTTGATGGATAAATTGTCTCCCGGCCTCTCCATATCCCTCACTCCCTCCTCTCTGTATCCCTCACTCCCTCCTCCCCGTATCCCTCACTCCCTCCTCCCCGTGTCCCTCACTCCCTCCTCTCCGTATCCCTCACTCCCTCCTCTCCGTATCCCTCACTCCCTGCTCCCCGTATCCATCACTCCCTCCTCCCCGTGTCCCTCACTCCGTCCTCTCTGTATCCGTCACTCCCTCCTCCCCGTATCCCTCACTCCCTCCTCCCCGTGTCCCTCACTCCCTCCTCTCTGTATCCCTCACTCCCTCCTCCCCGTATCCCTCACTCCTTCCTCCCCGTATCCCTCACTCCCTCCTCCCCGTATCACTCCCTCCCTCCTCCCCGTATCCCTCACTCCCTCCTCCCCGTATCCCTCACTCCTTCCTCCCCGTATCCCTCACTCCCTCCTCCCCGTATCCCTCACTCCTTCCTCCCCGTATCCCTCACTCCTTCCTCCCCGTATCCCTCACTCCCTCCTCCCCGTATCACTCACTCCCTCCTCCCCGTGTCCCTCACTCCCTCCTCCCCGTATCCCTCACTCGCTCCTCCCCGTATCCCTCGCTCCCTCCTCCCTGTATCCCTCCCTCCCTCCTCCCCGTATCCCTCACTCCCTCCTCCTCGTATCCCTCCCTCCCTCCTCCCCGTATCCCTCCCTCCCTCCTCCCCGTATCCCTCACTCCCTCCTCCCCGTATCCCTCACTCCCTCCTCCCCGTATCCCTCACTCCCTCCTCCCCGTATCCCTCACTCCCTCCTCCCCGTATCCCTCACTCCCCGTATCCCTCACTCCCCGTATCCCTCACTCCCCGTATCCCTTACTCCCCGTATCCCTTACTCCCACCATCCCATTAACCTCACTTCCATTTTTAATTCCTTCCATCCTTTCCTCCATATTACCCTTCTCTCCTCACTCTTGCCCTCCCTCCACTCCTCCTCCCACTCTCAATTCCTCCTTCCCTATGGTCCTTCCCTCCCTGCTCACCTTCTCATGGAATCCCTGGAGCCGGGAATAGTGGATGATGCTGGCTCCCTACTGAGGAGGGAGGAGGTAGAGAAGGAGGTGGAGGGAGAGAGGGAGGGCAATGGAGAGAGGTAGAGAGGGAGACAGGAAGAGGGAGGAAAGGAATAGAGAGAGGGAGAGGAGGAGGCAAGGGAGGGAGGAAAGGAGGGAGATGGGAAGGAATTAGGGTGGGTGAGAAGGAGGGAGGGATTGTGGGAGGGAGTGAGTGTGGGACGGAGGGAGAGCATGGGAGTGTGGGAGGGGGTGAGCGAGGGAGGGATGGTGTCAGTGTGGGAGGGGGAGGGAGGGCATGTGGGAGGGAGGGAGTGTGGGAAGGAGGGAGCAAAGGTGTAAGGGAGGGAGGGTGTTTGGTAGGCAGGAGGGAGGGAGTGTGGGAGAAAAGGAGGGAGGGAGGGAAAGAGTGTGCGAGGGAAGGAAGGAGTGTTGGTGAAAGGGAGGGAGGGAGTTGTGATGAAATATATGTCTTCATCAGCCCCTGTGTTTTACCTGCATTGTATTGTGTACCGCCCCCTTTTCCCCTATTGTGTGTATTGGCTCCGCCCCTGTCTTTTGTCATATAAAGGTCTCAAGAGCTGTATGAGTCATTCTGCCAGACGAATCCGATGTGGAATGACGTGCAATGTTCTTAGCGATTAAAAGCCTTCAGTTGAATCCTTTAACTTCTTGTCTTTCAGTTATTGATGGCACATCAATTTTAATCGCTAAGAACACCAAGATGGAGCGACTCCTGAAACCAGAGCGCTTGGATCTGGACCCCCATGCCACAGACGCAGCCACACAGTTCGGACACTGGTTCCAATGCTTCGAATTTTTCATCGAAACCTCAGCCACCGCCATAGCAGCCGCGACCGCCACCGGAGACGTGAAACTGGGAATCCTGCGAAACCGGGTGAGTCATCGGGTCTCCCCTCTCATCCGAGATGCCACCAGCTATGAGGATGCCTGCACCATTCTGAAGGCCCACTACGTGCGGCCAATAAACGAGGTGTACGCCAGGCATCTTCTGACTACTCGCACGCAGCGGCATGGTGAGTCACTAGAGGACTTCATGCTAAGCCTAAAAGTACTGGGCAGAGACTGTAACTGTAAGGCCGTGTCTGCCATCGTGTACACGGAGGAGCTGATCCGAGACTCCTTTATTGCGGGCCTCAGTTCAAATTACATTCGGCAGAAACTGTTTGAAAAGGAGGGACTGGACTTAAAACAGGCTATGGGTATAGCGCGATCGCTGGATATGGCCCAGAGGAACTCTGAATCCTGTTCCTCAGGCCACGCGGCCCACTCCGCCTCGTGCGCGCCGTGGGGGCCGCCATCTTCACCTCCCAGGTCTCAGGCCAGCCCAGCACCATCGGAGCCCCAGCCTCCACCCAGGAGCCCCACTACTGCCGCGATGCATCGGGGCCCGAAATGCTACTTCTGCGGCCAGGACAAACACTCCAGGCATTTGTGCCCAGCGAAGGGCACCACCTGTTTTAAATGCGGGAAGAAAGGACATTTCAGTAAAGTCTGCAGAGGGAACCCCGCCTCCAACTCCGCCACCGCCGCGTGCGCGCCGTGGGGGTGGCCATTTTGGACGCCATCTTGTCCACCCTCATGGAGTCCACCATCTTGTCCTGGCTACACGGACCTCCAGGACCCACTGGTGGCCTCGATCCCGGTGGATCAATCCAGGCCGCATCCGTTGTCTAGATCGATGATGGACATAGAGGTAAACGGGAACAAGGTTAAATGCTTGATTGACTGCGGGAGCACCGAAAGCTTTATTCATCCTAGCCTGGTAAAATGACTTTCACTAACGATAGTCCCTACATAGGGCAAAATCGCCATGGCTGATAAGACTCATACCTCAAAAATTACAGGTTTCTGCGCGGTTATGTTGTCGGTAAAAGGCACTGATTACAGAGATTTTAAACTGTTGATAATGCCAGATCTCTGTGTGAGCGTGATCTTGGGTCTGGACTTCCAGTGCCACCACCAAAGTATCACGCTTACCTACGGTGGGTCCCAGCCGCCCCTCACAGTGTGCGGTCTGGCTACCCTGAAGGTCAAGCCGCCCTCTCTGTTCGCCAACCTCGCACCCAACTGTCGACCCATAGCGACCAAGAGTAGGCGGTACAGCTGGGAGGACAGACGGTTCATTGCGTCTGAAGTAGAAAGACTCAAGCGGGAGGGTATCATCGAATGCAGTACCAGCCCGTGGCGCGCCCAGGTAGTAGTAGTTAAGGGTAGCGAAAAGAAGCGGATGGTGATAGATTATAGCCAGACGGTTAATCTATACACCCAGCTAGACGCCTACCCTCTGCCCCGCATAGCGGATATGGTTAACCAAATTGTGCAATACCGGGTGTTTTCCACCATCGACCTAAAATCGGCATATCACCAGCTCCCCATTAGGCCGGAGGACCATCCATACACCGCCTTCGAGGCGAACGGACGCCTCTACCACTTCCTCAGAGTCCCCTTTGGGGTAACGAATGGGGTCTCGGTCTTCCAGCGGGAGATGGACCACATGGTCGATGAGAACCAGTTAACAGCCACCTATCCATACCTAGACAACGTCACCATCTGCGGCCACGACCAGCAAGACCACGATTCGAACCTCGCGAGATTTCTGAAAACCGCCCTCAGGCTCAATCTCACCTACAACGAGGATAAGTGTGTCTTTAGCACCACGCGCCTCTGTATCCTGGGCTGCGTGGTGGAAAATGGGGATATCGGTCCGGACCCCGACCGATTGCGCCCCCTACGGGAGCTACCCCTACCAAACACTCCCAAGGCCCTGAAAAGGTGCCTGGGGTTTTTCTCCTATTACGCCCAATGGGTCCCCAATTATTCCGACAAGGCCCGTCCCCTCCTGAAATCAACGTCCTTCCCGCTCACGGCCGAGGCCCACGCCGCCTTCAACAGCAATAAACACGACATTGAGAAGGCCGCGCTGCGGGCAGTGGACGAAAACATCCCTTTCCAGGTCGAAAGCGATGCGTCCGACTTCGCTTTAGCAGCCACCCTCAACCAGGATGGGCGGCCCGTAGCCTTTTTCTCAAGAACCCTCCAAGGGCCCGAGATCAGGCACTCCTTGGTAGAGAAGGAGGCCCAGGCCATAGTGGAGGCAGTGCGGCACTGGAGGCACTACCTAGCCGGCAAACGCTTCACCCTGCTTACCGACCAGCGATCGGTAGCCTTCATGTTTAACAACAAAGAGGGGGAAGATCAAGAACGACAAAATTCTCAGGTGGCAGATTGAACTCTCCACGTTTGAGTGCGACATAATATATAGGCCGGGGGCCCTCAACGAACCCCCCGACGCCCTATCACGAGGGATGCGTGCCAGCATCCAGGGGGACAGGCTACAGGGCCTCCACAATGGCCTCTGCCACCCCGGGGTCACCCGGCTATTTCACTTTATAAAATCCCGTAACCTGCCCTATTCCATCGAGGAGGTCTGGTCTATGACCAGGGACTGCCGCACCTGTGCGGAATGCAAGCCCCGTTTTTACAGGCCCGATCGAGCCCACCTGATCAAAGCTACACGGTCATTCGAGTGCCTGAGCTTAGATTTCAAGGGACCACTCCCCTCCACCGACCGCAATGTGTACTTTCTCAACATTGTGGACGAGTACTCCCGCTTCCCATTCGCCTACCCCTGCCCAGACATGACCAGTGCCACGGTCATCAAGTGCCTCGGCAGCCTGTTTTGCACGTTCGGCATGCCGAACTACATCCACACTGACAGGGGGGCGTCGTTCATGAGCGACGAACTGCGCCAATACCTGCTCTCGAAGGGGATAGCCACGAGTCGGACCACTAGTTATAACCCCTGGGGTAATGGGCAAGTGGAGAGGGAGAGCGCGACGGTGTGGAAGGCGGTCACCTTAGCACTAAGGTCTAAAGGCCTCCCTACCTCCCGCTGGCAAGAGGTCCTCCCAGACGTACTCCACTCGATAAGGTCGCTACTGTGTACTGCTACTAACGCCACTCCTCACGAGAAGATGTTTGTTTTTCCCCGCAAATCAACCTCAGGAGTGTCCCTACCTTCGTGGCTCTCCACCCCAGGGACAGTCCTATTACGGAAGCATGTGAGGGGCCACAAAACGGATCCCCTCGTGGAGGCAGTACACCTACTCCACGCAAACCCACAGTACGCGTACGTCAAGCACGCCGACGGGCGTGAGGACACCGTGTTCATAAAGGACCTCGCCTTGGCAGGAAGCGACGACGACCCATCCTCACCACCTCCAGAAGAACCTCCACCATTCCCAGAGGTATCCTCACCACCCCCAGAAGTACCTGCAACACCCCCAGCACATGGGTATGCCCAGGAGGGCACCACGGACTCCCAGTCGGAACCCGAGGTACTGTTGCGACGTTCAGGAAGGACTATCACACCCCCGGACAGACTAAATCTGTAGAAGGGGTGAATGTGATGAAATATATGTCTTCATCAGCCCCTGTGTTTTACCTGCATTGTATTGTGTGTACCGCCCCCTTTTCCCCTATTGTGTGTATTGGCTCCGCCCCTGTCTTTTGTCATATAAAGGTCTCAAGAGCTGTATGAGTCATTCTGCCAGACGAATCCGATGTAGAATGACGTGCAATGTTCTTAGTGATTCAAATCCTTCAGTTGAATCCTTTAACTTCTTGTCCTTGAGTTATTGATGGCACATCAGGAGTGTTGGTGGGAGGGAGGGAAGGAGTGAGGTATTGGAGGGGGAGAGGGAGCGAGTGAAGAGTGAGGAGTGACCCACCTGGAGGAGGAGGCAGCTGGTGCCGCTGATCTGGGCGCTGTAGTTTCCTGGAATCTCCTCCAAGGGCTGTCTCTGCAGCAGGAGCTGGTTGGAGGCATCGATGTGAAACTCTCGGTGGAATCCGGCCTCTGTGGTCAGGGACACTGAGCTGTGGGGGTCATTGTCGTGGGTCAACTCCCCGTACAGGGACAGGGCATGGAGGGCAACCACCGTGTCCTGAGGGAGCAAAGAAAGGGTTAGTCACTCCTGCAGCCCACACACAGAGCAGGAAAGGTCCAGGCTCTGTCCCCGGTCTGTGCTGAGTTGGCCGATCTCACACCCGGTGTGGTACTGAGGCTCAGGCACAGGCAGAGGGGTGAAAGGTTGGACCTCTTGACCTCTCTGTCTCTCGCCCCACCCCCCTACCCCCGGGTTACCTGGGTCGATGCGAATCCCCCATAGGAATTCCTCTGCTTGACCAGCCAGCTGACGATGGGAATGGCCTGGCCCAGGTCGGAAGTCGTGACCTGGGGCTTGGAGAGGAGGGCCAGCAGGACATAGGCCGTCATCTCTACCTCCGCTGAGGGCGCCTTCCACCAGAACCCTGGATGCTCCTCTTCCTCAGACGTCTCTGCCCGCTTCCAGTGGGTCAACCCATCTGCAACAGGAGATTGCAGGGGGTGTCACCATTAGTTACGCTTCACCCCATGGTCCAACATCGTCTTCCTGCACCCCATGGTCCAATATGCAGTCTTCCCACACCTCACAGTCCAATATTTCCTCATGGCTGAAGAGCCAGTCACATCTCCCCATGGCTGAACAGTCAGTCCCAGCTCCCCATGGTTGAACAGTCAGTCCCATCTCCCCATGGTTGAACAGTCAGTCCCAGCTCCCCATGGTTGAACAGTCAGTCCCATCTCCCCATGGTTGAACAGTCAGTCCCATCTCCCCATGGTTGAACAGTCAGTCCCATCTCCCCATGGTTGAACAGTCAGTCCCATCTCCCCATGGTTGAACAGTCAGTCCCATCTCCCCATGGTTGAACAGTCAGTCCCATCTCCCCATGGTTGAACAGTCAGTCCCATCTCCCCATGGTTGAACAGTCAGTCCCATCTCCCCATGGTTGAACAGTCAGTCCCATCTCCCCATGGTTGAACAGTCAGTCCCATCTCCCCATGGTTGAACAGTCAGTCCCATCTCCCCATGGTTGAACAGTCAGTCCCATCTCCCCATGGTTGAACAGTCAGTCCCATCTCCCCATGGTTGAACAGTCAGTCCCATCTCCCCATGGTTGAACAGTCAGTCCCATCTCCCCATGGTTGAACAGTCAGTCCCATCTCCCCATGGTTGAACAGTCAGTCCCATCTCCCCATGGTTGAACAGTCAGTCCCAGCTCCCCATGGTTGAACAGTCAGTCCCATCTCCCCAGGGTTGAACAGTCAGTCCCATCTTCCCCTGGATGAATATCCAGTTCCATCCCCCCATGGTTGAAGAGCCAGCCACCGCGGAAAAGGCTGGGCCCTGGTGAGGGGAACAGGGAGGAGAGAGCAGGACAGGAGGTGGATGGAGCGAATGTGGGAGAACGAGGCCCCACCTTGATTGATGGCCAGGCCCTGGAGCCTGTGTAGTAGTTGCTCCCTCGTGGCTTGGTCCCCGGCCAGGGTGAAGGTGTAGGCCAGAAGGGCCAGGGTGTAGGTATTGTTCACCGTCTCCAACGCCTTCCTCAGGCAGCCCAGGGCCCTGTCTGTCACTCCCGTCTGGACACAAGAGGGAGACGGAGAGAGTAGGTCAGAGACACAGGGTCAATCCCTCCTCCCCATATCTCTCACTCAACCATCCCATATCCTGATAAACCTTCTCCGATAGCCTCTCCCCTCTCCGATAGCCCCTCCCCTCTCCGATAGCCCCGCCCCTCTCCGATAGCCCCGCCCCTCTCCGATAGCCCCGCCCCTCTCCGATAGCCCCGCCCCTCTCCGATAGCCCCTCCCCTCTCCGATAGCCCCTCCCCTCTCCGATAGCCCCTCCCCTCTCCGATAGCCCCTCCCCTCTCCGATAGCCCCGCCCCTCTCCGATAGCCCCGCCCCTCTCCGATAGCCCCGCCCCTCTCCAATAGCCCCTCCCCGCTCCGATAGCCCCTCCTCGCTCCGATAGCCCGCCCCTGTCTGATAGCCCCTCCCTGCTCCGATAGCCACTCCCCTCTCCGATAGCCCCTCCCCGCTCCGATAGCCCCGCCCCTCTGATAGCCCCTCCCCGCTCCGATAGCCCCTCCCCGCTCCGATAGCCCCTCCCCGCTCCGATAGCCCCTCCCCGCTCCGATAGCCCCGCCCCTCTCTGATAGCCCCTCCCCGCTCCGATAGCCCCTCCCCTCTCCGATAGCCCCTCCCCGCTCTGATAGCCCCTCCTCACTCCGATAGCCCCTCCCCTCTCCGATAGCCCCCCTGCTCCGATAGCCCCGCCCCTGAGATAGCCCCTCCCCGCTCCGATAGCCCCGCCCCTCTCCAATAGCCCCCTCCCCGCTCCGATAGCCCCGCCCGCTCTGATAGCCACGCCCCTCTCCGATAGCCCCTCCCCGCTCCGATAGCCCCTCCACTCTCCGATAGCCCCTCGCCGCTCCGATAGCCCCTCCCCACTCCGATAGCCCCTCCCCTCTCCGATAGCCCCTCCCCTCTCCGATAGCCCCTCCCCTCTCCGATAGCCCCTCCCCTCTCCGATAGCCCCTCCTCGCTCTGATAGCCCCGCCCCTGTCTGATAGCCCCTCCCTGCTCCGATAGCCCCGCCCCTCTCCGATAGCCCCTCCACTCTCCGACAGTCCCTCCCTGCTCCGACAGTCCCTCCCCGCTCCGATAGCCCCTCCCCGCTCCGATAGCCCCTCCACTCTCCGATAGCCCCTCCCTGCTCCGATAGCCCCTCCCCTCTCTGATAGCCCCTCCCCTCTCCGATAGCCCCTCCCTGCTCCGATAGCCCCTCCCCGCTCCGATAGCCCCTCCCCTCTCCGATAGCCCCTCCCCTCACCGATAGCCCCTCCACTCTCCGATAGCCCCTCCACTCTCCGATAGCCCCCCCGCTCCGATAGCCCCATCCCGCTCCGATAGCCCCTCCCCTCTCCGATAGCCCCTCCCTGCTCCGATAGCCCCTCCCCGCTCCGATAGCCCCTCCCCGCTCCGATAGCCCCTCCCCTCTCCTACAGCCCCGCCCCTCTCCGACAGCCCCTCCCCGCTCCGACAGCCCCTCGACTCTCCGATAGCCCCTCCCCGCTCCGATAGCCCCTCCCCGCTCCGATAGCCCCTCCCCGCTCCGATAGCCCCGCCACTCTCCGATAGCCCCTCCCCGCTCCGATCGCTCCTCCACTCTCCGATAGCCCCGCCACTCTCCGATAACCCCTCCCCTCTCCGATAGCCCCTCCACTCTCCGATAACCCCTCCCCACTCCGATAGCCCCTCCCCTCTCCGATAGCCCCTCCCCGCTCCGATAGCCCCTCCCCGCTCCGATAGCCCCTCCCCGCTCCGATAGCCCCTCCCCTCTCCGATAGCCCCTCCCCGCTCCGATAGCCCCTCCCCGCTCCGATAGCCCCTCCCCTCTCCGATAGCCCCTCCACTCTCCGATAGCCCCTCGCCGCTCCGATAGCCCCTCCCCGCTCCGATAGCCCCTCCCCTCTCCGATAGCCCCTCCCCTCTCCGATAGCCCCTCCCCTCTCCGATAGCCCCTCCCCGCTCCGATAGCCCCTCCACTCTCCGATAGCCCCTCCCCGCTCCGATAGCCCCTCCCCGCTCCGATAGCCCCTCCACTCTCCGATAACCCCTCCCTTCTCCGATAGCCCCTCCCCGCTCCGATAGCCCCTCCCCGCTCCGATAACCCCTCCCCTCTCCGATAGCCCCTCCCCTCTCCGATAGCCCCTCCCCGCTCCGATAGCCCCTCCCCGCTCCGATAGCCCCTCCACTCTCCGATAACCCCTCCCCTCTCCGATAGCATCCTTTGTAAGCAGGTTCGAGAGTCCCACATGGTGTGTTGCCTACCTGGAGCCAGGGTGAGGGACATCTCAAACCAGCTTGAAAGGATACTGGAGAGGGTGGGGGAGCATCCAGTCACTGTGGTCCATTCTGGGACCAACAATATAGGGAAGAGTAGGTAAGAGGTCCTGTTTGGGGAGTACCAGGAACTTGGAGCTAAATTAAAGAACAGGACCTCAAGGGTTATAATCTTTGGATTATTACCTGAGCCATGTGCAAATTGGGGTAGGGATAAGCTGATTGGGGAAGTAAACACATGACTAAAGGAGTGGTGTGGGAAAAAGGTGTTCCATTTCATGGGGCACTGGCACTAGTATTGGGACAGGAAGGAACTGCACCGTTGGGACGGGTTCCACCTGAATTGGCGTGGGACCAGGGTCCTAGCGGAAAGGGTAAATAGGGTGGTCGCAAGGACTTTAAACTAGTAAATAGGGAGGAGGGCTGAGGTGGAAATTGTAGTAAAAATAGTACAAAAACAAACAAAAGGGAAGAGAGTAGAATAACAGTCAGAAATTGTGCTTTAGGCAGTACAGGTAAAGGGAAAACTAAAAGATGTAAAGCGATTAAACCAGGTGAGAGAAATAAGAAACATGTGAGTAAAACATTAGTGCTGAAAGATCGGCTAGGGTGTGTGGCCCAATTAAGCGTCTAGGATGTTCAAAAAGGAATTTAAGGTGATACAGAACCAGTTTATAGCCCTGAGGGGCAAGAGCTCTCTTTGCCAAAAAGGACAGCCATGGACGACTAAAGAGGTAAGGGACAGCGTTAAAACTAAAAGAAAAAGCATACAAAAATGCAAAAAATAGCAGAGATCCTGGCGAATGGAAAAAAGATACAAAGAACAGCAAAGGGTCATAAAACAGACAATAAGAGCTATAAAAAGGGAGTATGAAAAGAAACTTGCAAGGGATATCAAAATCAACAGAAAGAACTTTTACAATTATATTAGGAAAAAGAGGGTGGTCAGGAGCAATGTTGGCCCCTTAAAAACTGAAAGCGGTGATATTGTCAATGAAAATAAGGAAATGGCAGACATGTTGAATAATTACTTTGCATCAGTATTTACAGAAGAGGAAGAGGATAGCATTCCGAAAATCCCAAGGAGACTAATACTGAATCGGGGACAGAGACTCAATAAAATAAAATTAAGAAAAATAACAGTAATGAAGAAAATAATGGCACTAAAGAGTGACAAATCCCCAGGACCAGATGGTTTCCATCCCAGGGTTTAAAGGAAGTAGGTGAGCACATTGCAGATGCCCGAACTATAATCTTCCAAAGTTCTCTAGATTCAGGAACCATTGAAAATTTGCGCATGTCAGTCCGTTATTGAAGAATGATGAGAGAGGGAAACCAGGGAATTTTAGACCAGTTAGACTAACATCTGTTGTCAGGAAATTACTAGTCTATAATTAAGGATAGGGTGACTGAACACATTGAAAATTTTCAGTTGATCAGAGAGATTTGTGAAAGGCAGGTCATGCCTGACAAACCTGATTGAATTTTTTGAGGAGGTGACTAAAGTAGTGAACAGGGGAATGTCTATGGATGTTATTTACATGGACTTCTAGAAGGTATTTGATAAAGTCCCACATAAGAGACTGTTAACTAACGTAGAAGCCCACAGAATTGAGGGCAAATTATTGACCTGGTTAGGAAATTGGCTGAGCGGCAGGAGACAGGCAGTAGGGATAATGGGCAGGTACTGAAATTGGCAGGATGTGACTAGTGGTGTCCCGCAGGGATCTGTGTTGGGGCCTCAACTATTCACAGTATTTATTAACGACTTAGATGATGGCATAGAAAGTCATATATCCAAATTTGCCGATGACACAAAGATAGGCGGCATTGTAAGCAGTGTAGATGAAAGCATAAAATTACAGAGGGACATCGACAGATTAAGTGAATGGGCAAAACTGTGGCAAATGGATTTCAATGTAAGCAAATGTGAGGTCATCCACTTTGGACCTAAAAAAGGATAGAACAGGGTACTGTCTAAATGGTCACGCCTGTCAGTCACATTAGTCTCTTCTGCCTGTGCCACACTAGTCTGGCACGCTAGACAGTCACACCTGTGACAGGTTAGTTGATCATACCAGCCTGTCACGCCAGTCCACCTCCACCCTCCCCTCCCCTCCCCTCCCCCTCCTCCCATATAATGAACCGGGAGTGAAGATACGAGTCTCTCACCATCTTGTGGTCTGTTTTTGCCAATTCGAGTAATGCCGAGGTCACGTAAGCTGACAAGGAAATGTGATCATCGACTCCGCCCTGAGGGGGAAACAAGTATAAATCATAGAGGGAAACATTTATCAGTCTGAGCGCACAGTGGGAGAGTGAAGTGCCTCCAACAGTGCAGCACTTCCTCAGTGCTGCCCCTCTGACAGTGCAGTGCTCCCTCAGTACTGCCCCTCCGACAGTGCAGTGCTCCCTCAGTACTGCCCCTCTGACAGTGCAGCGCTATCTCAGTACGGCCCCTCCGACAGTGCAGTGCACACTCAGTGCTGCCCCTCTGACAGTGCAGTGCTCCCTCAGTGCTGCCCCTCTGACAGTGCAGCGCTCCCTCAGAGCTGCCCCTCCGACAGTGCAGTGCTCCCTCAGTGCTGCCCCTCCGACAGTGCAGCGCTCCCTCAGAGCTGCCCCTCCGACAGTGCAGTGCTCCCTCAGTGCTGCCCCTCTGACCCTCCGTACTGCCCCTCTGACCCTCAATACTGCCCCTCTGACCCTCAGTACTGCCCCTCTGACTCTCAGTACTGCCTCATGACCCTCAGTACTGGCCCCCTGACCCTCACTCCTGCCCTCTGACCCTCAGTACTGGCCCTCTGACCCTCACTCCTACACTCTGACCCTCACTCCTGCCCTCTGACCCTCAGTACTGCCCCTGACACTCACTCCTGCCCTCTGACCCGCAGTACTGGCCCTCTGACCCTCACTCCTGCCCGCTGACCCTCACTCCTGCCCGCTGACCCTCACTCCTGCCCGCTGACCCGCACTCCTGCCCGCTGACCCGCACTCCTGCCCCCTGACCCGCACTCCTGCCCCCTGACCCTCACTCCTGCCCCCTGACCCTCACTCCTGCCCCCTGACCCTCACTCCTGCCCTCTGACCCTCACTCCTGCCCTCTGACCCTCACTCCTGCCCTCTGACCCTCACTCCTGCCCTCTGACCCTCACTCCTGCCCTCTGACCCTCACTCCTGCCCTCTGACCCTCACTCCTGCCCTCTGACCCTCACTCCTGCCCTCTGACCCTCACTCCTGCCCTCTGACCCTCACTCCTGCCCTCTGACCCTCACTCCTGCCCTCTGACCCTCACTCCTGCCCTCTGACCCTCACTCCTGCCCTCTGACCCTCACTCCTGCCCTCTGACCCTCACTCCTGCCCTCTGACCCTCACTCCTGCCCTCTGACCCTCACTCCTGCCCTCTGACCCTCACTCCTGCCCTCTGACCCTCACTCCTGCCCTCTGACCCTCACTCCTGCCCTCTGACCCTCACTCCTGCCCTCTGACCCTCACTCCTGCCCTCTGACCCTCACTCCTGCCCTCTGACCCTCACTCCTGCCCTCTGACCCTCACTCCTGCCCTCTGACCCTCACTCCTGCCCTCTGACCCTCACTCCTGCCCTCTGACCCTCACTCCTGCCCTCTGACTCTCACTCCTGCCCCAATCCTCACTCCTGCCCTCTGACCCTCAGTACTGCCCCTGACCCTCACTCCTGCCCTCTGACCCTCAGTACTGCCCCTCTGACCCTCAGTACTGCCCCTGACCCTCACTCCTGCCCTCTGACCCTCACTCCTGCCCTCTGACCCTCACTCCTGCCCTCTGACCCTCACTCCTGCCCTCTGACCCTCACTCCTGCCCTCTGACCCTCACTCCTGCCCTCTGACCCTCACTCCTGCCCTCTGACCCTCACTCCTGCCCTCTGACCCTCACTCCTGCCCTCTGACCCTCACTCCTGCCCCTGACCCTCAGTACTGCCCCTGACCCTCACTTCTGCCCTCTGACCCTCAGTATTGCCCCTGACTCTCACTCCTGCCCTCTGATCCTCAGTACTGCCCCTCTGACCCTCAGTACTGCCCCTGACTCTCACTCCTGCCCTCTGATCCTCAGTACTGCCCTCTGACCCTCAGTACTGCCCCTAACTCTCACTCCTGCCCTCTGATCCTCAGTACTGCCCCTCTGACCCTCAGTACTGCCCCTGACTCTCACTCCTGCCCTCTGACCCTCAGTACTGCCCTCTGACCCTCAGTACTGCCCCTCTGACCCTCAGTACTGCCCCTGACTCTCACTCCTGCCCTCTGACCCTCAGTACTGCCCCTGACTCTCACTCCTGCCCCTGACCCTCACTCCTGCCCTCTGACCCTCAGTACTGCCCCTGACCCTCAGTACTGGCCTCTGACACTTGTACCTTCATAGCATTGTTGAACAGACTGCCCAGACTGGCGAAGCAGCCCGAGTCCAGACGGTATTTCAGGAAGAAGCTGGTGGACTGACGGAGGATGGAATCATCGATGAAGATGTAGGGCCGGGCGTGGAGGAACGACTTCAACACGAAGGCAGTCAGCCTGAGAGAGAGAGAGAGGGAATGTGACACAGTGGAGGGAGAACAAGAACAGTGGGATCTCTCTGTCTCGCTCTCTATCTGTCTCTCTCCCTATCTGCCTCTCTGTATCACTCTCTGTGTCTCTTTCTCTGTCTCTCACTAATATTCTCTGTCCCTCTCCCTTTCAGTCCCACACTCTATCTCTCTTTCAGTCCCACACTCTATCTCTCTGTCTCTCCCGCTCTCTCTATGTCTTTCCCTCTCTCCCTCTCTCTCTATCTCTCCATCTGTCTCTGTCTCTCCCTCTCTCTATCTGTCTTTCCCCCCCTGTCTCTCCCTCTGTCTCTGTCTCTACCTCTCTCTGGCTCTCTCTATCTCTCCCTCTCTGTCTCTCACTCTCTCTGTCTGTCTCTTTCTCTGCCTCTCTCTCTGTCTCTCTCACTCTCTCTCTACCTGTCTTTCCCTCACTCTCTGTCTTGCCCCCTCTCTGTTTCTCTGCCTCTCTCTGTCTCTTCCTTTGACTCTGTGTCTGTCTCTCCCTCTCTCACTACTCTGTCTCTCCCTCTCACTACTCTTTCTCTCTCTCTCTGTCTCACTCTTTCTCTTTCTATCTGTCTTTCCCTCTCTGTCTTTCTCTCCCTGTCTTTATCTTTGTGTCTGTCTCTACATCTCTCTGTGTCTCGCTCTCTCTCTGTTTGTCTCTGTCTCTTCCTCTCTCTCTCTCTATGTCTCTCTCACTCTCCCCCTCTCTACTTCTATCACAATATAATTCTCATTCCTACATGAGTCATTGAAGAGAGTTCCGTGATCACTAACGCAACTCTCACACCCATGGGCACTGATGACCATTGTAGCCACCTCACACCCGCTGAGATTGGTTAGGCCGGGGAATGGAGCCTGGGCCTTTCCTGCTTTGTGTGTGGGGCTGAGGCCGGGACATTCCCCTCTGTGTGCTTGGGATGCCCCAGGTGTGTGTGTGACGGGAGTTGCCGGGGAAGCGACGGCCCCCCTTGCTCTGTACCAGGTGTTCCCTTCCGAGTCGCTCGTCCCAAATGCGCTGAAGGATCCGTCGTGGTGTTTGAACGTCAATTGTCGCTGGTAACCTGTGGGGGAGGGGAGAGGGTTACTAGTGGGATAAACGGGAGCCAAAGCACAGAGAGACAGTGTTACACTCACACTCATTTACACTCACACACACTTGCACTTACACACACTCGCACTCACTCACTCATTTACACTCACTCACTCGCACTCACACATACTCACACTCATTTACAAACACACTCGCACTCACACATACTCGCACTCACACTCATTTACAAACACACACTCGCACCCACTCACTCACTCATTTACACTCACTCACTCGCACTCACACATACTCACACTCATTTACAAACACACACTCGCACTCACACACTTGCACACTCACTCATTTACACTCACTCACTCGCACTCACACATACTCGCACTCACACTCATTTACACTCACACATTCGCACTCACACACGCACTCACACTCATTTACACTTACACTCACACTCATTTACACTTACACACACTCGCACTCACACTTACATTCACACTCATTTACACTCACACACACATACACTGGAAATCACACTCATTTACACACACACTCATTTACACTCACTTGCATTCACTCACACTCGCACTGACACTCATTTACACTCACACACACTCACTCGCACTCACTCACACTCGCACTCACTCACTCGTACTCACTCACAATCGCACTTACACACACTCGCACACGCACTCACTCAAACTCACTCGCACTCACTCACTCACTCACACACTCACACACACTAGCACTCACTCACACACTCGCACTCACACACACTCGCACTCACACTCACACACACTCGCACACACTCGCACTCGCACACACACATTTATAAAATTCTAACAGGACTAGACAGACTAAATGCAGGAAGGATGTTCCCGATGGCCAGGGAGTCCAGAACCAGGGGTCACAGTCCAGGGATAAGGGGTAAGCCATTTAGGACTGAGATGAGGAGGAACTTCTTCACCCAGAGAGTGGTGAGCCTGTGGAATTCTCTACCACAGAAGGCAGTGGAGGCCAATTAATTAAATATATGCAAGAAGGAGTTAGATATATTTCTTAAGGCTGGAGGGATCAAGGGATATGGGGAGAAGGCAGGGACAGGGTACTGAATTTGGATGATCAGCCATGATCTCATTGAATGGTGGGGCAGGCTCGAGGGGCTGAATGGCCTACTCCTGCTCCTATCTTCTATGTTTCTATACACAGTCGCAATCACACACTTACACTTACACTCATTTACACTCACACACTTTTTTAAATTCGCTTCTGGGATGTGGGTGTTGCTGGCAAGGCCAGCATTTATTGCCCATCCCTAATTGCCCTTGAGAAGGTGGTGGTGAGCCGCCTTCTTGAATCGCCACAGTCCATGTGGTGAAGGTGCCCCCACAGTGCTGTTAGGGAGGGATTTCCAGGGTTTTGACCCAGCGACGATAAAGGATCGGCGATATACTTGTAAGTCAGGATGGTGTGTGACTTGGAGGGGAACTTGGAGGTGGTGGTGTTCCCATGCACCTGCTGCCCTTGTCCTTCTAGGTGGAACAGGTCGTGGGTTTGGGAGGTGCTGCCAAAGAAGCCTTGGTGAGTTGCTGCAGTGCATCTTGTAGATGGTACACACTGCAGCCACGGTGCGCCGGTGGTGGAGGGAGTGAATGTTTGAGGTGGTGGATGGGGTGCCAATCAAGCGGGCTGCTTTGTCCTGGATGGTGTTGAGCTTCTTGCGTGTTGTTGGAGCTGCACTCATCCAGGCAAGTGGAGAGTATTCCATCACACTCCTTACTTGTGCCTTGTAGATGGTGGAAAGGCTTTGGGGAGTCAGGAGGTGAGACACTCACCGCAGAATACTCAGCCTCTGACCTGCTCTTGTTGCCACAGTATTTCTGTAGCTGGTCCAGTTAAGTTTCTGGTTTATGGTGACCCCCAGGATGTTGATGGTGGGGGATTCGGCGATGGTAATGCCATTGAACGTCAAGGGGCAGTGGTTAGACTCTAGCTTGTTGGAGATGGTCATTGCCTGGCACTTCTGTGACGCGAATGTTATCTGCCACTTATCAGTCCAAGCCTGAACGTCATCCAGGTCTTGTTGCATGTGGGCATGGAATGCTTCATTATCTGAGGAGTTGTGAATGGCGTTGAACACTGTGCAGTCGTCAGCAAACATCCCCACTTCTGACCTTATGTTGGAGGGAAGGTCATTGATGAAGCTGCTGAAGATGGTTGGGCCTAGGACACTGCCCTGAGGAACTCCTGCAGCGATGTCCTGGGGCTGAGATGATTGACTTCCAACCACCACAACCATCTTCCTTTGTGCTAGGTATGACTCCAGCCAGTGGAGCGTTTTCCCCCTGATTCCCACTGACTTCAGGTTTACTAGGGCTCCTTGATGCCACACTCGATCAAATGCTGCCTTGATGTCAAGAGCAATCACTCTCACCTCTGGAATTCAGCTCCTTTGTTCATGTTTGGACCAAGGCTGTAATGAGGTCAGGAGCCGAGTGGTCTTGACGGAACCCAAACTGGGCATCAGTTAGCAGGTTATTGGTGAGTAAGTGCCGCTTGATAGCAGTGTCATAAGAACATAAGAAATAGGAGCAGGAGTAGGCCAATCGGCCCCTCGAGCCTGCTCCGCCATTCAATAAGATCATGGCTGATCTGATCCTAACTGCCAATCTACTATCACAGAACCATCTCCTGAATCTAACAGAATTAGACACACGAAATAGGAGCAGGATCAGGCTACACGGCCCCTGGGCCCGCTCCGCTACCCACAGGGCCATGACCGATCCGAACCTAGACTCATGTCCAAATTCCTGCCCGCTCCCCGTAACCCTTAATTCCCTTTACTTCTAGGAAACTGTCTATTTCTGTTTTAAATTTATGTAATGATGTAGCTTCTACAGCTTTTTGGGGCAGCATATTCCATGGACCTACCACCCTCTGAGTGAAGTAGTTCCTCCTCATCTCAGTTTTGAAAGAGCAGCCCCTTATTCTAAGACTATGCCCCCTAGTTCTAGTTTCACCCATCATTGGGAACATCCTCCCCGCATCCACCCGATCCAACCCCTTCACAATCTTATATGTTTCAATAAGATCGCCTCTCATTCTTCTGAACCCCAATGAGTAGAGTCCCAATCTACTCAACCTCTCCTCATATGTCCATCCCCTCATCCCCGGGATTAACCGAGTGAACCTTCTTTGTACTGACTCGAGAGCAAGTATGTCTTTTCTTAAGTATGGACACCAAAACTGTATGCAGTATTCCAGGTGCGGTCTCACCAATACCTTGTACAACTGAAGCAATACCTCCCTATTTTTATATTCTATCCCCCTAGCAATAAAAGCCAACATTCCATTGGCCTTCTTAATCACTTGCTGCACCTGCATACTAACCTTTTGAGTTTCGTGCACCAGGACCCCCAGATCCCTTTGTACTTCAGTACTTTCCAGTTTCTTGCCATTAAGATAATAACTTGCTCTACGATTTTTCCTGCCAAAGTGCATAACCTCACACTTTCCAGTATTGTATTCCATCTGCCAAATCTCTGCCCACTTACTTAGCCTGTCTATGTCCCCTTTGATATGCCTATCAATTAGTCCAATAAAAGGCGACGAGTTAAGAACGTAACTGAAGGTTTTTATTGGCTAAATAACAGAGCCCACCCTCGTGGGTGATCCGATCCAACAGGGAGGAATACTAGCCAGTCAGCTACCTTTATACCTGGGCAGGTAATGGGCGGAGTCGGAGGTGGTCAGCCCAGGTATAACAGTGCGACAAGAGGCGACCTCGTGTAGTGATGTGACAGTGAGAACAGTGAGAACAATATACAGTGATAACTATAACAGTGGTTTACCACATTCACCCCTTGTTTAGATTAGAGTCCGGCGGGGTGAAGTGTATTACCAGCTCTGGTATGTCAGTCTGTCCGGAGGCTTCGTTAGCCTCTCCGATCGTCGCAGCGGCGGTGTTACATTATCCGGTGTTAAAGCTGGTGTCTGCGTAGTCGGCAAAGGCTCGTGGGGTTCCGGCATGCCGTCTACCTCGGCTGGACTCGGGGGGTTGGGAGGGGGGGGTGAGGGTGCGAGGTCTCGTAAGGAGACAGTGTCCTCCCGTCCGTCTGGGTAAGCCACATAGGCGTACTGGGGGTTGGCGTGCAGGAGGTTCACCTTCTCGACCAGGGGGTCCGTTTTATGGGCCCTCACGTGCTTTCGCAGCAAGACGGGTCCCGGAGAGGTCAGCCAGGTTGGTAGGGTGGTTCCCGTAGTCGACTTCCTGGGGAAGACAAACATTCGGGCATGGGGGGTGGTGTTAATGGCAGTGCAAAGTAGTGACCGGATGGAGTGCAGCGCAATCGGGAGGACCTCTTGCCAGCGGGAGGTTGGGAGGCCCTTAGACTTTAAGGCTAAGAGGGTGGCCTTCCATACCGTCGCGTTCTCTCTTTCCACCTGGCCGTTCCCTCGGGGGTTGTAGCTGGTGGTCCTGCTTGCTGCAATACCCCTCTCCAATAGGAACTGACGGAGTTCCTCGCTCATGAAGGAGGCGCCCCGGTCACTATGTATATAGTTCGGGAACCCGAACAAGGCGAAGAGTTTGTTCAGGCATTTAATGACCGTGTTACTGGTCATGTCTGGGCAGGGGAAGGCAAAGGGGAAACGGGAGTACTCATCAACGATGTTGAGGAAGTACACATTACGGTCGGATGACGGTAGGGGCCCCTTGAAGTCGATGCTCAGACGCTCGAAGGGGCGGGTGGCCTTGATCAGGCTTGCTCTGTCCGGCTTATAGAAGTGCGGTTTGCACTCAGCACAGATCTGGCAGTTCCTGGTCATGGTCCTGACCTCCTCGATGGAGTATGGCAGGTTGCGGGCCTTAATGAAATGGTAGAGTCTGGTGACTCCGGGGTGGCAGAGGTCATTGTGGAGGGTCTGAAGTCTATCACTTTGCGCGCTGGCGCATGTAATGCGTGAAAGAGCATCAGGGGGGTCGTTCAGTTTACCGGGCCGGTACAAGATCTCATAATCATAGGTGGAAAGCTCGATTCTCCACCTCAAGATTTTGTCGTTCTTGATCTTGCCCCTCAGCTTGTTATTAAACATGAAGGCAACCGAGCGTTGGTCGGTGAGGAGGGTAAATCGTTTGCCTGCCAAGTAGTGCCTCCAGCGCCGTACTGCCTCCACAATTGCCTGGGCTTCCTTCTCGACCGACGAGTGTCGGGTCTCGGGGCCCTGTAGGGTCCTTGAGAAGAAGGCTACCGGCCTACCCTCCTGGTTAAGGGTAGCGGCTAGGGCGAAGTCGGATGCATCGCTCTCCACTTGGAAGGGGATTGACTCATCCACTGCGTGCATTGTGGCCTTGGCTATGTCTCCCTTAATGAGGGAGAAGGCCGCGCACGCCTCTTCCGTGAGGGGGAAGGATGTGGTTTTCAGGAGGGGTCTGGCTTTGTCCGCATAATTGGGTACCCATTGGGCATAGTAGGCGAAAAGCCCCAGGGTTCTCCTAAGTGCTTTTGGACAGTGGGGGAGGGGTAGCTCCATGAGGGGGCGCATTCTTTCGGGGTCGGGGCCGATGACTCCGTTCTCTACTACACAGCCAAGGATGGCAAGGCGCGCTGTGTTAAACACGCATTTCTCCTTATTGTAGGTGAGGTTCAGCCGTTGGGCCGTACGGAGGAATTTCTCCAGATTCACGTCGTGGTCCTGCCGGTCGCGGCCGCAGATGGTGACGTTATCTAGGTAGGGGAATGTGGCCTGCAGTCCGTTCTGGTCAACCATCCGGTCCATCTCCCTTTGGAAGACCGAGACCCCGTTGGTGACACCGAAGGGGACCCTAAGGAAGTGGTATAGGCGCCCATTCGCCTCGAAGGCGGTGTACTGGCGGTCCTCGGGGTGGATAGGGAGTTGGTGGTAGGCCGACTTAAGGTCGATGGTCGAGAATACGCGGTATTGTGCAATCTGATTGACCATGTCAGATATGCGGGGAAGGGGGTATGCGTCCAGCTGGGTGTATCTGTTTATGGTCTGGCTGTAGTCGATGACCAGGCGATTTTTATCGCCGGTCTTAACGACCACGACCTGGGCACGCCAGGGGCTGTTGCTCCCCTCGATGATGCCCTCCTTCAGGAGACGCTGCACCTCAGAGCTAATGAAAGCTCTGTCCCCAGCGCTGTACCGCCTGCTCTTGGTAGCGACGGGTTTGCAGTCGGGGGTGAGGTTAGCGAACAGGGAAGGTGGCGGCACCTTGAGGGTGGATAGGCTGCAGGTGTTACGCGGTGGGCGGTTTAACCTTCGCTGGTTGTCGACTGTGAGTGGGGGGAGGGGTCCACCGTATGCTAGGGTTACACTTTGGAGGTGGGATTGGAAGTCCAGCCCTAGTAGGACGGCAGCGCAGAGCTGGGGGAGGACGAGGAGTTTAAAATTTTTATACTCTGTACCCTTAACCGACAAGGTCACAGCACAGTAGCCGCTAATGTCCGTGGCGTGGGACCTCGATGCCATCGAGATTCGGTTGCGCGTTGGCAGGACAGGGAGGGAGTAGTGGCTCACCGTGTCTGGGTGGATGAAGCTCTCCGTGCTTCCGCTGTCGAACAGGCAGGTCGTGGCGTGGCCGTTTACTTTGATGTCCATCATCGACTTGGACAGGTGGTGTGGGCGGGCTTGATCCAGAGTGACGGAGGCTAGCGTGTAGGTAAGCGAGTCGTTGTCGTCTGCGGGCGAGGCGGTCGTCGGGTCCGGGGGCCCGGTGGCAGTCGGGCGTGGTGTGTAAAATGGCGTCTCCCACGAGGTAGGACAAAATGGCGGAGAAGATGGCTGCCCCCATAACTCACATGAGGCACTATTGGGGTCGGTTGCCTTGATCAAAGATGGCCGCCCCCATGACTCACGTGTGGGGATACTGGCCTCAGTTGCCGTGAAAGAAGATGGCCGCCCCCACAGTTCGCATGAGGCACTGCTGGCCTCTGAAGATCCGCTCCTGCAGGCCTTAGAGAAGTGGCCTTTCTTCCTGCAGGTTGTGCAGGTAGAGTTCCTGGCTGGGCAGCGCGACCTCGGGTGCTTCTCCTGGCCGCAAAAGAAGCAGCCGGCGGCCCGATCGCGGGTGCCCGATGTCGGAGCCGGTACCGGGGGTGGCGGGCCCGGTCGGGTCCGGGACGCCGACGCTGAGGTAGGTCCCGGGGGCGGCGCTGCGAAGGGTATTGCGGTAGGGGTCGGGCCCGAGTCCCAGGGTCGCGAGCAGTACCTGGAAAACGCCTCCTGGTCCTGATGGGCCACCTCCAGGGAGAGAGCGAGGGCTTCAGCTTTGTCCAGGTCGAGGTCTTTAGCTTCAAGCAGTCTTTGCCGTGAGTAGTCGGACCGTAGGCCTTTCACAAAGGCATCGCGGATATTATCTTCCGTATTTTCAACAGCCGTCACCGCTTTAAAGTCACAGTTCCTGCCGAGTGCTCTTAGCGCCCGTAAAAATTCAGCTACAGACTCTCCTGGCTGTTGCGGGCGGGATCTTAGGAGGTGCCTGGTGTACATGTAATTTACCGGGCTGCGGTACTGCTGTTTCAGTAGGTTGATAGCGGCCTCGTACGTAGTCGTGTCCTGTATGAGTGCGTATACTCTCGGGCTCGCTTGGGCGTTCAGAAGTCTTAGTTTGGATCTCTGCGGGGCGCCGGATTCTTCCAGGTAGGATTCGAAGCAGTCCAGCCAGTGTTTGAAGTTGAGGGCTGCGTTTGGTGCCTGTGGGTTTAGATCCAGGTATGGTGGTTTCAAGGCTTGCAGCCAAGCCGGCTGGTGTGGCCCGTTGTCTGGAGGCTGCTGTTGCTGTGCTGCTGGGTGAGCTCCTTGCTGTTGCTGTTCATTATCAGACATCTTTAAAATTTAGCCAATAAAATTGATATGCCTATCAATTAGTCCAATAAAAGGCGACGAGTTAAGAACGTAACTGAAGGTTTTTATTGGCTAAATAACAGAGCCCACCCTCGTGGGTGATCCGATCCAACAGGGAGGAATACTAGCCAGTCAGCTACCTTTATACCTGGGCAGGTAATGGGCGGAGTCGGAGGTGGTCAGCCCAGGTATAACAGTGCGACAAGAGGCGACCTCGTGTAGTGATGTGACAGTGAGAACAGTGAGAACAATATACAGTGATAACTATAACAGTGGTTTACCACACCCTTGCAGGTTTTTTATGTCCTCCTCACTTACTACTTTCCCTCCCATCTTAGTATCATCTGCAAACTTTGATATGTTACACTCGGTCCCCTCCTCCAAATCGTTAATATAGATTGTAGAGTTGGGGACCCAGCACTGACCCCTGCGGAACACCACTGGTTACTGATTGCCAGTCTGAGAATGAACCATTTATCCCAACTCTCTGCCTTCTGTTAGATAGCCAATCCTCTATCCATGCCAGAATATTACCCCCAATCCCGTGATTTTTTATCTTAAGCAATAATCTTTTGTGTGGCACCTTGTCAAATGCCTTTTGGAAGTCTAAATACACTATGTCCACTGGTTCCCCTTTATCCACCCTATATGTTACTTCCTCAAAGAACTCCAACAAATTTGTCAAACATGACTTCCCCTTCATAAAACCATGCTGACTTTGTCCTATTAAATTATGATTATCCAAATGTCCTGTTACTGTCTCCTTAATAATGGACTCCAATATTTTACCTACCACAAATGTTAGGCTAACCGGTCTATAGTTTCCAGCCTTCTGTCTACTGCCCTTTTTAAATAAGGGTGTTACATTAGCAGTTTTCCAGTCTGCCGGGACCTTTGCTGTGTCCAGGGAGTTTTGGAAAATTATTACCAATACATCCACAATCCCTACCGCCACTTCCCTCAAGACCCTAGGATGCAAGCCATCAGGTCCAGGTGATTTATCCGCCTTGAGTCCCATTATGTTACTGAGTACCACTTCCTTAGTGATTTTGATCGTGTTTAGCTCCTCCCCCCCATAGCCCCCTGTTTGTCCAGTGTTGGGATATTCTTAGTGTCTTCTACTGTAAAGACTGATACAAAATATTCATTCAGTTTTTTTGCCATCTCCATATTTCCCACCATTAATTTCCCGGTCTCATCCTCTAGCCTTACTTTAGCCACCCTTTTTCTTTTTATATAACTATAAAAACTCTTACTATCTGTTTTTATATTTTTTGCTAATTTACTTTCATAATCTATCTTCCCTTTCTTAATCAATCTTTCTGTTATTTTTTGCTGTCTTTTAAAGTTTTCCCAATCCTCTATCCTCCCACTAGATTTGGCTACCTTATATGCCCTTGTTTTTAGTCGAATACTATCCTTAATTTCTTTACTTAGCCATGGATGGCTGTCTTTTCTTTTACACCCTTTTCTTCTCAGTGGAATATATATTTTTTGGAAGTTGTAAAATAACTCCTTAAATGTACACCACTGATCATGTATCGTCTTACCCTTTAATCTATTTTCCCAATCCACTCTACTCAATTCCGCTCTCATACCTTCATAGTCTCCTTTATTCAAGCTTAGCACGCTTGTTTGAGATCCAACCTTCTCACCCTCTAATTGAATATGGAATTCAACCATGTTATGGTCACTCATTCCAAGGGGATACTTTACTAGGACATTTTTAATTAATCCTGTCTCATTACACAGGACCAGATCTAAGGTTGCTTGCCCCCTGGTCGGTTCAGTTACATACTGCTCAAGAAACCCATCCCTAATACACTCAATGAACTCATCCTCAAGGCAGCCCTGCCCAATTTGATTTGTCCAATTAATATGATAGTTAAAATCCCCCATAATTATAGATGTTCCCTTATTACAAGCCTCAACTATTTCCTGATTGATACTCCGTCCAACAGAGTTGCAACTGTTCGGAGGCCTGTAGACTACGCCCACTAGTGTTTTTTTCCCCTTATTATTCCTTACCTCCACCCAAAGTGTTTCATTATCCTGATCTTTTGACCCAATATCATTTCTCTGTATTGCAGTGATTCCTTCCTTTATTAACTTAGCCACCCCACCTCCCCTTCCTTCCTGCCTGTCCCTCCTGATCGTTAAATAACCTGGTATGTTTAATTCCCAGGCATTGACACCTTCCATCACTTTGCTGATGATTGAGGGTAGACTGATGGGGTGGTAATTGGCTGGGTTGGATTTGTCCTGCTTTTTGTGGACAGGACATACCTGGACAGTTTTCCACATTGTCGGATAGATGCCAGTGTTGTAGCTGTACTGGAACAGCTTGGCTAGAGCCGCGGTTCGTTCTGGAGCACAAGTCTTCAGCACGATAGCCAGGATGTTGTCAGGGCCCATAGCCTATGCTGTATCCAGTGCGATGAGCCGTTTCTTGATATCACATGGAGTGAATCGAATTGGCTGAAGACTGGCTTCTGTGATGGTGGGACCTCAGGAATAGGCCGATATGGATCATCCAGTCGATACTTCTGGCTGAAGATGATTGCAAAGCCTTGTCTTTTGCACTCACGTGCTCGGATCCACCATCATTGAGGATGGGGATATTCATGGAGCCTCTTCCTCCCATTAGTTGTTTAATGGTCCACCACCATTCACGACTGGATGTGGCAGGACTGCAGAGCTTTGATCTGATCCGTTGATTGTGGGATTGCTTAGCCCTGTCTATAGCATGCTGCTTCCACTTTTTAGCATTCATGTAGTCCTGTGTTCCAGCTTCCTCAGGTTGGCACCTCATTTTTAGGTACGCCTGGTACTGCTCCTCTACACTCCTTATTGAACCAGGGTTGGTCCCCTGGCTTGATGGTAAGGGTAGTGAGGGATATGCCGGGCCATGAGGTTACAGATTGTGGTGGAATACAATACTGCTGCTGATGGCCCACAGCGCCTCATGGATGCCCAGTTTTGAACTGCTAGATCTGTTCTGAATCTATCCCATTTAGCATGGTGGTAGTGCCACACAACACGATGGAGGGTGTCCTCAGTGTGAAGACGGGACTTCGCCTCCGCAATGACTGTGCGGTGGTCACTGCTGCCGATACTGTCATGGACAGATGCATCTGCGACAGGTAGACTGGTGAGGACGAAGTCAAGTAGGTTTTTCCCTCGTGTTGGTTCTCTCACCACCTGTCGCAGGCCCAGACTGGTAGT
Organism: Somniosus microcephalus; assembly: GCF_052327205.1. Taxonomy (NCBI): domain Eukaryota; kingdom Metazoa; phylum Chordata; class Chondrichthyes; order Squaliformes; family Somniosidae; genus Somniosus; species Somniosus microcephalus. The sequence continues at coordinate 10,302,148 of NC_141008.1, forward strand.
TATGTCCTTCAGGACTCGGCCAGCTTGGTCAGTGGTGGTGCTACCGAGCCACTCTTGGTGATGGACATTGAAGTCCCCCACCCAGAGTACATTCTGTGCCCTTGTTACTCTCAGTGCCTCTTCCAAGTGGTCTTCAACATGGACGAGTACTGATTCATCAGCTGAGGGAGGGCGGTAGGTGGTAATCAGCAGGAGGTTTCCTTGCCCATGCTTGACCTGAAGCCATGAAACTTCATGGGGTCCGGAGTCAATGTTGAGGACCCCCAGGGCCACTCCTTCCCGACTGTGTACCACCCCTGGAGGGGCTGTCCTGCCGGTGGGACAGGACAGACCCAGGGATGGTGATGGAGGAGTTTGGGACATTGGCTGAAAGGTATGATTCTGTGAGTGTGACTATGTCAGGCTGTTGCTTGACTAGTCTGTGGGACAGCTCTCCCAATTTTGGCACATGTCCCCAGTTGGTGAGGTGGACTTTGCAGGGTCGACTGGGCTGGGTCTGCTGTGACCGTGTCCGCAGCCGATGCCGAGGTCGATGCCGGGTGGTCCGTCCAGTTTCATTCTTATTATTGTCTTTCGAAGCGCTTTGTTACAACTTGTTAGGCCATTTCAGAGGGCAGTTAAGAGTCAACCACATTGTTGTGGGTCTGGAGTCGCCTATAGGCCAGACCAGGTAAGGACGGCAGATTTCCTTCCCTAAAGGACATTAGTGAACTAGATGGGTTTTTACGACAATCCGATAGTTTCATGGTCACCATTACTGGTATTAGGGCCTAGAAATTCAGTATAGCCACGTTCGGGGCGCTACAGTCGGGCGGCCGCTAAAGTTTGCGCCCGGCGCAAGTTCGCGCCACCTTCGCCGATATTCAGTCGCATCGCCCCAAGAGGTTGCTGCTGCGCTAAAACAGGCGATGCACGACTATCATTAGGCGCTAAGCCGGCGGTCCGGGGCGAAACCCCCGAGGGCGGGCGCAGCGCAGGTGCGGCGAGTTGCTGAGAGAGGGGCCCATCACCTCCTTTACCCTGGGCTGGAATTTGACCCCAGGTCCCAGAGGGTGAGGCCCTGGCGGAGAGATAAGCCTACCTTCAAGCCGTACAGTGTCTCTGCACTGAGAAGTGGGCGTGAATTGGAGAAGGAGAATTGTGAAGGAGCTGTACCTGTCTGTAGGAAGCCAATTGCCTTGGCCTGGATTTCCCTGGTCAGCTGATTGGTTTGTTCCAGGTATCTCTGTACGTAGATATTAGGGGCGAATTTCACCATGTTCTGCTCCCCACACCCCGTGGGCAGTCTCAGTAAACCATCGAGATTCTCCATCGCAGAACCCATAATATCCCCTGGAGATAGGAAAGGGGGAGAGAACATCACACTCACATCATTAACTGCAGTTGAATCATTATTGCTCAAATCTCCAAATCAAACCCCGATCTCAATCCCAACCCCGACCCCAAACTCAATCCCAACCCGACCCCAAACTCAATCCCAACCCCGACCCTAAACTCAATCCCAACCCCGACCCCAATCTCAATCCCAACCCCAAACTCAATCCCAACCCGACCCCAAACTCAATCCCAACCCGACCCTAAACTCAATCCCAACCCCGACCCCAATCTCAATCCCAACCCCGACCCCAAACTCAATCCCAACCCCGACCCCAAACTCAATCACAACCCCGACCCCAATCTCAATCCCAACCCCGACCCCAATCCCAACCCCGACCCCAATCTCAATCCCAACCCCGACCCCAATCTCAATCCCAACCCCGACCCTAAACTCAATCCCAACCCCGACCCCAATCTCAATCCCAACCCCGACCCCAATCTCAATCCCAACCCCGACCCTAAACTCAATCCCAACCCAGACCCCAATCTCAATCCCAACCCCGACCCCATCTCAATCCCAAAACCCGACCCCAATCTCAATCCCAAAACCCCGACCCCAATCTCAATCCCAAAACCCGACCCCAATCTCAATCCCAAAACCCCGACCCCAATCTCAATCCCAAAACCCGACCCCAATCTCAATCCCAAAACCCCGACCCCAATCTCAATCCCAAAACCCGACCCCAATCTCAATCCCAAAACCCCGACCCCAATCTCAATCCCAAAACCCGACCCCAATCTCAATCCCAACCCCGACCCCAATCTCAATCCCAAAACCCCAATCTCAATCCCAAAACCCGACCCCAATCTCAATCCCAAAACCCCGACCCCAATCTCAATCCCAAAACCCCGACCCCAATCTCAATCCCAAAACCCGACCCCAATCTCAATCCCAACCCCGACCCCAATCTCAATCCCAAAACCCGACCCCAATCTCAATCCCAAAACCCGACCCCAATCGCAATCTCAATGTCAGTCTTGGGTGAGATCATCCCCTCAGCATAGGCCAGGGATGGAGCCTGGGCCTTTTCTGGTCTGTGTGGGGCTCAGTAACTGGGAAGTTTGCCTCTTACCCAGCACGGTGACGTAAGCCCTGCTCGAGCCTTCAACCACATCTTCCGGGACCTTGAGGTGAATCTTCTCGGTGACGATTTTGCCTGGAATGGAGCAGATTATGAGGTCACACACGAGGAACATCACTGGGCAATGTTGGTCTCAGGTGATCCACATTGTCCCCATCTCCTGCCCCCCAACAACCCCTTCCAATTATCCCCTCTCCCTTTGACTCCATTTGCACTGCCGGCTCCAACATCACTCCTGGACTAATGATTCCAAAGCCCGATCCCCTCCCCTGAGAGAGAGAATCCCCCTGACCTCCCCTGTCCTCCTCACTAATCATCCCCCCCAATCCGGGGAGGCAACAGGGACAATATCTGACTTCCCATCTCTAAACTCTCTGCTTCTCTCTCCCTCTGCCTCTCTCTCCCCCTCTCTCTCCCTCTCTGTCTCTGTCTGTCTCTCTGTCTCTCTCTCTGTCTCTCTCTCTCCCTCTCTGTCTCTCTCTCTCCCTCTCTGTCTCTCTCTCTGTCTCTCTCTCTCTCTCTCTGTCTCTCTCTCTGTCTCTCTCTCTCCCTCTCTGTCTCTCTCTCTCTTCCTCTCTGTCTCTCTCCCTCTCTGTCTCTCTCTCTCTCTCTCTGTCTCTCCCTCTCTGTCTCTCTCTCTCTTCCTCTCTGTCTCTCTCCCTCTCTGTCTCTCTCCCTCTCCCTCTCTGTCTCTCTCCCTCTCTGTCTCTCTCTCTCTCTGTCTCTCTCCCTCTCTGCCTCTCTCTCTCTTCCTCTCTGTCTCTCTCTGTCTCTCTCCCTCTCCCTCTCTGTCTCTCTCTCCCTCTCTGTGTCTCTCTCCCTCTCTGTGTCTCTCTCCCTCTCTGTGTCTCTCTCCCTCTCTGTCTCCGCATCTCTCCTGATGCTCCTGTTCTCCCGTCCCACCCACATCCTAGAATCATGGAATGATACAGCACAGAAGGAGGCCATTCGGCCCATCTTGCCTGATCCAGCTCTTTGGTAGAGCTATTCAATTAATCCCACTCCCCTGCTCTTTCCTCTTCAAGTATTTATCCAATTCTCTTTTGAAAGTCACTATTGAATCTGCTTCCACCGCCCTTTCAGGCAGCGCGGTCCAGATCACAACAACTCGCTGCATAAAAAATGTTTCCTCATGTCGCCTCAGGTTCTTTCGAAAATCACCTTAAATCTTCTGCTGAAACCCTCATCCATGCCTTTGTTACCTCTAGACTTGACTATTCCAACGCACTCCTGGCTGGCCTCCCACATTCTACCCTCCGTAAATTTGAGGTCATCCTAACTTGCACCAAATCCCATTCACCCATCTCCCCTGTGCTCACTGACCTATATTGGCTCCTGAAGTAGCACCTCGATTTTCAAATCCTCAGCCTTGTTTTGAAATCCCTCCATAGCCTCATTTCTCCCTATCTCTGTAACCTCCTCCAACCCTCCGAGATCTCCGCGCGCCTCTAATTCTGGCCTCTTGATCTTATTTTAATCGCACCATTGGTGGCCGTGCCTTCAGCTGCCTGGGCCCTTAAGCTCTGGAATTCCCTCCCTAAACCTCTCCGCCTCTCTACCTCTCTTTCCTCCTTTAAGATGCTCCTTAAAACCTACCTCTTCATCTGCCCTAATTTTGCCTTATGTGGCTCAGTGTCAAATTTGGTTTTCTAACAGTCCTGTGAAGTGCCTTGGGACGTTTTACTACATTAGGGGGTGCTGGGGGGCTCGGTTTTACTTTGTCTTTCACTTTCAGTTTCGGGTTCTGCCATGCAGACAATGTGCTGTAATGTCCACCCACTTACTCAGTAAATAGTAAAAGGTTCATTCCGTCTCCTCTATTCATTACTGTTCGGTCAAGATGCAATACTGGCGACGAGGCGGCTGTTGAACTCTCTAGAAGGACGGAGATAGACATGCGAACCTACAGCCGTGATATTGGAAATTGCGACGAGCGGGCCACTCAGCTAGCAACATCAACGGCATTTTGATAGTTGGCTAGCTGCGACGTAGACGGCGGACAGAGTATTGTGCGGGCCAGGCAACTACCGTGAGTGTAGCTACCGTAACTCTGGCCGGAGGAGATAAAGAATTTTCAAAAAAAAAGAAAAAAGTCCGTGGATCTTAAAGGGACAGTGCACATTAAAACTATGACGACCTTGGGACGTATTGAGGAGTTCTCTGGGGATAAGGACAGTTCATGGGAGGAATACGCAGAAAGACTGGGGTGTTTCTTTGAGGCCAATAATATTGACAAAGAGAAGTGCTCAGTGTTGCTAAGTGTATGCGGAGCTGCTACTTACTCCGTCCTGCGTTCATTGGTGGCTCCTCGTAAACCTAGTGAGGTGGATTATGCTGATTTGATTGAGAAGCTGCAGAAACATTTGAACCCAAAACCCTCAGAGATTGTGCAGCGTTTCCATTTTCACAATTGTAAACAACAGCCTGGACAATCTATTTCAAGTTACATTGCTGAGTTGAGGAAATGCTCATTACATTGTAATTTTGGTGACCATTTAGACAATATGCTCCGTGATCAGATTGTGTGTGGAGTGCTGGACTCGGCATTGCAGAGACAGCTGTTAGTGGAGAAGGCCCTGACATTCCGACTGGCCGAGGAGAAGGCTTTAGCAGCAGAGGCTGCATCGATGAACACACGTATGCTCCGTACAGAGGCAGCACCATCTCAGGCCGCCGAGGAGGTGCACAAGACCACACACGCAGCTGCTGCTGCGAGAGACATGGAGGCAACTAAAGAGACAGGAAGAAAATGTTTCCGCTGTGGGGCTCTCCATGGTTCCACTGCATGCAAATTTGTGTCAGCGGTATGTCATTTCTGTAAGAAAAGAGGACACATAGCTCGTGTCTGCATGAAGAAAGCTCAGGCTGCTGCAGCAGAGCCAACACAAGCATCGCAGACACACACCCTGACACTGGAGGACAACGATGAGTACACAGTGTATACCACGGAAGCTGAGCAGCTACCCCACAGACGGTGGGGATACACGGCAAATGTGATCATGAATGGGGCACCACTCTGCATGGAGGTGGATTCAGGCTCAGCGTGTTCGTTGATAAGTGAAGAGACTTACAATAGGCTGTGGCCAAGTGAACCCCCGGCGATGGCTCAGGTCAGTGGCGTGCTACGGCAGTGGTCCCAAGCTCAACTCCAGGTACTGGGTATGATTCATGTGGAAGTTAAGTATCAGGCAGTCAAGGACACACTTCCACTTTATGTGGTGGCGGGGCAGGGCACAAGCCTGCTGGGCAGAGATTGGTTTGAGCCCCTCGGTATTGAAGTGACAGGAGTACACACGGTACAGCGACAGCCCATAATGCCTATGTTGGAGAACTATGAAGAGGTTTTTGGTGAGTTCGGGGCCTGTCGGGGACCGCCAGTCTCAATCGAAGTGGACCCAGGGGTAGCGCCTAAGTTCTTCAAGGCGCGACCAGTTCCTTTTGTGTTGCGCAAGAAGGTGGATGAGGCCCTGGATAAGCTGGTGAACCAAGGGGTTCTCTTGCCAGTGAAGAACTCCCGTTGAGCCACCCCTATCGTGCCCATTGCAAAGAAGGATGGGGGCCTGCGAATCTGTGGAGATTACAGATGTATGGTTAATACTGCTGTGTTACCAGATGTGTATCCCTTACCAACAGTTACAGAGCTGTTTTCAACACTGGCTGGAGGCACTCTGTTCACCAAGCTGGATCTCAAGCAAGCACACCAGCAACTGGTCCTGGATGAAGAGTCAGCCGAGCTGTTGGCAATCAACACCCACAGAGGACTTTTCCGAGCCACAAGGCTGCAGTTTGGGGTGTCTACGGCTGTGGCAATCTTTCAGAGGTTCATGGACACCCTGTTGGCTGGTGTTCCGGGAGTTCAGCCTTACTTGGATGATATACTGATTACAGGCAAGACACAAGAAGCCCATGATGAGCGGCTGCAGGAAGTACTACGCCGGCTGGCTGAGGTAGGACTACGCCTTCAGAAGGAGAAATGTGTGTTCGCTGCCAATGGGGTGGAGTTCTTGGGATTCCGAGTGGACAAAGACGGTGTGCATCCGACTACGGAGAAGGTGGAGGCTATCAGGAGCGCTCCCACCCCCAAGAACAAGACCGAACTGCAGGCAATCCTCGGACTGTTAAACTTCTACAGTTGTTTTCTCAAGGGCAAAGCCACAATCTTAGAGCCACTGCACAGGCTGTTAGACCAAGCCACAGTGTGGAACTGGACCTCAGCTCATGAAACAGCCTACAGACAGGCAAAGGAACTGCTACAAGCAGATAAGGTTCTGGCACACTATGATGAAAACAAGCCATTGGTGTTGGTGTGTGATGCCTCACCATACGGGCTGGGAGCTCTGTTGGGCCACATAGAGCCAGATGGCCGGGAAGCGCCGATCAGTTTTGCCTCAAGGACACTCTCAACAACAGAACGTAATTACGCCCAGATTGACAAGGAGGCCCTAGCCATCATATTTGGGGTAAAGAAGTTCAGCCAGTACCTGTTAGGGAGACAGTTCGTCATCTACACAGACCACAAGCCACTCTTGGGGCTCCTGCATTACTCCAAGCCCATGCCCCAGATCATATCACCGTGTATGCTTCAGTGGAGTCTGATGTTGGGGGCCTACAGTTATGAACTTTGCTACAGGCCTGGGAAGATGCTGGCTAATGCTGATGCTCTGAGTCACTTGCCTTTGAACCGGCCGATGGCTGAGACGCCACCACCCCTGGAGGTGCTGCTACTGGAGGAGGTTCCGGAGGCCCCACTCCATGCCCAGCGGATTGGCAGCCTCACACAGAAAGATCCAGTCTTATCACGGGTACTACGCTGGCTGCTGCATGGCTGGCCCTCCGAGGTCCAGGAGGAGCATTTCAAGCCCTTCGTTCAGAGGTGCCATGAAATGTCTGCACACAAGAACTGCGTGCTCTGGGGAAGCCGTGTGGTGGTTCCTGCCGCCGCAAGAGAGGAGGTGCTGAAAATGCTGCATGACTCACACCCTGGGATTGTGCACATGAAGGCGTTGGCGAGAAGCTACGTCTAGTGGCCGGGGTTGGACCGAGACGTGGAGGAGGTGGTAAAGAGCTGTGAGACATGTCAGCTGACTCGCCATAGCCCATCCAAGGCTCCCCTTCACCCCTGGGAGTGGACCACTCGTAAATGGTCAAGACTCCACATTGACTTTGCAGGGCCATTTCAGGGGAAGGTCTTTTTGATAGTGGTGGATTCTCATTCGAAATGGCTGGAGGTGGCTATCATGAGCTCCATGACATCCAGTGCAGTGATCAACGCGTTGCGTTTGCTGTTTGCCACACATGGGGTCCCCGACGTGCTGGTTTCGGACAATGGAGCAGCCGTCGCGTCAGCGGAGTTCAAGGCTTTTGCAGGCAGAAACTGGATCCGCCACGTGACCACAGCGCCCTATCACCCCTCCTCTAATGGGCAGGCAGAGAGGATGGTGCAAACCACAAAAGAGGCACTGGTGAGGATATCGGTGGGGGACTGGCAAACCAGATTGGCCAGGTTCCTGTTATCACAGCATACCACACCAAACTCAGCAACGGAGAAGAGTCCTGCCGAGATGCTGATGGGTCGCTG
>NC_141008.1:10315184-10467684 GCF_052327205.1 Somniosus microcephalus
AGAGGCATGCGCAAAGCTTATATACCGGTATGGTCACTGCCGGTACTACAGTATACAGGAGCTGTAAAAAGTAGTTCTGACTTAAAGGCACATACACTACAATTCCTCCCCTTTTAGATTAATAATAACCCCCTTAATATTCAAATAACAATTACATTTTTACATGTACATTAAACAACAAAAGTCCATTTATAGATTCAGTCTTTGGGGCGGCTTCCTGACCCTTTCGGGATAGCGCCTTTCCTGAGGTTCTTGTTCTTGGTGCAGAGGCGATTCTGACCCCTTTTCATCGGGTAGTTCATCGGGTTCCACTGCTACTGGGTCTGAAGTAGATGCTACCGGTATGTTGGGTTCATCCCCAGGTTCGCGAGACATGGGGTTGACGCGTTCCTGTGACGCTAAGATCTGATCGACGTGGCGTTTCACAATGTTCTCCCCGACATCCACTGTGTACATTAATGGCTCTGCCTTGTACATATCGTTCCGGGTTGCCACTTCTCTGTTCGATAGTCACGGGCCAAGACTGGTTGCCCTACATTGAAGCTCCTTGTCGGCTTCTCATTGATGTGCTGGAATTGTTTGTCCTCAACATTTCTTCGCACATTTGGTCTGAGCAAGTCCAGACGAGATCTCAACCTTCGGTTAAAGAACATCATGGCCGGGGTCTGGTTGGTAACTGCATGTGTCGCGTTTCGGTAAGCTAATAAGAAATTGTTCATCTTATGCTGTAGTGGAATTTCCTCGTCGCACATGACCTTTATCGCCTTCTTAAAGGTTTGTACGAACCTCTCAGCCAATCCATTGGTGGCTGGATGATACGGGGTGGATGTGTAATGCCTTACCCCATTCCTTTTCATGAATTTTTGGAACTCGTCGGACACAAACTGTGGTCCATTATCAGAGCAGATCTGCTCTGGCAAACCGTTTCTGGCAAATATGGTCCGTAGGACTGCAATCGTTTCCTCTGTAGTGGTTGAAGACATCTTTATCACCTCAGGCCACTTTGAATGAGCATCCACTGCTATTAAGAACATTGAGTCCATGAATGGACCAGCGAAATCAATGTGCACCCGTTGCCATGGAGAGGAGGGCCACTCCCATGGGTGTAGAGGGGCATGTGGTGGTGCATTTTGGACCTTCTGCCATCCTAAGCAGCTCTTAGTTAGGTCTTCGATTTGTTGATCGATTCCCGGCCACCACACATTTTCACTCCCCCCAGATGACCTTCATGTAGCTCATTTAGCACTCTCTCCCTTAACTTGCGTGGAATCACCACTCTGGATCCACACATCACTGTCCCCTGGCATACTGACAGCTGTTCTCTTCTGGATGAGAATGCTGGCAACAGTGAGTCGCCATGTGTTGGTCAGCCCCTCAACGTCAATTCATATACCCGTGACAGCGTCGGATCATTGCGGGTCTCCTTCTCTATATCCGCGTTTGTTGTTGGCAATCGTTCAATTATCGACGAATAAAATATCTCGATAGGGTCCACTGCTGGTGCTTCCTCCACAGTAGGCAGTGGCAGGTGCGATAGCCCATCAGCGTTCCCATGCTGTTTCGTGCCTTTATATTCTATTTCATATTGATTCGCCCCTAGAAACAGGGACCATCTTTGTAACCGCTGTGCAGTCATTACTGGCACGCCCTTCTTAGGATTAAAGATGGAGACAAGTGGTTGGTGGTCAGTCAGCAAGGTGAACTTCTGCCCATGCAGATAGTGGTTGAATTTTTTTACTCCCCATACTAGGCTGAGGGCCTCCCTGTCAATCTGGGCGTAGTTGCGCTCGGCTGAGGTTAGTGACCGAGACGCAAAGGCTACTGGCCTCTCCAACCCGTCTGGGAATTTGTGCGACAGCACCGCTCCAATGCCGTAGGGTGATGCATCACATGCCAAACGAATTGGTAGTGCTGGGTTGAAATGGGCCAACACCTCTTTTGATGTGATCAATTCTTTACACTTCTGGAAAGCTCGTATACGTTCGTCATCCCACTTCCATGGTACCCCTGTTTGCAGTAGGGTGTTCAGTGGGTGTAATACCGTAGACAAATTTGGTAAGAACTTGTGGTAATAGTTTACCAGCCCGAGGAACAACCTCAGTTGTGACACATTTTCCGGTGCTGGAGCCTTGACTACTGCCTCAATCTTGTCAGGGGACTTATGTAACCCCTCTTCATCGATGACGTGGCCGCAATACGAGATCTGTTTCTGGAAAAACTCGCACTTGTGGCGATTAGCTCGTAGCCCATACTCCTTTAATCTGGTGAGCACCTTCTCCAGGTTGGCGAGGTGATCACCGTCATTTTCGCCCGTGACCAAGGTGTCTTCCAAATAACACTGGGTCCCTGGAATCCCTTGCAGGACCTGATCCATCGCCCTTTGCCAGATAGCCGAAGCCGAGGCTACTCCGAACACCAGCCGGTTGTATTGATAGAGACCTTTATGAGTGTTGATCGTAAGATAATGTTTCGAAGCTTCTTCTACCTCCATTTGCAAGTACGCCTGGGCTAGATCAATTTTGGTGAAGCATTTACCACCAGATAGCGAGGCGAAAATATCCTCAATACGTGGAAGCGGATATTGCACCGTGTGAAGGACTGGGTTCACTGTCACCTTAAAATCCCCACGGATGCGGACCTTCTTTGGTTCCCCAGGCGTATTACTCAACGACCTCTTCATTACAGGAATGATGGGTGTAGCCCACTTGCTCCAGTCCACTTTGGACAGTACTCCTGAACGTTCCAACCCTTCCAGCTCTGCTTCAACAGCTGGTCTGATCGCATAAGGCACTGGTCTGGCCTTCAGAAACTTTGGGCTTGCATTTTCCTCTATTTTAATTGTTGCTGTTATTCCTTTGTGTTCCTAGTCCCTCCTGGAACACTTCTTTTGCGTCAGTTAGCATTTTTGACAGTCGTCCAGGTGTGACGTCGTCATCCTTTTTGGCCTCAACCTTCAGTGCCTGTATGGAATGCCAATCTAATTGTGTCTTCCGGATCCATTCACGTCCTAGCAGTGGTAGTCCTCCATTTGGCAATACATATATATCCATTTTAGGTATTTCCTGGCCTTTATATGTCACTTTCACCCTTATTTTTCCTTTGGGGTAGACTTTTTGCCCCGTATACGTCTTCAAGACAATCTCTGTAGCTTTCAAGGGTATGTGTGAAAATAGCCGCTTGTAGTCCCTTTGATTTATGACTGTTAGAGCTGACCCTGTGTCCAATTCCATTTCCACTTGGACTCCGTCTATCTTGAGTGTAACCCAGATAGTCTGGTGATCCTCCATTTCGGTTACATTATGTAGTTTCAGACAACCCAGCTCCTTGCTTCCGGAGTCTGTGTCACTTTTCTGTTCGTCTGAACCACTGTCCATCACCTGGTGTACCTTTTTGTACTTCTCCTGTGGAGATTTCTTACTGTTGGTTTTCTTCCCAGACCTGCAGAATCTTGCTATGTGTCCTGTTTTCCCACACTGTCTGCACATTTGGTCCTTGAACCAACAATCTTTCTGGTCATGTGTTGTTCTGCCGCAGCGATAGCACTTCCCTGTTCCATAGGTCATTTCGTTGGTGCCATATTCTTGCGGTCTCCGTTATATCTCTGCAGTGCCCCTTGCGGCTGCTTCGTGTGATACTGCCATACTGAAAGCTTTGTCCAGCGTAAGGTCCTTTTCTGATAGAAGCCGTTTCTGGGTTCCTTCACTTTGTAGCCCACACACAAACTTGTCCCTTAACGTGTCTGCTAGTCCCGCTCCAAACTGGCAGTATTTCGATAGCTTGCGCAGTTCCGTTAGGTACTCAGCATTGCTTTCGTCTTTGTGTTGGTTCCTTTTATGGAACTTAAATCGTTCTGCTATCAGCAGCGGTGTGGAGTTTAAGTGGTCCTGTAGGATTTCTACTATGCTTTCAAAATTCTTGTTTACCGGCTTCTCTGGGGTTATTAGATTTCGCAGTAACCCATAAGTTTTTGCACCCATGGAATTTAACAGAACCAGTGCTTTATTAGCATCTTGCACTTCATTCGCCCTGCAGTGCACCTCAATACGTTCCACATATGTCGCCCAATCTTCGACTTCATTGTCGAATGTAGAGATACTGCCACTCTTCGGCATCCTTGGTTGTGCGTTAACTATCACCAATGGTGCCTCCCGCGCTTCCCCTTCTTCTCCGCTGGCACAAAATGGCGTCTCCCACGCTTTCCTTCCTTCCCGTGCTCGCCCTTCTTCTCCGCTGCGGCTTCTCAAAATGGCGTCTCCCGCGCTCTTCCTTCTCCGCAGCTCAATGGCGCCTCCTGCGTTCTCCCTGCTTCGCCCCACGGACCCTGATCAGCCCGTGATCCCTGGCTGTGCTCTGCGCGTTCTTCTTTTGATATTTTTCGACGCCGCTCAGTCTAGAACCCGGCTGTTTCTTACCCTCTCTCCGGTTGCTTTATTTTTCCTCGACGCCGCTCGGTGTTCAACCCCCGGCTGCGCCCTGCGCTCTTCACCCTCTGTCTTACCCCGTCAATGCTGCTCGGCTCTTTCTCTGCTGTCGGTCGGCTCCAGCCGCCGCTGCTCGGGAAGGGTCTGCTCCGGACCTGTCGTCGGTCTCTTACTGCTCGTTGGTGTCTTGGGAACCAAGCCCGGCTCTCCACAGCCTCCTCAGCGAAGTTGGATCTCTGCCTGACTGCTGGGCGGTTGTTCGTGGTCGACGCCCGTGTTCCTAGCCTCGACTATTTTTTAAAAATGTTTTTTTTATGTTGCAGGTAGATTCGAATCAACACTCGTCGCCACTGTTGGATCCGTGGTTCAGTGGATAAATAATCACATGGATGCTGTACATTAACAAATAACAGGTCTTTACTGGAGGAGGGTAATCTCTAGACTGGGGTACAGAGGCATGTGCAAAGCTTATATACCGGTGTGGTCACTGCCGGTACTACAGTATACAGGAGCTGTAAAAAGTAGTTCTGACTTAAAGGCACATACACTACAGGAACCAGGGCTGATTCACCCCCTCCCTAACCCAGGGTCACTGGACAGGGATCAGGAGCGGGAACCAGGGCTGATTCGCCCCTTCCCTAACCCAGGGTCACTGGACAGGGATCAGGAGCAGGAACCTGGGCTGATTCACCCCCTCCCTAACCCAGGGGTCATTGGACAGGGATCATGATGTGCCTCAATAATCCCGAGACTCGATGTTAGCGAAACAAAACAAGGCTTTTATTAACTTAGAAGATAACACGCAGTGGAGAGAGGTATCTTCCCTGGAGGTCTGCAGTACTGGCTGTGAGGCCAGACTGAGCTGGCTTACATAGAGGCCAGGTATGGGCGGAGCCCTGCACACAACACATTCCATACATTCCAATACACAATACAATGGTGAGGAGAAACCTGAAACCAACCACAGTCACAGGCAATACAATGGTAAGGGGGAAACCTGAAACCAACCACAGTCACAGGCAGTGATGAATGGAATATTTCATCACATTCACCCCTTCTATAGATTTAGTCTGTTCGGGGGTTTGGTAGTCCTCTGCGACCGACGTGGCTGTTGTGGTGTCGCGGGTGTCGGCTGGGTGTCCCCGGTGGCCTCCTGGGTCTCTACCGGGGGTGCCGCCAGGGTTGTTGAAGGGGTAGTTGGTGGGGGTGCCGTTGGTCGATGTTCTTCCGGGGGTGATGAAAGAGTAGTGGGTGGGTAAGAGTTGCTGTGGTCGTTGTTGCTGCTATTGCCGTGGTTGTTGTCGTTACCGGCTGGGGCGACGTCTTTTATTGACACGGTGTCCTCCCTTCCGTCGGCGTGCCGGACATACGCGTATTGGGGGTTGGCGTGGAGTAGGTGCACTGGCTCCACGAGAGGGTCCGTCTTATGGCCCCTCACATGCCTTCGCACGAATACCGGACCCGGGGTGGAGAGCCATGACGGCATGGATACGCCTGAGGTGGATTTCCGGGGGAAGCTAAACATTCGTTCATGAGGCGTGGCATTAGTGGCAGTACACAATAGCGACCGTATCGAATGGAGCACATCCGAGAGGACTTCCTGCCAGCGGGAGATAGGGAGGCCCTTGGTCCTTAGAGCTAGAGTGACTGCTTTCCATACTGTCCCGTTCTCTCGCTCCACTTGACCGTTACCCCGGGGGTTGTAGCTGGTGGTACGGCTCGTGGCGATACCCCTGGACAGCATGTACTGGCGTAGCTCTTCACTCATGAAGGACGCCCCCCTATCCGTGTGGATGTAGCTCGGCATACCGAACAGGCAGAACAGGCTGTTGAGGCATTTAATGACCGTGGCGCTGGTCATGTCTGGGCAGGGGAAGGCGAATGGGAACTGGGAGTATTCGTCCACAATGTTCAGGAAGTAAACATTGCGGTCGACGGACGGGAGGGGGCCCTTGAAATCTAAGCTGAGCCGCTCAAAGGGCCGTGTAGCTTTGATTAAGTGGGCTCTATCAGGGTGGTAGAACCGAGGCTTGCACTCAGCGCAAGTGCGGCAGTTCCTGGTCAGAGACCGAACTTCCTCAATCGAGTAGGGTAAGTTGCGGGACTTTATGAAGTGGAACAGCCGCGTGACCCCTGGGTGGCAGAGGGCGTTGTGGAGGGTCTGTAGCCGATCCCCGGTGGCGCTGGCACACATCCCTCGTGAGAGGGCATCTGGGGATTCGTTAAGGGCCCCTGGCTGGTAAATGATGTCATACTCGAAGGTGGAGAGCTCGATCCGCCACCTAAGAATCTTATCATTTTTGATCTTCCCCCTCTGTTTATTATTGAACATAAACGCTACCGACCGCTGGTCGGTAAGTAGGGTGAAGCGTTTGCCGGCTAGGTAGTGGCGCCAGTGGCGCACTGCCTCCACGATGGCTTGGGCCTCCTTTTCCACGGAGGAGTGTCTGATCTCGGGCCCTTGGAGGGTCCTCGAGAAGAAAGCTACGGGCCGCCCCGCCTGGTTGAGGGTGGCCGCCAAGGCAAAGTCAGACGCATCACTTTCCACTTGAAATGGGAGTGTTCTCGTCCACTGCCTGTAGCGTGGCCCGCTCAATATCCTGCTTAATGCTTTTGAAGGCGGCGTGGGCCTCAGCAGAGAGCGGAAAAGAGGATGCTTTCAAGAGGGGGCGGGCTTTGTCGGAGTAGTTGGGGACCCATTGGGAATAATAAGAAAATAACCCCAGGCACCTTTTCAGGGCTTTGGGAGTGTTGGGCAGGGGCAGCTCCTGTAGGGGGCGCAATCGGTCGGGGTCTGGTCCGATTTCCCCATTCTCCACCACGCTGCCTAGTATGCAGAGGCGCGTGGTGTTGAAAACGCACTTGTCCTCGTTGTAGGTGAGGTTGAGTTTTTGTGCGGTTTTCAGGAACCTCTTGAGGTTCGAGTCGTGATCCTGCTGGTTGTGACCGCAGATGGTGACGTTGTCGAGGTAGGGGAAGGTTGCCTGCAAGTGGTGGTCATCGACCATGCGATCCATCTCCCTCTGGAAGACCGAGACCCCATTCGTCACCCCAAAGGGGACTCTGAGGAATTGGTAGAGGCGTCCGTTCGCCTCGAAGGCGGTGTACGGGCGGTCCTCTGGTCTGATAGGGAGCTGGTGGTACGCTGACTTGAGGTCGATGGTGGAGAACACCCGGTATTGGGCGATTTGGTTCACCATTTCTGATATGCGGGGTAGCGGGTAGGCGTCTAGTTGGGTGTACCTGTTGATCGTTTGGCTATAGTCGATCACCATCCGTTTCTTCTCGCTACCCCTTACCACCACCACTTGGGCGCGCCACGGGCTATTGCTGCATTCAATAATGCGCTCTTTCAGGAGCCTGTCTACCTCGGTTGCGATAAACCGCCTGTCCTCCCAGCTGTACCTCCTGCTTTTGGTCGCTATTGGCCGGCAGTTAGGGGTAAGGTTCGCGAATAGCGAAGGCGGCTTTACCTTCAGGGTAGCCAGGCCGCACACTGTGAGGGGCGGCTGGGACCCACCGTACTTGAGCGTGATGCTTTGGTGGTTGCACTGGAAATCCAGGCCCAAAATCACGCTCGCGCATAGATTCTTCATGATTAATACTTTAAAATTATCGTATACAGTCCCGTTAACGGACAATTGTCCCGTGCAGTAACCCAGAATGGTCGATGTCTGGGTTTTATCAGCCATAGAGATGGTACCCCGAGTAGGGACCACCTTTAGGGAGAGTTGTCGTGCCAGTTCCGGGTGGATAAAACTCTCCGTGCTTCCACTGTCAATTAAACATTTAACCCCGCACCCGTTTACCTCGATGTCCACCATTGATTTGGATAGCGGGTGGGGCCTGGTCTGGTCCACTGTGACCGATGCCACTGTAGGGCCCTGATCGAGACAAGATGGCGTCCGCGCTGTCTGCTCACAAGATGGCGGACCCCACGAGGTCGGGCAAGATGGCGTCCAAGATGGCCGCTCCCACGGCGCACACGCGGCGGTGGTGGGTTTTGGTTTTCCAGCGGGGTTCCCTCTGCACACCTTCCCAAAGTGCCCCTTCTTACCGCACTTAAAGCAGGTGGTGCCTTTCACCGGGCACAGGTTTCTGGTGTGCTTTGGCTGCCCGCAGAAGTAGCAGTTGGGTCCCCGACGCGTCGCGGCTGTCGTAGGGCTTCTGGGGGGAGAGCGGGGCCCCGACGGTGTCGGGCTGCCGGGCGGGGAAGATGCCTTCCAAGATGGCGGCGCCCTTGGTGCACACGTGGCGGCGTGGACGGCGCGGGCTGAAGAGTAGGCGTCCGAGTTTCTCTGGGCCACATCCAGGGATCGCGCGGTGTCCGCAGCCTGTTTCAGGTCCAATCCCGTTTTTTCCAGCAGTCTTTGCCGGATGTAAGTGGAGCTGAGGCCTGTGATAAAGGCATCGTGAACAAGCTCGTCGGTGTACACTGCGGCTTTTACATCTCGGCACTTGCAGTCTTTGCCAAGCATTTTCAGGGTGCCTAGGAACTCCTCCACCGATTCCCCAGGTCGCTGTGCGCGAGTGGCGAGCAGATGCCTAGCATACACCTCATTCGTAGGCTGCTGGTAATGCGCCTTTAAGATGTCGCAGGCGGCCAGGTACGTGTCGGCGTCTTGGATGAGGGGGTAAACCCGGTGGCTTACCCAATTCTGCAGAATTCCGAGTTTCATACTCGCAGCGTCCGTAGCGTCTTTGACGGCTGCGGAATTGTCCAGGAAGAATTCCATACACATAAACCAGTGTCCGAAGCATGCTGATGCGTCCGGAGCATGCTGATCCAAATCCAAACGTTCGGGTTTCAGGAGTTGATCCATTGTGTTGAAAAATAAGTTAATAAAATTGATGTGCCTCAATAATCCCGAGACTCGATGTTAGCGAAACAAAACAAGGCTTTTATTAACTTAGAAGATAACACGCAGTGGAGAGAGGTATCTTCCCTGGAGGTCTGCAGTACTGGCTGTGAGGCCAGACTGAGCTGGCTTACATAGAGGCCAGGTATGGGCGGAGCCCTGCACACAACACATTCCATACATTCCAATACACAATACAATGGTGAGGAGAAACCTGAAACCAACCACAGTCACAGGCAATACAATGGTAAGGGGGAACCTGAAACCAACCACAGTCACAGGCAGTGATGAATGGAATATTTCATCACAGATCACAAGCAGGAACCAGGGCTGATTCACCCTCTCCCTTACCCAGGGGTCACTGGACAGGGATTAAGAGCAGGAACCAGGGCTGATTCAGCTGAGCATAGGCTGGGGTTGGAGCCTGGGTTTGGGTCGATGACTCACCCAGTCCAGAGGCGGTTAGATTCCAGCTGAAAGTCACACTCTCCTTGGAACAGATGCAGGTCTCGTGTCCGGTGCTGCTTTCGGATGTCACCTCAAAGCCCTTGGCCTCCAGCAGAGAAATCCTGACCTGAGGGGGGAGAAAGGACCAGGAAAGGGTGAGATCCCCAAAGATACGAAACTCAAACTAAACTCTCTTCCACCTCCTGCTCAGTTATCCTCCTCTCCAGTGGCCGCTGCCTACCCCTGGGCTCCGGTCCTCCCACACACACAGCAGGAAAGGTCCAGTCTCTATACCTGGCCAGTGCTGCGTTACCTCTAGACTTGACTATTTCAATGCATGCCTGGCTTGCCTCCTGACTTTCTACCCTTGCTAAACTTGAGGTCATCTAAAACTCTGCTGCCTGTGTCCTAACTCGCATTAAGTCCCGTTCACCCATCACCCCTGTGCTCGCTGACCAACAATGGATCCTGGTCTGGCAACGCCTCAATTTTAACATTCTCAACCTTGTTTTCAAATCCCGCCATGGCCTCGTCCTTCCCTATCTCTGTGATCTCCTTCAACCCTCCGAGATCTCTGCGCTCCTCCAATTCTGGTCTCTTGAGCATCCCTGATTTTAATCGCTCAACCTTTAGTGGCCGTGCCTTCAGCTGCCTGGGCTCGAAACTCTGGAATTCCCTGCCTAACTCTCTTTCCTCCTTTTAGACACTCCTTAAAATCTCCCTCTTTGACCAAGCTTTTGGTCATCTACCCTCATTTCTCCTTATGTGGCTCGGTGTCAAACTTTGTTTGATAACATGCCTGTGAGGCGCCTTGGGACGTTTTACTATGTTAAAGATGCTAAATAAATGCAAGTTGTTGCTGTTGAGCTAGCTGCTCTCACCAGGTGTGGTACTGAGCACACCCCCCCCCCACACACACCCACACACCATACACACAGACACCATACACACACACCATACACACACACCCACACACACACACCCTACACACACACCATACACACACACACACCATGCACACACACCATACACACACACACACACCCTACACACACACCATACATACACACACACCATACACACACACCATACACACACACACACACACCATACACACACACACACACACCCTACACACACACCATACACACAAACCTACACACACCATACACACACACACACACAAACACACACACACCTACACACAAACCTACACACACACACACACACACACCTACACACACACCATACACACACACACACACCTACACACACACCATACACACACACTCACTCACACACATACACACACTCACACACAAACACACACACACCATACACACACACACACACCCTACACACACCATACACACAAACCTACACACACCATACACACACACACACACAAACACACACACACCTACACACAAACCTACACACACACACACACACCTACACACACACCATACACACACACACCTACACACACACCATACACACACACCATACACACACACAAACACACACACACCATACACACACACCATACACACACCATACACACACACACCATACACACACACTCACTCACACACATACACACACTCACACACATACACACACTCACACACACACCAACAAAGCCTGCGACACCCTCTCCCAGAGTCAAATAGCCAGCCGACTCACTCACCATGATGCATTCTGTCAGGTAGTTGAAGACTTTGGCCTTGAGTGTGAACCCTTCTGTCCTGATGACCGAGTAGGGGAGAGCTAGCTCCACAAAGAAGGGTTTGAATGCAGTGAAGGACACGGTGTCCGATAGTCCGAATCCCGCCTCGCCGGCACAGAACATACTGCCCTTCCATTCTGTTATAGAGTCTGGCACAGTGAGGGGGAGAGAGGCTTTCCCACTGGATCTGAGGTAGGAGGGAGAGAATTACAATCATAGAATAGTACAGCACAGAAGGAGGCCGTTCAGCCCATCGAGTCTGCGCCGGCTCTTTCGAAGAGCAATCCAGTCAGTCCCACTCCCCGCTCTTTCCCCATAGCCCTGCAATTTATTCTCCTTCAAGTATTTATCCAATTCCCTTTTGAAGGCTCCTATTGAATCTGTATCCACCCCCCTATCAGGTAGTGCATTCCAAATCCTAACCAGTTGTTGAGTAAACACGTTTTCTCTCCTGTCGCCTCTGGTTCATTTGCCAATCACCTTAAATCTGTTATCGACCCTTCAGCCATTGGAAACAATTTCTCTTTATTTATTCTATCTAAACCCTTCAAAATTTTAAACACTTCTATCAAATCTCCTCTTAGCCTTCTCTGCTCTAAGGAGAACAAACTCTGTCTATCCATGTATCTGTAATCCCTCATCCCTGGAACCATTCCAGTAAATCTCTTCTGCACCCTCTCCAAGGCCTTCACGTCCTTCCTAAAGTGTGGTGCCCAGAATTGGACACAACACTCCAGCTGGGGCCGAACTAGTGTTTTTTATAGGTTTAGCATAACTTCCTGGAGCACTCCTCAACCTTCCTACTCTCCTGCCACTGTCCCAGGCTTGACTCTCTCTTAGATAAGCTCACAGCTTCCTTCTCTACCTCTCTTGGCATCCTCCAAAGGCCCATCGAGGCACTCGTCGCTGCCTCCTTACGAGCAGCAACCCCAACTGCCCCATCCTACTCTTTAAAAAAATTAGTTTATGGGATTGGGCGTCGCTGGCAAGGCCAGCATTTATTGCCCATCCCTAATTGCCCTTGAGAAGGTGGTGGTGAGCCGCCTTCTTGAACCCCTGCAGTCCGTGTGGTGATGGTACTCCCACAGTGCTGTTAGGAAGGGAGTTCCAGGATTTTGACCCAGCGACGATGAAGGATCGGCGATATACTTCTAAGTCAGGATGGTGTGTGATTTGGAGGGGAACTTGGAGGTGGTGGTGTTCCCATGCGCCTGCTGCCCTTGTCCTAGGTGGAAGAGGTTGTGGGTTTGGGAGGTGCTGCCAAAGAAGCCTTGGCAATTTGCTGCAGTGCATCTTGTAGATGGTACACACTGCAGCCATGGTACGCCGGTGGTGGAGGGAGTGAATGTTTAAGGTGGTGGATGGGGTGCCAATCAAACGGGCGGCTTTATCCTGGATGGTGTTGAGCTTCTTGAGCTGCACTCATCCAGGCAAGTGGAGAGTATTCCATTACACTCCTGACTTCTGCCTTGTAGATGGTGGAAAAGCTTTGGGGAGTCATGAGGTGAGACACTCGCCGCAGAATACCTAGCCTCTGATCTGCTCTTGTTGCCACAGTATTTATGTGGCTGGTCCAGTTAAGTTTCTGGTCAATGGTGACCCCCAGATGTTGATGGTGGGGGATTCGGCGATTCAGCGATGGTAATTGTGGTAAACCACTGTTATTGTTATTCACTGTTGTTGTTGTTGCTGCACACTGTTGTACCTATGCATGCCTCAACATGTCTCGGCTGGCTCCACCCACAGGCCCAGGTATAAAGGTGATTGACCTGCAGCCTCCTGCCTTCTTGGAACCCAGTCAACCACGAGAGGCATGCTCTGTTCTTTGCTAATAAAAGCCTTTAGTTACTCTCCTAACTCTCCGTCTTT
This sequence comes from Somniosus microcephalus, assembly GCF_052327205.1. NCBI lineage: Eukaryota > Metazoa > Chordata > Chondrichthyes > Squaliformes > Somniosidae > Somniosus > Somniosus microcephalus. Next base: position 10,328,510 of record NC_141008.1, read on the forward strand.
TATGAGTAATTGATAGCGCATCAGTAATGCCATTGAATATCAAGGGGCGGTGGTTAGACTCTCGCTTGTTGGAGATAGTCAATGCCTGGCACTTTTGTGGCGTGAATGTTACCTGCCACTTATCAGCCCAAGCCTGAACGTCGTCCAGGTCTTGTTGCATGCGGGCATAGACTGCTTCATTATCTGAGGAGTTGTGAATGGCACTGAACACTGTGCAGACATCAGCAAACATCCCCATTTCTGACCTTATGTTGGAGGGAAGGTCATTGATGAAACAGCTGAAGATGGTTGGGCCTAGGACACTGCCCTGAGGAACTCCTGCAGTGATGTCCTGGGACGGTGATGATTGACCTTCAATCACCACAACCATCTTCCTTCTCTCGCCGGCCTTCCCTCCCAGCACGTCTGCTGAGACTAATCTTGCTAATCTCCTCCCCGTCCAACTCTCCCCTCCCAGTGTTGATCCTGTGGACTCTGGCAGTGGATCAGCCATCACTGCTCCTCTCGGCATCTCTTTCCAGAATCTCTGTTCACTCGCGAACAAGGCCCTTGCAATCCATGAGCTTATTGTGGATGATGGCATCGACATCATGGCCTTGATGAAAACCTGGCTGAGGGATGATGATACCTTCCCCCTAAATGAAGCCTCCCTGCCTGGCTATATCTTCCACCACTTGCCCCGCCCAGACTGCTGCAGTGGTGGTGTGGCTCTTAACACCAAATCACACCTTGGTCTGTCCCCCTACTCCTCTGGCACCTTGTTCCACCCCTTTCGCCTCTCATTTAAAATCCTCATTCTCTATCACCCACCCAATACCACGTCAAGTTTCTAACTGAGATATCTTCACTGCTTTCCTCCCTTAACGTTTGCACCGAGTGACTTCTAATCCTCGGTGATTTCAACGTGGCCTTGCTACTCCCATCATGTCAATCACGGATTAGGCCATCTCTGATCACTTCCTTGTATCGCTCTCCACCCACATGCCCCTTCCCCCACTCAGCCCTACTTTCTTCTATGTCCGTCCCTGGAAAAACTCTCTCCCAATTCACTTACAACTGCACTTTCAAATTCCAAACTGTCTAGCCTTTGGCCCTCCATTCACCACGGCATTTCTGCAGCTACCGATCTGCTCAACCACACCCTCACCTCCAGCTTTGATGCCCTATTAAAACCATTACTCTCTCTCTCACCCTGGTCGTTCTCCCTAGTACGGCCCGCATCTCCACCACCTTAAGTCCAAGGTATGCAGACGTGAACGGATAAGCAGACAACTGGTTTAGCCATTCACCGCCAGATCTGGCTGGACCACATTAAGCATTATCGGGTCCTGCTCTCCATTACTAAAACTACTCACTATTCCAGGTTTATCCTCGAATGCAAAGATAACCCCTGGCTTCTTTGCTCCAGTACAAAGCATCTTCTTAAACCCCTCTCCCCTGTCTCCTCTACCCTCACCTCCAATAACAAGTGCAAGGAGCACATGGACTTCTTTGTCACTAAGATTGCGACCATCCGATCAGATGACTCTGCCAATAACCTCCCTTCCCCTAGCCCATCGGGTCAAACTTCCCCTACGGTCCCCCCTTGCCCGAGCCCTGAACTCGCATCTTTCTCCAGTTTCTCTCCGATCTCCCCTCATGCCCTCTCCAAGCTCATCTTGTCCAATATACCCACCTCCAGCTCCCTCAAACCTATTTTCACTAAACTGCTGACCACCCAACTTCCCTTCCTGACACCAGATTAGCTGATATTGTTAACAGTTCTCTCTCCTCAGGTACTATTCCCTTTTCCTTCAAATCTGTTGCCATTACCCCTCTCCTCAAAAAAACAACTCTTGACCCCTCTGTCCTTGAAACCTACCTCCCCATTTCCAACCTCCCTTTCCTCTCCAAAGTCCTTGAACGTGCCTTCCAAATCCTAGCCCATCTTTCCCAGAACTCCAGGTTTGAATCCCTCCAATCAGGTTTCCAACCTTGCCACAGTACTGAAACGGCTTTCAAAGTCACAAATGACATTCTTTGTGACTGTAACCGTGGTAAACTATCCCTCCTCGCCCTTCTCAACCTGTCTGCTGTCTTTCACACGGTTGACCACTCCATCCTCCTCCAACACCTCTGCTCCGTCACCCAGTTGGTGGAACTGCCCTCGCCTGGTTCCATTCGTATCGATCTAGTCATAGCCAGAGAATCAGCTCCAACGGATTCTCTTCCTGCTCCCACACCATGACCTCTGGTGTCCCCCATGGATCCTTGGCCCCTCCTATTTCTCATCTACATGCTGCTCCTTGGCAACATCATCCGAAAACACAGCGTCAGTTTCCACATGTACGCTGACGATACCCAGCTCTGATTTGTCCAACTGCTTGTCCATCATCCAGTACTGGATGGGCAGAAACTTCCTCCTACTAAATATTGGAAGAAAGAAGTCTTTGGTCCCTCCCACAAGCTCCGTTTCCTAGCCACCATTTCCATCCCTGGCAACTGTCTGAAGCTGAGCCAAACCGTTCGCAACCTTGGTGTTGTGTTTGACCCCAAGATGAGCTTCCGACCACAGATCCTCTCCATCAACAAGACTGCCTACTTCCACCTCCATAACCTCGCCTGACTCTGCCTCTTCCTCAGCTCATCTGCTACTGGAACCCTCATCCATGTCTTTGTTACCTCTAGACTCGACTATCCCAATGCTCTCCCATCATCCACCCTCGTTTGTGTAATCTCTCCTCGTAATTTATCCCTTGGAGTCCAGTATCATTCTGGTAAACCTATGTTGCACTCCCTCCAAGGTCAATATATCCTTCCTAAGGTGTGGGGCCCAGAACTGCTCTCAGTACCCCAGGTGTGGTCTAACCAGGGCTTTTTGTATAGCTACAGCATAACTTCTACCCCCTTGTATTCTAATTTTCTAGATATAAAGATCAGCATTGCATCAGGCTTTTTGATTATTTTTTGCACCTGTCCATGGCATTTTAATGATCTATGGTACCTGGACCCCTAAGTCTCTTTGGATCTCCACTGTTTCTAGCTTTGACACCGAGCCACTGAAGGAGATAACAGGACACATGACCAAAAGTTTGGCCAAAGATGTAGGTTTTAAGGAGCATCTGAAAGTTAGCTTCTAGTTTTAAAATGCTCATCCTTGTTTTCAAATCCCTCCATGGCCTCGCCCCTCCCCATCTCTTGTAACTTACTCCAGTCCTACAACCCTCCGAGATCTCTGCGCTCCTCCAATTCTGGCCTCTTGCGCATCCCCACTATTTTAATCACTCCACCATTAGCGGCTTTAACTGCCTGGGCCCTAAGCTCTGGAATTCCCTGCCTAAACCTCTTCTTCCTCCTTTAAGATGCTCCTTAATACCTACCTCTTTGACTAAGAGTCCTGATATCTCCTCTGCCCCATTAGAGAGCGGGGTTGACCCCTGCTCCCTCAGAGGGTGAAAGGTCAGAGCATCAGGCAACAATCTTTCCAACATTGTGCGGTGTGAAGATAGAGATTAAATCAGTCAACCTACCCGACTGGGATGAGGTCCCAAATCCAAGTCTCCGGGAAGTATTCTCGGATTGGCGTGAAATTGGGCCCGGGTGCCTGTGATAGTAATTTCATTATTTCAGGGCGTGGCATACCTGCAAGAGGTAACAAAGTTATTATCATGTGTCAAAGGTTACATAGGGTGCGGAGTCCCACAGTTTGGGTGGTGAGGAGTCCCACAGATTGGGAGGTGAGGAGTCCCACAGTTTGGGGGTGAAGAGTCTCACAGTTTGGGGGTGAGGAGTCCCACAGATTGGGGGTGAGGAGTCTCACAGATTGTGGGGTGAGGAGTCCCACAGTTTGTGGGGTGAGGAGTCCCACAGATTGTGGGGTGAGGAGTCTCACAGATTGTGGGGTGAGGAGTCCCACAGTTTGTGGGGTGAGGAGTCCCACAGATTGGGGGTGAGGAGTCTCACAGATTGGGGGTGAGGAGTCTCACAGTTTGTGGGGTGAGGAGTCCCACAGATTGGGGGTGAGGAGTCCCACAGATTGTGGGGTGAGGAGTCCCACAGATTGTGGGGTGAGGAGTCCCACAGATTGGGGGTGAGGAGTCCCACAGCTTGGGGGTGAGGAGTCCCACAGGTTGTGGGGTGAGGAGCCCCACAGATTGTGGGGTGAGGAGTCCCACAGATTGGGGGTGAGGAGTCCCACAGATTGGGGGTGAGGAGTCCCACAGATTGGGGGGTGAGGAGACGAACGTCGAATTGCTGCCGGACCACTAATTTAATGTCCCGTTCAGTGACTCTCACCTATGCAGGTACAATTAGGTGGTACAATTTGTAGTGTATGTAACTGTTCTACCTTTAAGAGAACTATTGTATGTAACCGTCCACCTTTAAGAGAACTATTTTAGGTGTGGCACTACTTTATCTTGGCTGCTGTATACTGTAATACCGACGGTGACCACACCGGTATATAAGTGCTGTGTCAGGATTTATTGGGCAGATTCGCCCTGACCTTCGAATAGTAAAGTCCTGTTAAAGTTACTCTTGTAGTCTGTGTATTAATTCGCCATAATACCTACAGACTTTACACAATTGGCCTCAGTTTCCCATCGATTGGGGAGGGGTTCATCAGCCCGAGTCTCTGCTCCTGATCCCACATTACTTACCAAAATTGTACAATGATTGGTCCTGGATCTCACATTCGAGGTGCATATGATACTTGGTGTCCGTCAGAATCTTCAGCCCCATGTCCTGAGAGAGAACAGACGGGATCACTGGTACCGGAAAAAGGTGTGACACGGTCTGTCTCATCAATCCTTCCGTCCACCCCTCCATACACTCGATTCTTCCCGAGTTCCATCCCTCCTCTCCAGTCCTCTATCCACTCTCCCTCCCTCACTCTCACCAGCCCTCCACTGACCCGCCCACCCTCCCGCTCCAGACCTCCCTCCCTCCATCCATCCCTCCCTGCATCTATCCCTCCTTCCCTCCATTCCCTCTTCCATCCCTCCATCGTTCCCATTTTTCATCCTTGGATCCATCTCTTCTTCCCTCCCTCCATTCCTCTTTCCATTGTTCCATCACGGGCAGCACGGTGGCATAGTGGTTAGCACTGTTGCCTCACAGCGCCAGGGACCCGGGTTCGAATCCGCCCTCGGGCGACTGTCTGTGTGGAGTTTGCACATTCTCTCCGTGTTTGCGTGGGTTTCCTCCGGGTGCTCCGGTTTCCTCCCACAGTCCAAAGATGTGCGAGTTAGGTTGATTGGCTATGATAAATTGACCCTTAGTGTTAGGGGGATTAAATACGTGGGGTTACGGGGATAGGGTGGGATATGTGTTGGTATAGGGATTACGGGGATCGGGTGGGATATGTGTCGGTGCAGGCTCGATGGGCCGAAATGGCCTCTATCTGCACTGTGGGGTTTCTGTGATTCTGTGATCTGTGATCCCTCATCCATCTACCAGTCCCCCTCTCTCATTCCATCCCTCTATCCTTCTCTCCTTCTCTCTGTCACTCTCTCTCTATTGCTCTCCTGTCCTCCTCTCATCCCCCCTCCCCCCTCAATGACCAGACAGTGGCCAGATGATGGAGTAGCAGGAACCTGGAGAAGATGGGCGACATCTCCCGATGAGTCCCAACTGTTGCGGAGGAAGCCCGCTTTACCCTCAGAGGTGCAGAACTGCGTGGAATCTTCCCATACACGGTAATGGTAACCACTGAGGTCTTGGACTGGGAGCAAAGAGTAGACCTGGAGATAGAGACAAAGACACATCAACAGGCTGACGATTGGAAGACTTTAATCCTCTCCCAGAACCCCCAGACACCGCATGAGCCCGTGCAGGATGGCTGTGGGTGGACATTCCACATGGGGGGGATTTACAGACACCCATCCCTGATCCAACCCACACCCTACATCCCCAGCAGGGATCAGAAGCAGGCACCCGGACTGATTCACCCCCTCCCTAACCCAGGGGTCACTGGACAGGGATCAGAAGCAGGCACCCGGACTGATTCACTCCCTCCCTAACCCAGGGGTCACTGGACAGTGATCAGGAGCAGGCACCTGGACTGATTCACCCCCTCCCTAACCCAGGGGTCACTGGACAGGGATCAGGAGCAGGAACTTGGGCTGATTCACCCCCTCCCTAACCCAGGGGTCACTGGACAGTGATCAGGAGCAGGCACCCGGACTGATTCACCCCCTCCCTAACCCAGGGGTCACTGGACTGGGATCAGGAGCAGGAACACGGGCTGATTCATCCCCTCCCTAACCCAGGGTCACTGGACAGGGATCAGGAGAATGAGGCCGGACTGATTCACCCTCTCACTAACCCATGGGTCACTGGACAGGGATCAGGAGCAGGAACCCGGACTGATTCACCCCCTCCCTAACCCAGGGGTCACTGGACAGGGATCAGGAGCAGGAACCCGGACTGATTAAGCCCCCTCCCTAACCCAGGGGTCACTGGACAGTGATCAGGAGCAGGCACCCGGACTGATTCACCCCCTCCCTAACCCAGGGGTCACTGGACAGGGATCAGGAGCAGGAACCCGGACTGATTCACCCCCTCCCTAACCCAGGGTCACTGGACAGGGATCAGGAGCAGGAACCCGGACTGATTCACCACCTCCCTAACCCAGGGGTCAAAAGGCTCAGTTGGTGACCCCAATCATCCCTCTCTGGATGTGAGATCAGCTGACTCCGGACAGGCCGGGCTTGGAGCCTGGGCCTTTCCTGCTCCCGAGCCTGGGGTTAATTGTAATTTGTATCTTACACTGTCTCGGGATAGTTTCTTCTCATGCTTGAGGAGCAGAACACTGCGGTCGACGACTCGAAGCCCACAGAGAGAGCCCGCGGCAGCCTGCAGCTCCAGACTGAGGTGACTTCTGGGCAGCTCTTCAGGTACAGAGAACTGGAGGGACACCTAGAGCGAGGAAGAAGGGAATGAGCATCAGTACAGGAGAGAGAGAGAAAACGGTGAGAATCAAGAGAGAATGAGAGGCAGAATCAGGAGTGCGAGAGAGAGGGAATGCGGGAGAAAAGAGATTGAACAAAATTGGAGAGAGAGAGAGAAAAAGAGAGATAGACAAAAATCGGAGGGGAAACAGAGCGAGAGAATGGGACAGAGCAGAATCGGAGGTGGGGAACTCTCACCTTGTTCCGGAAGCATTTGGAGACTTCATATCTCGCGCTGTCACCAATCGTTTCTCCATCAGGCAAAACGGTGAAAACCAGCAGCCGGGCAACCGGCGCGATATCAGCGCTGATTGGGAGCGTGAGGTGAAACTCGCCTTCTGAACCTGGAGTGAGAGAGAGTGGAGTGAGACACGGAGCAGGACAGGGCCAGGCTCCAGCACCGGCTTGTCTTCCCCTCTCTCACTCCTTCCCCAGTTTGTGTTTCTCTCTCTCCCCAGTTTGTGTTTCTCTCTCTCCCCAGTTTGTGTTTCTCTCTCTCTCTCTCTCTCCGTTTGTGTTTCTCTCTCTCCTCAGTTTGTGTGTCTCCCTCCCCAGTTTGTTTCTCTCTCTCTCTCCCCAGTTTGTGTTTCTCTCTTCTCCCCAGTTTGTGTTTCTCTCTCTCTCCCAATTTAGTTTCTCTCTCTCCCCGTTTGTTTCTCTCTCTTTATCCCAGTTTGTGTTTCTCCCTCTCTCCCAGTTTGTGTTTCTCTCTCTCTCCCAGTTTGTGTTTCTCTCTCCCCATTTTGTTTCTCTTTCCCCAGTTTGCGTTTCTCTCTCTCCCCAGTTTGCGTTTCTCTCTCTCCCCAGTTTGCGTTTCTCTCTCCCCAGTTTGTGTTTCTCTCTCCCCATTTTGTGTTTCTCTTTCCCCAGTTTGCGTTTCTCTCTCTCCCCAGTTTGCGTTTCTCTCTCTCCCCAGTTTGCGTTTCTCTCTCTCCCCAGTTTGCGTTTCTCTCTCTCCCCAGTTTGTGTTTCTCTCTCTCCGCCAGTTTGTGCTTCTCTCTCTCTCCCGAGTTTGTTTCTCTCTCCCGAGTTTGTGTTTCTCTCCTCAGTTTGTGTATCTCTCTCTCTCCCCAGTTTGTTTCTCTCTCTCTCCCCAGTTTGAGTTTCTCTCTCTCCCCCAATTTGTGCCTCTCTCTCCTCAGGTTGTCTCTCTCTTTCCCCAGTTTATTCTCTCTCTGCTCAGTTTGTTTCTCTCTCTCTCCCAGTTTGCGTTACTCTCTCTCCCAGTTTGCGTTACTCTCTCCCCAGTTTGCGTTTCTCTCTCTCTTCAGTTTCTCTCTCTCCCCCAGTTTGTTTCTCTCTTCTCCCCCAGTTTGTGTTTCTCTCTCTCTCCCCAGTTTGTGTTTCTCGCTCTCCCCAGTTTGTGTTTCTCTCTCTCTCCCCAGTTTGTGTTTCTCGCTCTCCCCAGTTTGTGTTTCTCTCTCCCTCCCAGTTTGTTTCTCTCTCTCCCCCAGTTTGTGTTTCTCTCTCTCTCCCGTTTGTTTCTCGCTCTCTCTCTCCCAGTTTGCGTTTTTCTCGCTCCCCCAGTTTGGGTTTTCTCGCTCCCCCAGTTTGTGTTTCTCTCTCTCCCCGAGTTTGTTTCTCTCTCTTTATCCCAGTTTGTGTTTCTCCCTCTCTCCCCAGTTTGTGTTTCTCTCTCTCTCCGTTTGTGTTTCTCTCTCTCCCCAGTTTGTGTTTCCCTCTCACCCAATTTGTTTCTCTCTCTCTCTCCCCAGTTTGTGTTTCTCTCTCTTTATCCCAGTTTGTTTCTCTCTCTCCGAGTTTGTGTTTCTCTCACTCCCAGTTTGTGTTTCTCTCTCTCTCTCTCTCCCAGTTTGAGTTTCTCTCTCTCTCTCCCCCAGCCTGTGTTTCTCTCTCTCCCCAGTTTGTATTTCTCTCTCTCCCCAGTTTGTATTTCTCTCTCTCCCCAGTTTGTTTCTCTCTCTCCCCAGTTTGTATTTCTCTCTCTCCCCAGTTTGTGTTTCTCTCTCTCCCGTTTGTATTTCTCTCTCTCCCCAGTTTGTATTTCTCTCTCTCCCCAGTTTGTATTTCTCTCTCTCTCCCAGTTTGTGTTTCTCTCTCTCTCCCCATTTGTCTCTCTCCCATTTGTCTTTCTCTCTCCTCAGTTTGTCTCTCTCTTTCCCCAGTTTGTGTTTCTCTCTCTCCCCAGTTTGTTTCTCTCTCTTCTCCCCCAGCTTGTGTTTCTCTCTCTCCCCAGTTCGTTTCTCTCTCTCTCCCCCAGTTTGTGTTTCTCTCTCTCTCCCGTTTGTGTTTCTCTCTCGCTCTCCCTCAGTTTGTGTTTCTCTCCGCCAGTTTGAGTTTCTCTCTCTCCCCAGTTTGTTTCTCTCTCTCCAGTTTGTGTTTCTCTCTCTCTCGCCCAGTTTGTGTTTCTCTCTCTCTCCCAGTTTCTGTTTCTCTCTCTCCCCAGTTTGTGTCTCTCTCTCCCGTTTGTGTCTCTCTCTCCCCCAGTTTGTGTTTCTCTCTCTCTCCCAGTTTGTGTTTCTCTCTTTCTCCCCCCAGTTTATGTTTCTCTCTCTCTCTCGCCCAGTTTGTTTGTCTCTCTCTCCCCCAGTTTGTGTTTGTCTCTCTCTCCCAGTTTGTGTTTCTCTCTCTCCCAGTTTGTGTTTCTCTCTCTCCCCCAGTTTGTGTTTGTCTCTCTCTCCCAGTTTGTGTTTCTCTCTCCCCCAGTTTGTTTCTCTCTCTCCCCCAGTTTGTGTTTCTCCCTCTCCCCCAGTTTGTGTTTCTCTCTCTCCCCCAGTTTGTGTTTGTCTCTCTCCCAGTTTGTGTTTCTCTCTCTCCCCCAGTTTGTGTTTCTCTGTCTCTCTCCCCCAGTTTGTGTTTCTCTCTCTCCCCCAGTTTGTATTTCTCTCTCCCCCAGTTTGTGCTTCTCTCTCTCCCCAGTTTGTGCTTCTCTCTCTCCCCAGTTTGTGTTTCTCTCTCTCCCCCAGTTTGTATTTCTCTCTCCCCCAGTTTGTGCTTCTCTCTCTCCCCAGTTTGTGCTTCTCTCTCTCTCCCCAGTTTGTTTCTCTCTCTCTCCTCAGTTTCTCTCTCTCCCCCCCAGTTTGTGTTTCTTTCTTCTCCCCGTTTGTGTTTCTCTCCCTCCCCAGTTTGTTTCTCTCTCCCCAGTTTGTTTCTCTCTCTCTCCCCCAGTTTGTGTTTCTCTCTCTCTCCAGTTTATGTTTCTCTCTCACTCTCCCTCAGTTTGTGTTTCCCTCACTCTGTTTGTGATTCTCCCTCTCTCCGCCAGTTTGTGTTTCTATCTCTCTCCAGATTGTGTTTCTCTCTCCCCAGTTTGTGTTTCTCTCTCTCCCCAGTTTGCGTTTCTCTCCCCAGTTTGTGCTTCTCTCTCTCTCCCGAGTTTGTTTCTCTCTCGCAAGTTTGTGTTTCTCTCCCCAGTTTGTGTTTCTCTCTCTCCCCAGTTTGTTTCTCGCTCTCTCCCAGTTTGTGTTTGTCTCTCTCTCCCAGTTTGTGTTTCTCTCTCTCCCCCAGTTTGTGTTTCTCTCTCTCTCCCAGTTTGTGTTTCTCTCTCTCCCCCAGTTTGTGTTTCTCTGTCTGTTTCTCTCTCTCTCTCTCAGTTTAGTTTCTCTCTCTCCCCCAGTTTGTTTCTCTCTCTTTATCCCAGTTTGTGTTTCTCCCTCTCTCCCCAGTTTGTGTTTCTCTCTCTCTCTCTCTCCCAGTTTGTGTTTCTCTCTCTCCCCAGTTCGTGTTTCTCTCTCTCTTTCCCAGTTTGTTTCTCTCTCTCTCCCAATTTGTGTCTCTCTTTCTCTCCCAGTTTGCGTTTCTCTCTCTCTCTCTCGTTTGTGTTTCTCTCTCTCCCCAGTTTGTGTTTCTCTCTCTTTCCCCCAGTTTGTTTCTCTCTCCCCAGTTTGTGTTTCTGTCTCTTTTTCCCCCAGTTTGTGTTTCTCTCTCTCTCTCCCCCAGTTTGTGTTTCTCTCTCTCTCTCCCCAGTTTGTGTTTCTCTCGCTCTCCATAGTTTGTGTTTCTCTCTCCCCAGTTTGTGTTTCTCTCCCTCTCCCAGTTTGTGTTTCTCTCTCTCTCCCCAGTTTATGTTTCTCTCTCTCTCCCTAGTTTGTGTTTCTCTCTCTCTCCCCCCAGTTTGTGTTTCTCTCTCGCCCAGTTTGTTTGTCTCTCTCTCCCCCAGTTTGTGTTTGTCTCTCTCCCAGTTTGTGTTTCTCTCTCTCTCCCCCAGTTTGTTTCTCTCTCTCCCCGTTTGTGTTTCTCCCTCTCCCCCAGTTTGTGTTTCTCTCTCTCCCCGTTTGTGTTTCTCTCTCCCCCCCAGTTTGTGTTTGTCTCTCTCTCCCCAGTTTGTGTTTGTCTCTCTCTCCCAGTTTGTGTTCCTCTCTCTCCCCCAGTTTGTGTTTCTCTCTCTCTCTCCCCCAGTTTGTGTTTCTCTCTCTCCCCCAGTTTGTATTTCTCTCTCTCCCCCAGTTTGTGCTTCTCTCTCTCTCCAGCTTGTGCTTCTCTCTCTCTCCCCAGTTTGTGTTTCTCTCTCTCTCCTCAGTTTCTCTCTCTCCCCCCCAGTTTGTGTTTCTCTCTTCTCCCCGTTTGTGTTTCTCTCTCTCTCCAGTTTGTGTTTCTCTCTCTCCCCAGTTTGTTTCTCTCGCTCTCCCCGTTTGTGTTTCTCTCTCTCTCTCCAGTTTGTGTTTCTCTCTCACTCTCCCTCAGTTTGTGTTTCCCTCACTCTGTTTGTGATTCTCCCTCTCTCCGCCAGTTTGTGTTTCTATCTCTCTCCAGATTGTGTTTCTCTCTCCCCAGTTTGTGCTTCTCTCTCTCCCCAGTTTGCGTTTCTCTCTCCCCAGTTTGTGTTTCTCTCTCCCCAGTTTGCGTTTCTCTCTCTCTCCCGTTTCTGTTTCTATCTCTCTCGCCCAGTTTGTGCTTCTCTCTCTCCCGAGTTTGTTTCTCTCTCTCTCCCCAGTTTGTTTCTCGCTCTCTCCCAGTTTGTGTTTCTCTCTCTCCCCAGTTTGTGTTTCTCTCTCTCTCTCCCAGTTTCTGTTTCTCTCTCTCCCCAGTTTGTGTGTGTCTCTCTCTCCCCCAGTTTGTGTTTATCTCTCTCCCAGTTTGTGTTTCTCTCTCTCTCTCCCCAGTTTGTGTTTCTCTCTCTCCCCAGTTTGTGTTTCTCTCTCTCCCCCAGTTTGTATTTCTCTCTCTCCCCCAGTTTGTGTTTCTCTCTCTCCCCCAGTTTGTGTTTGTCTCTCTCTCCCAGTTTGTGTTTCTCTCTCTCCCCCAGTTTGTGTTTGTCTCTCTCTCCCAGTTTGTGTTTCTCTCTCTCCCCCAGTTTGTGTTTCTCTCTCTCTCCCAGTTTAGTTTCTCTCTCTCCCCCAGTTTGTTTCTCTCTCTTTATCCCAGTTTGTGTTTCTCCCTCTCTCCCCAGTTTGTGTTTCTCTCTCTCTCTCTCTCTCCCAGTTTGTGTTTCTCTCTCTCTTTCCCCCAGTTTGTGTTTCTCTCTCTCCCCAGTTTGTGTTTCTGTCTCTTTTTCCCCCAGTTGGTTTCTCTCTCTCTCTCTCCCCAGTTTGTGTTTCTCTCTCTCCCCCAGTTTGTGTTTCTCTCTCTCCCCAGTTTGTGTTTCTGTCTCTTTTTCCCCCAGTTTGTGTTTCTCTCTCTCTCTCTCCCCCAGTTTGTGTTTCTCTCTCTCCCCCAGTTTGTGTTTCTCTCTCTCTCCCCAGTTTGTGTTTCTCTCGCTCTCCATAGTTTGTGTTTCTCTCTCTCCCGTTTGTGCTTCTCTCCCTCTCCCCCAGTTTGTGTTTCTCTCTATCTCCCCCAGTTTGTGTTTCTCTCTCTCCCTCCCTCAGTTTGTGTTTCACTCTCTCTCCCCAGTTTGTGTTTCTCTCTCTCTCCCCCCCCAGTTTGTGTTTCTCTCTCTCCCCAGTTTGTGTTTCTCTCTCTCCCCAGTTTGTGTTTCTCTCTCTCTCTCCCAGTTTGTGTTTCTCTCTCTCTCTCCCAGTTTGTGTTTCTCTCTCCCCCAGTTTGTGTTTCACTCTCTCTCCCCAGTTTGTGTTTCTCTCTCTCTCTCCCCAGTTTGTGTTTCTCTCTCTCTCTCCCCAGTTTGTTTCTCTCTCTCTCCCTAGTTTGTGTTTCTCTCTCTTTCTCCCCCCAGTTTGTGTTTCTCTCTCCCCCAGTTTGTTTGTCTCTCTCTCCCCCAGTTTGTGTTTGTCTCTCTCCCAGTTTGTGTTTCTCTCTCTCTCCCCCAGTTTGTTTCTCTCTCTCCCCCAGTTTGTTTCTCCCTCTCCCCCAGTTTGTTTCTCTCTCTCCCCCAGTTTGTGTTTCTCTCTCTCCCCCAGTTTGTGTTTGTCTCTCTCTCCCCAGTTTGTGTTTGTCTCTCTCTCCCAGTTTGTGTTTCTCTCTCTCCCCCAGTTTGTGTTTCTCTCTCTCTCTCCCCCAGTTTGTGTTTGTCTCTCTCCCCCAGTTTGTATTCCTCTCTCTCCCCCAGTTTGTGCTTCTCTCTCTCTCCAGTTTGTGCTTCTCTCTCTCTCCCCAGTTTGTGTTTCTCTCTTCTCCCCGTTTGTGTTTCTCTCTCCCCAGTTTGTGTTTCTCTCTCTCCCCAGTTTGTTTCTCTCTCTCTCCCCCAGTTTGTGTTTCTCTCTCTCTCTCCAGTTTGTGTTTCTCTCTCACTCTCCCTCAGTTTGTGTTTCCCTCACTCTGTTTGTGATTCTCCCTCTCTCCGCCAGTTTGTGTTTCTATCTCTCTCGCCCACAGTTTGTGCTTCTCTCTCTCCCAAGTTTGTTTCTCTCTCTCTCCCCAGTTTGTTTCTCGCTCTCTCCCAGTTTCTGTTTCTCTCTCTCCCCAGTTTGTGTGTCTCTCTCTCTCCCCCAGTTTGTGTTTCTCTCTCTCTCTCCCCAGTTTGTGTTTCTCTCTCCCCCAGTTTGTGTTTCTCTCTCTCCCCCAGTTTGTGTTTGTCTCTCTCTCCCAGTTTGTGTTTCTCTCTCCCCCAGTTTGTGTTTCTCTCTGTCTCTGTTTCTCTCTCTCTCCCAGTTTAGTTTCTCTCTCTCCCCCAGTTTGTTTCTCTCTCTTTATCCCAGTTTGTGTTTCTCCCTCTCTCCCCAGTTTGTGTTTCTCTCTCTCTCTCTCTCTCCCAGTTTGTGTTTCTCTCTCTCCCCAGTTCATGTTTCTCTCTCTCTTTCCCAGTTTGTTTCTCTCTCTCTCCCAATTTGTGTTTCTCTCTTTCTCTCCCAGTTTGTGTTTCTCTCTCTCTCTCTCGTTTGTGTTTCTCTCTTTCCCAGTTTGTGTTTCACTCCCTCTCTCCCCTTTTTTTCTCTCTCCCAGTTTGTGTTTCTCTCTCTCCCCAGTTTGTTTCTCTCTCTCTTTCCCCCAGTTTGTGTTTCTCTCTCTCTCCCCAGTTTGTGTTTCTGTCTCTTTTTCCCCGTTTGTGTTTCTCTCTCTCTTCCCAAGTTTGTGTTTCTCTCTCTCTCCCCCAGTTTGTGTTTCTCTCTCTCCCCAGTTTGTTTCTCTCTCTCTTTCCCCCAGTTTGTGTTTCTCTCTCTCCCCAGTTTGTGTTTCTGTCTCTTTTTCCCCCAGTTTGTGTTTCTCTCTCTCTTCCCAAGTTTGTGTTTCTCTCTCTCTCCCCCAGTTTGTGTTTCTCTCTCTCTCCCCAGTTTGTGTTTCTCTCTCTCTCTCTCCCCAGTTTGTGTTTCTCTCTCTCCCCAGTTTGTGTTTCTCTCTCTCCCCCAGTTTGTGTTTCTCTCTCTCTCCCCAGTTTGTGTTTCTCTCTCTCCCCCAGTTTGTGTTTCTCTCTCTCCCCAGTTTGTGTTTCTCTCTCTCCCCAGTTTGTGTTTCTCTCTCTCCCCCAGTTTGTGTTTCTCTCTCTCTCTCCCCAGTTTGTGTTTCTCTCTCTCCCCAGTTTGTGTTTCTCTCTCTCCCCAGTTTGTGTTTCTCTCTCTCTCCCCAGTTTATGTTTCTCTCTCTCTCCCAGTTTGTGTGTCTCTCTCCCCAGTTTGTGTTTCTCTCCCTCTCTCCCCCAGTTTGTGTTTCTCTCTCTCCCCAGTTTGTGTTTCTCTCTCTCCCCCAGTTTGTGTTTCTCTCTCTCTCCCCAGTTTGTGTTTCTCTCTCTCTCTCCCCAGTTTGTGTTTCTCTCTCTCCCCCAGTTTGTGTTTCTCTCTCTCCCCAGTTTGTGTTTCTCTCTCTCCCCCCAGTTTGTGTTTCTCTCTCTCTCTCCCCAGTTTATGTTTCTCTCTCTCCCCCAGTTTGTGTTTCTCTCTCCCTCTCCAGTTTGTGTTTCTCTCTCTCCCAGTTTGTGTTTCTCTCTCTCTCCCAGTTTGTGTTTCTCTCTCTCTCACCAGTTTGTGTTTCTCTCCCTCTCCAGTTTGTGTTTCTCTCTCTCTCCCAGTTTGTGTTTCTCTCCCTCTCTCCCAGTTTGTGTTTCTCTCCCTCTCTCCCAGTTTGTGTTTCTCTCTCTCCCCCAGTTTGTGTTTCTCTCTCTCTCCCAGTTTGTGTTTCTCTCTCTCTCCCAGTTTGTTTCTCTCCCTCTCTCCAGTTTGTGTTTCTCCCTCTCTCCCAGTTTGTGTTTCTCCCTCTCTCCCAGTTTGTGTTTCTCTCTCTCTCCCAGTTTGTTTCTCTCTCTCTCTCCCCAGTTTGTGTTTCTGTCTTTCTCCCTCTCTGAGTTCTCTCTCGCTGACACTCCCTGTCTTAGCTCACACGTGGAGAATGGGGCCTGTGGGACCCGGATCCCCCAATGAGAGGCAGAGCCCCTGGGGAGAGTGAGGGGGTAAATATTTGAGGAGCGAGGGGCACACTTAAAGACACAGGTGGTCTTTGTAAACAATCAAAAGACGTCGAGTTCGAACCTTCAGGACCTCCGACAGAGATTATTTTCTTCTCAAAGGTCACAATCAGTCCTTTTGCCATCACCTGGTGCAGAAAAAGAGTGGAATAATTAACACTAAGAAATTCAGAGGACATGGGAGAGGGTCGGAGGACAGGGGTCAGGGGAAGGGGCGAGGGTCATTGGAAAAGTGAGATGGACAGAAGACAGTGGAGAGGTTCAAAGGACAAGGGTCAGGGAAAGGGGTGGAGCTCACAGGGTCAGAGGAAGGGACAAGTGTCAAAGGATAGGGGAAGGGGAGCAGGTCACAGGACAGAGGAGATGGTCAGAGGACAGGGGTTAGGGGAAGGGGCGGGGGTCAGTAGACAGGGGAAAGGGTCAGAGGACAGGTGTCATGGAAGGGCTGAGTGTCAGAGGGCAGGACAAGATCGGGGCAAGGGTCAGGGGAGAGAGGAGAGGATCAGAGGTCAGGGGTGGAGAGGGTCACAGCACAGGCTGAGAATGGAGCTTGGGCATTTCCCGCTCTGTGTATAGTATGGGTTGCGGGGTGGGGCTCGGTCACACACCAGGGGCGCTAGCCTAACTCTAGGACGAGCGACACTTTCTCACCAGATAGAACACATCCATGTCGGGCTTTTCCTCCTCAGGAAGCCCCTTGATGATGTAGCCCACCTTCACGTCCAGCTCCGAATCACAGAGGAGCTCCTGCCGATGCTTCCTGATGGAGAAGTAGCTGTTGGACTTGGAGTAGAAGGGTTTGGCCTGGTGTCGGGCGGGTTCATGATGGGGCAATCTGTTCCGATAACTGTAGTCATTGTGACTGTTCTGATAAATGGCCTATGGAGAGGAGGAGAGACAAGTCAACAAACCCCAGCCTCCATCCAGAGATAGACAACCCACTGTCCCCAAAAACCTCCCCAACACCATGCTGGGCCTCCTCCCCAGACTCCATTCCATGTGTTGGCTTCTCTCCCTGTCTCAGAGCAACTTCCTCACATCCCGTTATATCCCACTCCATCCCTTATACCCTCTCTAAGGACCCCCCTCATTCCCCACTCTGTCCCTTATACCCCTTTCCTGTTCGCTCGCTGACCATTGACCTCATTGAGCTTCACTCACCAGGAAGGCAACGGGGACAGCGTCCCAAGATGAAGTGTCAAGTGAGAAAGGTGCGATCCCGTCCTGATCTGTGACCACTTTCCGTGCACCGGGTTTTATTGAGTCGAAGAGGTAGATTGTAGCGTTCGCCACAGGACCCCCAGTAGAGTATTTGATGCTCAGCTGTCAATACACAGAGATGGTGCAGAGTGAGGAGAGTTTAACCCTGTATATATCACAGTGTGTGAGAGGTTAACCCTGTATATATCACACAGTGTGTGAGAGAGTTTAACCCTGTATATATCACACAGTGTGTGTGAGAGAGTTTAACCCTGTATATATCACAGTGTGTGAGAGAGTTTAACCCTGTATATATCAGTGTGTGTGAGAGTTTAACCCTGTATATATCACAGTGTGTGAGAGTTTAACCCTGTATATATCAGTGTGTGTGAGAGAGTTTAACCCTGTATATATCACAGTGAGAGTTTAACCCTGTATATATCAGTGTGTGAGAGAGTTTAACCCTGTATATATCACAGTGTGTGAGAGTTTAACCCTCTATATATCACAGTGTGTGACAGAGTTTAACCCTGTATATATCACACAGTGTGTGTGAGAGAGTTTAACCCTGTATATATCACACAGTGAGAGTTTAACCCTGTATATATCAGTGTGTGAGAGTTTAACCCTGTATATATCACACAGTGTGTGAGAGAGTTTAACCCTGTATATATCAGTGTGTGAGAGTTTAACCCTCTATATATCACAGTGTGTGACAGAGTTTAACCCTGTATATATCACACAGTGTGTGTGAGAGAGTTTAACCCTGTATATATCAGTGTGTGAGAGTTTAACCCTGTATATATCACACAGTGTGTGTGAGAGAGTTTAACCCTGTATATATCACAGTGTGTGAAAGAGTTTAACCCTGTATATATCACACAGTGTGTGTGAGAGAGTTTAACCCTGTATATATCACACAGTGTGTGAGAGTTTAACCCTGTATATATCACAGTGTGTGTGGGAGAGTTTAACCCTGTATATATTAATCGTACCTGTCCAGTATATGGCATTCCTTTCTTGAAATAATCTTCCACTTGCTCAAAAGTGATTTGTGTGATTTCCGTAATGACATCGCACGTAGCAGTTTTAAACATCAGAATACCTGAAAATAAGTGTGAGCATGTTAACCAGGAGGTTATAGTGAGAGAGGCAGCGTGAGGCAGGGGGCGACAGACAGACAGAGAGATAGACAGACAGAATGACAGAGAGAGAGCGAGTGACAGAGAGAGTGAGAGAGAGAGAAACAGACGGGGAGGGACAGAGAGAGAGAGAGACAAAGAAACAGACAGACAGAAACAGAGTGAGACAAAGGGAAGCAGAGATGGAAAAAAGATAGACAGAGGGAGACAAAGATAGAGAAAGAGAGAGAGACAGAGAGACGGACAGAGAGAGTGAAACAGACAGAGATAGAGAGTGAGAGACAGACAGACAGACACAGATAGAGACAGAGGCAGTCAGAGAGAGACATACATACAGAGATTGAAACGAGAGAGTCAGAGAGAAAGTGAGAGACAGAGAGAGTGAGACAGAGATAGAGACAAAGACGGAGAGAGAGTGATGGACAGAGAGAACGAGAGACAGAGACACAAAGCGAGAGAGAATGAGAAAGAGGAAGAGTTGAGGACAGAGCTGTCTGAACCACCCACTCACCTGTTCCTTCCTCCTTCAGTACAAACTGGCCATGAATGCCCGTGTTGTATTGTCCATTCCTGAGACGGAATATCGCAGTGCTGAGATCTTTGGATAGGCAGCCATCGGAGTCCGTCTGAGAAGGAGGCAGAGGGCCCAGGTCAGTTAGGAACTGGGGAAGGGCTGAGAGGTTACCATATTAGGTGGATTCATCCACAATACAATGAGATCTAAGTTAGATTTGGAGTGCATGTGTGCAACTGCACAAAGTGTGGTTAATAAGGTTGGTGAGCTTTTTTTAAATTAGTTTATGAGATGTGGGCGTTGCTGGCAATGCCAGCATTTATTGCCCATTCAAATCAAAAATCAAATCAAATCAACTTTTATTGTCATTGTTAGTGCACAAGTGCAGTACAACGAAATGTAGGCTTGCGGCTCCCGAGAGTGTACATTTAGATTAAGACATTCCTGGTTGCCCTTGAGAAGGTGGTGATGAGCCACGTTCTTGAACCGCTGCAGTCCGTGTGGTGAAGGTGCTCCCACAGTGCTGTTAGGGAGGGAGTTCCAGGATTTTGACCCAGTGACGATGAAGGATCGGCGATGTATTTCCAAGTCAGGTTGGTGTGTGACTTGGAGGGGAACTTGGAGGTGGTGGTGTTCTCATGCGCCTGCTGCCCTTGTCCTTCTAGGTGGTGGAGGCCGTTGGTTTGGGAGGTGCTGCCGAAGAAGTTACAGGCGCAAATAGCCAAGTGGGAATCTGATGTAGTGTGATAACTGAGACCTGGCTCAAAAAAGGGGAGCATTGGATGCTCAATATTCCTGGGTACAGGGTATTCAGAAAAGATAGTGAAGGTGAAAAAGGTGTAGCAGTTTTGATTAAGGAAAATATTACAGTGCCAGAAAGAGAGACTGTCCTTGAGCGATCAAAGACAGAATCTATTTGGTTGGAGTTTAGACACAATAAAGGAGCTATTACGCTACTTGGGCCTAGAAATTCGGAAGTTTATCGCCGCCTGTTACCGCCAGATTCAGGTGAAAAAATGGCGGCCGCTGCTCTTCCGCCAGCAGCGGGTACCGCAGCGACCACCATTTTTGGATGGCTGGCAGCACTGCCGATATCTAAATTTATGGAGATAATGCAAATCGTGACGTCAGTGGTAGTTAAAGGGATCATTAGCAGCTACTGTACTTGCATCTGACACGTTTCTGCAGTTTGACTGGCTCTGTGCAACATTCTGCAACTCCAGCTGCTTTCTAAACTTCTTCCAAGGTTACAACGTAACAGGGACAAGTGGAGAACGCCTTCATTATTATGTAAAGGCTCTGCTCACAACACCTGCTCACAGTCATGGCAGCTCCACTCACAGTCCCCCTCACGCTCGAGTATCTTCGGGAGAGGGGCTGGAAGCAATGAAGAAGACAAGAAGATGGGCGAACTCTTCCACCTAGAACGACAAGGGCAGAGGGAGGAGGAGGGCTCTCAACAGGAGGCCTAACCCACCCAGGGTCTTCCGAGAGCACTTCTCTTATATCCATTTAAGTGAGGAGCAGTGTATTAAGAGGCTACGCTTCACCAAGGAGGTGACAGAACTCTGCCACCTCCTGCAGCCAGACCTACAGCCTCAGATCAGATCGACCATGGCTCTCCCAGTGGCAGTCAAGGTCACCATGGACCTCAATTTAGTCATCAGCAGATCCTTCCAGTCTGCAGCAGCAGATGTGCCAACATCTCACAGATCGCCGTCCATTGCTGCATCCAGGAGGTCACCGAGGTTCTCTGAGAAGGGACTGAGTTTTCTTCTCTCTGAGCAGGGAGAAGCAGGACGAGAGTGCATGTGGCTTTGCCAGGATAGCGGGCTTTCTCATGGTGCAGGCCGCCAGTGGTTGCATACACATGACTTTGCGGGCAGCGCATAACAATCCTGAGATCTTCCGTAACCGCAAAGGCTGCCACTCACTTAATGTGCGACCACGCCCAGTGATTCCTCAATGTCCACTATCCTGGCAGCAACCATGATGCCTTCATCCTGCTTCAGTCTGGAGTGCCAGCAATCTTCCAGCGACCACAGCCATCCTTCCAGTCTGCAGCAGCAGAGGGTGGCTGCTCGGAGGCAAGGGCTATCCGCTCTCCACCTGGCTCATGACTCCCCTCCGCAACCCCAGCACTCCTGCTCAGCACTCATATAATGAGAGCCATGCTTCCACCAGGAACATCATCGAGCCGACCAGCAGCTTATTGAAGCAACGGTTCTGCTGCCTTGACCGCTCGGGAGGAGCCCTCCAGTACTCGCCAGAGCGGGTGTCCCATTTCCTGGTGGTCTGCTGCACGCTCCACAACTTGGCCATCATACGGGCCCAGCCCTTGCCACTATGGATTACAGGATGACCTCAGGAGGAGAATGGGAGGAGGAGCAAGAGGAAGAGGACGAAGATGGCGGGAGGAGGCAGGCAGTCAATTCCCCCTTCCGCACGGGCTGTCCATGAACGCCTCATCAGACTCTGATTCCAATGAATAAAATCCCAGATTCCCGTTGCTCACCACATCCCCATCATACCATCCCTCTTGCAAGGAATATCCCAGCGGCCTCCTGGGCGCAAAGCTGAAAGATTCCAAACAAAATTAATAAATTTATTCAAAATCAATTCACCCATATTTACACATACAATATGAACTAATCACCCTTGTGCAGTTCCTTAGTGCCTGTCAATCGGGTGCCCTTTCCTGTCCTAGTCCGCCTACGAAGTGCTCCCCCAGTGGTAGCAGCATGGCTGGTGGAAGGCTGCTGAGTTTCCATGGGGGAAACTTCAAATGGCCTTGCAGGACAATCTCAAGCAGCTCTGGCCCTAGAACCTCAGCATGGGCAGCAGCGGACTGGGCTGGCTGGATGACAGGCAGCGACAAGGGCAATGGTGGAGAGGCAGTGGTGGGAGCAGGAATGCTGTCATCCAAAGAGAGGACAGCGGGGTCCTGCTCCACAGACCCACTGCCGCTCCCCCAGGGCAGCACCTCGGCATTCCTAGCCATCAGTTGGAGCACACATTGCTGGGCTGCTGCGACGCCCTGCAAGCCCCGGTCAACAGTGGTAAACTCAGCCACGATGGCAGCATTCTGAGCTTGGCAGGCATCAAGCTGAGACTTCAGGAGATCGGTCTGTGCTTCCGCTGCAGCACCAAGACGTTGGCTCGCTTCCGCCTATGCTGCAATGGCAGCTGCGACATTGCCCATCACACTCATGTCTGGGTCGACACGGTTTCTTCGAGAGTCTTCCATCATTTCCAGCCTGGCCTTGCGGCAGCCCACTTGTGCCCGGTGCCTCATCCTGTGTAGATCCCACTTCTACACTAGCCTCTAACGTTCACGCAGTGCCAGTTTCTGAGCTGGTGTCTGCGAATGACATATGCAGTGACACTGTGTCTTCTTCTTTTTCTTCTTCTCCCTCCTCGCTCTTGGGCATCGCCTTGGGGACAGGCTGCTTAGGTGCTTGTTCTTGATTATCTGAAAGCACAAAGGAGCAAGAGTCAGATTATGGTGAGGGGAGGGGGGTCGGAAAGAAAGATATGCATGGATACAGCATCAGCTGCTTGAAAGTGAGAAGAGATTGTGGCATGGAGGGGAGGTGGGATGTGAGAAGAAGGGTTAGGAATGAGCATATCGTTGTTGTCCCCAAGGGGTTCAACCTCGCCAGTTGCCATGGCCTCTATGATCTGCCGCCCAATGATGTTCAGCACTCTCTTCTCCGGCTGGCTGAGGTCTTGGAGGCCTGCCCCCCGCTGCTCCCTCCGATTATGCGCAGCCATGGCCTGCAAGAGAAAGAGTAGTATGTGAGTGGGTGTGGTGCAGGGTGTTGGAGTGATGTGCCTGCCACAGTTGAATAGCTGTCAGTGTGTGCAAGGTGTGAGAGTTGCTGTAGTAGTATGTTTGTGAGGGGGATGTGAAGCTCTGCTTATGAGGTGTGAGCGGTGATGGGTAGAGATTGATGGTAGCTGGGGACTGGTGGTGTGGTGCATTGAGCAGTGTGTGAGGCTAGTGCTGCAGATGATGGGACATGGGATTTGCTGAAGCCTTCACTCATCTTGACCTCCTGTGTAAGGTCATTAAACTTCTTTCGGCACTGGATGACTGGCATTGGCAGCACGGTGCTGGCCGTGTCATTGATGGCTTTGTCCTGCCAGAACCTTCGAGAGGCGTGTGGCGAGGGCTTCCTGCCAGTGTGTGGGAAGAGGACAGCCTGCCTCCTCTCCACGGCTACGACCAGTGCCTCAGGAGCCGCGTTGGAGAATCTGCGGGCTCTCTCCCTGTGCTGAGGCTCCGCCATGGGTTTGCACTGCCGCCGCCTTCTTGCAGCTGCAGTTGTGCGTGGCTTGATAATGAGGTGCTGCAGCATCAATGTGCCTCCCCTTTAAGTACTGAATAAAGCCTATGACAAACATGACTGGGAATTAGACCCGTTATTGGCCCACCTGTTGAGAATTAAGCCAATGAGCAGAAGTTTTAGTGTTGAAGTCACGACTATATTCATGTTAATGAGGACTGAGCCCGAATTTTGTGTGCTACCTAGACCATTTTCATGTGGTGCAGCTTAACATTGTTGAGCTCTAACACTGCTCGTTTCGTGGCCATATCCAATTCCTAGGCCTTGGTGTATTTTATAGGCCACCAAATAGTGGGAAGGAGATAGAGGAGCAGATTTGCAAAGAAATTGCTGGAGGTGCAAGAACTATAGAGTAGTGATAATGGAAGACTTTAACTACCCTAATATTGAATGGGGCAGTGATTGTGTTAAGGGCAGAGAAGAGGAGGAATTTCTGAAGTGAGTTCAGGAGAATTTTCTTGATCAGTATGTTTCCTGCCCAACGAGGAAGGAGGCATTGCTGGATCTAGTCCTGGGGAATGAAGTGGGTCAAGTAGATGATGTCACAGTGGGGGAGCATCTCGGGAATAGTGATCATAATATCGTAAGGTTAAGATTAGTTATAAGAACATAAGAAATAGGAACAAGAGTAGGCCATTCGGCCCCTCGAGTCTGCTCCGCCATTCAATAAGATCATGGCTGATCTTCTACCAATGTCCTCGCAGGGAGGTTCACACTAAATTGGCAGGGGGGTGGGCACTAACATATAGAAGTAGAAAAGAAAAATAAGGTGCATAAAAGAGGGAGAATGTTGGATAGTACTAGAGAAGGAAGTAGCACCATATTAGATAGGAGCAGACTAAGGAGGACTACAAGGAATACAAAGACAGATTTGGAATGCATGTATGTAAACGTACAAAGTGTGGTGAATAAATGTGAGCTACAAGCACAATTAGCTGTGTGGGAATATGATGTAGCGGCAATAACAGAAACATGGCTTAAAAATGGTGAGGACTGGACACTTAATATTCACAGATACAAGGTGTTCAGAAAAGATAAGGAAGGAAAAAAGGGAGGTGGGGTGGCAGTACTGATTAGGGAAGACATTGTAGTGTTGGAAAGAGAGCATGTCCTTGAGGGGGCAAGGACAGAATCTATTTGGTTAGAGTTGAGAAGCAAAAAGGGTATGATCACGTTATTGGGGGTATTCTATAGGTCTCCAAATAGTGAGAGGGAGATAGAGGAGCAAATCTGCAGTGAAATCACAGAGATGTGCAAGAGCTATAGAGTGGTGATATTAGGGGACTTTAATTACCCAAATATCGATTGGGATAATGTTAGAGTGAAGGGAAAGGAGGGGGAGGAATTTCTGAAATGTGTTTAGGAGAATTTCCTTCACCAGTATGTTCTCGGCCCACTAGAAAGGAGGCATTGCTGGATCTGGTGCTGGGGAATGAGGTGGGCCAGGTCGACCAAGTGTCTGTGGAAGAACACTTGGGTACGAGTGATCATCGAGTCATAAGGTTTAGATTAATAATAGAGAAGAGCAAGGAACAATCAAAGTAGAACTTCTAAATTGGAAGAGGGCCAACTTCAATGGGATGAGAGGGGATCTAGCCAGGGTAAAATGGAACCATAGATTGACAGGAAAAACTGTAACGGAACAATGACTGATCTTTAAGGAGGAGATGTTTCAGGTACAGGTTGGGGGCATTCCAACAAGAGGGGAACCAAAGCAAGGTCTCCTTGGATGACGAGGGAGATGGAGAATATGATGAAACAAATAAAGGAGGGTGTATGATGCATGTCAGATGAATTCTTCAAGTGAGAACCAGACCAACTCCAATAAGTTGAGAGGGGAAGTGATGAGGAAAGTAAGATTGGCAAAGAGAGAATATGAGAATAGAATGGCGGTTAACATAAAAGGGAACCCAAAAATCTTCTACCGACATGTAAATAGTAAGCAGGTAGTAAGAGGCGGGATGGAGCCTATTAAGGACAAAGATGGTGATATATGCTTAGAGGCGCAGGGCAAGGCTAGAATACTCAATGAGTACTTTGTGTTGGTGTTTACTAAGGAAGAGGACGCTGACAAAATATCGGTAGTAGCAGAGATGGTAGAGGTAATGAATGGGGTGAAAATTGATCGACAGGATGTACTAGAAAGGCTGGGTATGCTTAGAGTGGATAAGTCGCCTGGTCTGGGGGGCTTGCATCCCAGGTTGCTAAGGGAAGTGGGGGTGGAGATAGCGGAAGGTCTTGCCATAATTTTCAATCTTCCCTGGCTGCGGGGGAGGTGCCAGAGGATTGGAAAATGGAAAATGTGACACCATTGTTCAAGAAAGGGTGTAAGGACAATCCTAGTAACTATAGGCTGGTCAGTTTAACATCAGTGGTGGGTAAGGTTTTAGAAACAATAATCAGGAAAAACATTAACAGGCATTTGGAGATTTTAAGTTAATTAAGGAGAGCCAGCATGGATTTGTAAAAAGCAGATCGTGTTTGACTAATCTAACTGAATTTTTTGATGAAGTAACAGAAAAGTTTGATGAGGGGAATGCAGTGGATGTTGTCTATAGGCATTTTAAGAAAGCTTTTGACAAAGTACCACATAAAAGGCTGGTTAACAAAATTGAGGCTCATGGAATAGGAAGGTCAGTGTCAGCTTGGATAAGGAATTGGCTTAAGGACAGAAAACAGCAAGTTGTGGTAAATGGTTGTTTTTCAGCCTGGAGGATGGTAGGCAGTGGTGTTCCCCAAGGGTCAGTGGTGGGACCACTGCTTTTTGTGATATATAAATGACTTGGATATTGGAATACAGAGTAAAATTTCAAAATTAGCTGATGACACCAAACTTGGGGGTGTGGCAAACAGTGATGATGATATCAATCGACTGCAACAGGACGTAGATAGGCTAGCAGAATGGGCAGACAGGTGGCAGATGGAATTTAATACAGAGAAGTGTGAGGTGATGCATTTTGACAGAAGGGACAGGGAGAGGCAATATAGACTTAATGGCACAGAGGGACAGAAGGACCTGGGGGTTCATGTGCATAGATCTTTGAAGGTGGCAGGACATATTGAGAGAGTAGTTAGCAAAGCATATGGGATCTGGGGCTTCATAAATAGAGGTATTGAGTACAAAAGCAGGAAGTTATGCTGAACCTTTATAAAGCTCTGGTTAGGCCACAACTAGAGTATTGCGTCCAGTTCTGGTCACTACACTTTAGGAAGGATGTGAAGGCCCTTGAGAGGGTGCAGAGGAGATTTACCAGAACGGTTCCAGGGATGAGGGATTTTAGCTACAAGGTTAGGTTGGAAAAGCTGGGGTTGTTCTCTTTGGAGCAAAGGAGGTTGAGGGGTGATTTGATGGAGGTGTACAAGGTTATGATGGGTTTGGATAGGCTAGACAGGGAAAGGCTGTTCCCACTGGTTGATGGTACAAGGACTAGGGGACACAGATTTAAGGTTTTGGGCAAGAGATACAGGGGGGATGTGAGGAAGAACTTTTTTACGCAGCGAGTGGTGATGACCTGGAACTCGCTGCCGATTGGGGGGGGGGGCGCGGGGGGGGAGTGGTGGAAGTGGAGACGATCAATGATTTCAAAAGGAAATTGGATAGGCACTTGAGGGAAATAAACTTGCAGGGCTATGGGGATAGAGCGGGGGAATGGGACTGACTGGATTGCTCTACAGAGAGCCGGCACGGACGCGATGGGCCGAATTGCCTCCTTCTGTGCTGTAATGTCTCTATGACTCAACTCCACTTTCCTGCACTATCCCCGTATCCCTCGATTCTCTTAATATCCAAAAATCTATCGATCTCTGTCTTGAAAATACTCAACGACTGAGCCTCCACAGCCCTCTCGAGTAGGGAATGTTTCATTGAGATCACCTCTCATTCTTCTAAACTCTAGAGAATATAGGCCTAGTCTACTCAATCTCTCCTCATAGGACAATCTCCCCATCCCAGGAACCAGTCTGGTGAACCTTCGTTGCACTCCCTCTAAGGCAAATATATCCTTCCTTAGGTAAGGAGACCAAAACTGTACACAGTACTCCAGCTGTGGTCTCATCAGGGCCCTATACAATTGCAGTAAGATGTCTTAAGGGGCTAGAAATTGGTTTGTATTGCGCCTCTCTGCACTAACGGTGCGCAAACACCCTAGCGCCCGGAAGCGGTGCTGCTGACGCGTCCTGCGAAATCCAGCGGGAGGTTAGCAGCAGCGGTAGCCGGTAGCGCCCCGCTCCTCTGGCGATGATGATGTCATCGCCGTGCACAGCACTCTGTTTGCGCCCCGGCCGCAAACTTCCCTTGCGCCCCCTGACCTATCGCTGGGCGATGGGACCGACAGGATTGGAGGCGGTTTTGCAGTGGCAATAGCGGGCGGCGGTGCTACTTAAAGGGCAGGTGTCAGGCGGCTATTTTTTTGGTCAAACACCAGCACCTGCCCACCTTTAACATTTGTATGTGGGGTGTCGGCCGCGGTCGCTCAGCCGGCTCTCATCTTGAGTGCTGGGCTGTTTCCACGGCACCCCGTTCCACGGTGGTCCGGCAAGGCCCCGGTGCGCGCAGTGCTGGGCCCCTCCCCTTTAATCAGGGGAGGAGGCCTGCAATGACGTAGCACCACAACGTTAAGTAATAGCGGCCCACCTCCTGCTGGGGGCGCTACTACTGAATTTACAGGGCGGGGGGGGCGCTAACTTCCCGGCGAGGTTAGCGCCCCCCTCTCTTTACTCTTATACTCAAATCCTCTTGTAATAAAGGCCAACATACCATTTGCTTTCCTAATTGCTTGCTGTACCTTCATGTTAACTTTCAGTGATTCGTGTACAAGGACACCCAGGTCCCTCTGAACACCAACATTTCCCAATCTCTCACCATTTAAAAAATACTCTGCTTTTCTATTTTTTCTACCAAAGTGGATAACTTCACATTTCTCCACATTATATTCCATTTGTCATGTTCTTGCCCACTCACTTAGCCTGTCTATATCCCCTTGAAGCCTCCTTGCATCCTCCTCACAACTTACATTCCCACCCAGCTTTGTATCATCAGCAAACTTGGAAATATTACATTTGGTTCCCTCATCCAAATCATTTAAATAGATTGTGAATAGCTGAGGCCCAAGCACTGATCCTTGCGGTACCCCACTAGTTACAGCCTGCCAATCTGAAAATGACCCGTTTATTCCTACCCTCTGTTTTCTGTCTGCTAACCAATCCTCAATCCATGCTAGTATATTACCCCCAATCCCATGAGCCCTAATTTTGTTTAATATGGAGAAGAACAAAGAGCAATCTAGAATAAAAGTACTTAACTGGAGGAGGGCTAATTTCAGCGAATTGAGGAGGTATCTGGCCTGGGTAAATTGGAGTCAAAGACTGGCAAGCAGAACTGTAATGGAGCAATGGGCAGTCTTTAAAGAGGAGATGGTTCGCATACTAGAAAGGTTGGCAGTACTTAAAAGTGGATAAGTCACCCGGTCTGGATGGGATGCATGGTAGGTTGATGAGGGAAGTAAGGGTAGAAATTGCAGAGGCTCTGGCCACAATCTTCCAATCCTCCTTAGATACGGGGGTGGTGCCAGAGGACTGGAGGATTGCAAATGTTACACCCTTCTTCAAAAAAAGGGGAGAAGGTTAAACCTGGTAATTACTGGCACTTCAGTTTAACGTTGGTGGTGGGGAAGCTTTTAGAAACAATAATCCTGGAGAAAATTAACAGCCATTTGGACAAGCATGAACTAATAAAGGAGAGCCAGCATGGACTTGTTAAGAGCAAGTCGTGTTTGACTAACTTGATTGAGTATACAGGTTGACTATCCCTTATCCGAAAACCTTGGGACCAGCTGTGTTTCGGTTTTCAGAAATTTTCGGATTTCAGAAGGTATTATTTCAGACTGGGAAACTCTGAACATTAAATCAATTTGGTAATTAGTATTTGTATTTAATATAAATTTTTAAAGTTCAGGCTACCTCTTGCGACTGTTCCGTGTCTCATTCCCCTTCCTGCTTCTCTCTGCTGCTGCTCAGTCTGTTTACAGCTCCCCCTGCTCCGTGTCTCATTCCCCTTCCTGCTTCTCTGAATTCCTTGACTTAGCGGGGGTCTGGGGCTCGACTGCCGCCGCCAGTTGTGGGAAAGCCGGATATCGGCTGACTCCTACGCTAAGCTGGCCCGCAAATCAGGTCGGGGGGGGGGGGAGAAAAGAATATCGGACGGGCCGCTGCAGCTATCGGACGGGCCGCTGTATTGTTGGGTTCACTCTCCCGCTACCTCCTTCACACTGCCCGGCTTGGCCTGCAATCTCCTACCCAGGAGGGAACTCTGTGACCCTCTGCCCTGCTCACAGGGAAAGGCAGAGCTCCCTCAGTCACACTTAACATCGAGAGCAAAGGCTGGCGTGTCGACAATCTGCAGGAATTCTTGTTCTGGGCCCCGGAGGACCACTCCTGTCATGTTTTGCGCCACTCGGGTCATGTCGTGTGCACGACTTACGCTGAGCGAAAAAACTTTCGGTTTTCAGAGGTTTTCGGTAGTTCGGATAAAGGATAGTCTACCTGTATTGATGGGGTAACAGAGAAGGTGGATGGGGGTAGTGCAGTTGATGTTGAAGATGTCTGATAAAGTACCACATATTAGGCTTGTTAGCAAAATTGAAGCCATTTGATAAAAGGGGCAGTAGCAGCATGGATACAAAATTGGCTAAGGGGTAGAAAAGAGAGTTGTGGTGAATGGCTGGTTTTCGGACTGGAGGCAGGTATTGTGTATACTGTGGTATTTCCCTGGGTTCAGTACTAGAACCATTGCTGTTTTTGATATACATTAATGACTTGAACTTGCGGGTATGAAGCATTTGGGATCCTGGGCTTTATAAATAGAGGCATCGAGTACAAAAGCCAGGAAGTTATGCTGAACCTATATAAACATAAGAAATAGAAGCAGGAGTCGGCCATTTGGCCCTTCGAGCCTGCTCCGCCATTCAATAAGATCATGGCTGATCTTCTTCCTCATCTCCACTTTCCTGCACTATCCCCATATCCCTTGATTCCCTTATCATTCTGAAGTGGGGAAAGAGTTAAATTACATCGCTGGCAGCTCACAGAATGGTGTAAGGGAGACAGTTGCTAACATGAAAGACCACATCCATAAGGTGTGGTCAAGATAACCGACTTTTGAGACTAAAAACACAGTGGAGACATGATGTCCGTCACTTCAGCTGCCCGGAGGGTTTTATTATCTGGGTCACAATCGTTTAATCAGCCTTCAGCAGTTTGGGCTACCTTAGGACATGTAACCCAATCCGTGAAGATGTATGCGGTGCCAAGATCCAATTAGGTTGCAGGAATGAATTGTGCATGAGGTTGCCATGCTTATTTGAATGTATAAAAGTGTAGTATTTGCTGTAACAATTTGGAGAAGTCTGGCTAAAGACAGCAGATTGTCTCCCCACTGGTGTAATAAAGACAACTTGACTATCGATCTGAAAACCTTGGTTTAAAATACTCCACATCAATTCAAAAATCTATCGATCTCTATCTTCAATATACTCAACGACTGAGCCTCCACAGCCCTCTGGGGTAGAGAATTCCAGAGATTCACCACCCTCTGAGTGAAGAAATTTCTCCTCATCTCAGTCCTAAATGGCTGACCCCTTATTCTGAGACTGTGACCCCTGGTTCTAGACTCCCCAGCCAGGGGAAACATCCTCCCTGCATCTACCCTGTCTAGCCCTGTAAGAATTCTATGGCCTAGAAATTCAGTATAGCCACGTTTGGGGCGCTACAGTCGGGCGGCCGCTAAAGTTTGAACCCGGCGCAAGGTCGCGCCACCTTCGCCGATATTCAGTCGCATCGCCCCAAGAGGTTGCTGCTGCGCTAAAACAGGCGATGCACGACTATCATTAGGCGCTAAGCCGGCGGCCCGGGGCG
Organism: Somniosus microcephalus; assembly: GCF_052327205.1. Taxonomy (NCBI): domain Eukaryota; kingdom Metazoa; phylum Chordata; class Chondrichthyes; order Squaliformes; family Somniosidae; genus Somniosus; species Somniosus microcephalus. The sequence goes on from NC_141008.1 coordinate 10,359,247, forward strand.
ATACCCCCGAGGGCGGGCGCAGCGCAGGTGCGGCGAGTTGCTGATTGACGGCAGACACTCTGGCGCCGGTGAGCTCTTAAAGGGGGAGGGTGGATTTGTTTGCCTGCCACGCCCTGCACACTGCAGCCCTGAAGCAAGGCCTGACCACTGCTGCTTCATCTGTACAACGCCCAGGACTATGGAGAAGGCCAACGTTTGCACCCATTGCAGCCCCCATTATATGTTTCCAATCAATGCTATGGCTCTGAAGTTAAAGACAAGTGCAAAGCTGTGGCCTGAAGCCACAAGTACCTGTGCGAGTGTTGAGCCAAACCAGAAAGCTCTCTACCTTTGTCTCTCTGCAAAGATCCGTCTCTCACAAAGAAGGAGTGTTGCAAAATGGCTGCCATTTCTACTGCAGGAGGAGTGCCCTTTAATTTGCGCCCCCCGCGCCCCGCATCGACTGAGAACCGTTCCCCTCTACCAGTCGCTAGGGGCGCCAGGCGCACAATAGGGCGGCGCCACTGAATTTCCGGTTTGGGGCGAACAAAGGGCGTTGCACGATGAAATGACGTCAGGATCTGCGCGCGCAGCTGAGCACGCACAAAGGCTTTGCGCCGCCGCTAAATCTTTACTGAAGTTGGGGAGAGGCGCAGATCGCGCTGCGCCCGGCCGCTAGCCGCCTAGCGCCCAACATCTCCTCCTCCTAAGGCGCTAGCGGCTGGCGCAAACAACTGAATTTCTAGGCCTATATGTTTCAATGAGATCCCCTCTCATTCTTCTAAACTCTATTGAATACAGGCCTAGTCGACCCAATCTCTCCTCATAGGACAATCCCCCCATCCCAGGAACCAGTCTGGTGAACCTCCGTTGCACTCCCTCTATGGCAAGTGTATCCTTCCTTAGGTAAGGAGACCAAAACTGTCCACAATACTCCAGGTGTGGTCTCACCAGGGCCCTATATAATTGCAGCAAGACGTCTTTACTCTTATACTCAAACACGGTGGCATAGTGGTTAGCACTGTTGCCTCACAGCGCCAGGGACCCGGGTTCGAATCCGGCCCCGGGCAACTGTCTGTGTGGAGTTTGCACATTCTCCCCGTGTTTGCGTGGGTTTTCTCCGGGTGCTCCGGTTTCCTCCCACAGTCCAAAGATGTGCAGGTTAGGTTGATTGGCTATGATAAATTGACCCTTAGTGTTAGGGGGATTAAATACGTGGGGTTACGGGGATAGGGTGGGATATGTGTTGGTGTAGGGGTTACGGGGATCGGGTGGGATATGTGTCGGTGCAGGCTCGATGGGCCGAAATGGCCTCTATCTGCACTGTGGGGTTTCTGTGATTCTGTGATACCATTTGCTTTCCTAATTGCTTGCTGTACCTGCATGTTAACTTTCAGTGATTCGTGTACAAGGACACCCAGGTCCCTCTGAACAGCAACATTTCCCAATCTCTCACCATTTAAAAAATACTCTGCTTTTCTATTTTTCCTACAAAAGTGGATAACTTTGCATTTCTCCACATTATATTCCATTTGCCATGTTCTTGCCCACTCACTTATCCTGTCTATATCCCCTTGAAGCCTCCTTGCATCTTCCTCACAACTTACATTCCCACCCAGCTTTGTTTCATCAGCAAACTTGGATATATTACACTTGGTCGCCTCATCCAAATTATTGATGTAGATTGTGAATAGCTGAGGCCCAAGCACTGATCCTTGCGGTACCCCACTAGTTACAGCCTGCCAACCTGAAAATGACCCGTTTATTCCTACTCTCTGTTTTCCGTCCGTTAACCAATCCTCAATCCATGCTAGTATATTACCCCCAATCCCATGAGCCCTAATTCTGTTTAATAACCTCTTGTGTGGCACCTTATCGAATGCCTTCTGAAAATCCAAATACACATCCACTGGTTCCCCCTTTTCTATTCTGCTAGTTACAACCTCAAAAAATGAACAGATTTGTCAAACACGATTTCCCTTTCATAAATCCGTGTTGACTCTGCCCAATCCTATTATTATTTTCTAAGTGCCCTGTTACCACGTCCTTATTAATAGATTCTAGCATTTTCCCAACTACTGATGTCAGGCTAACTGGTCTGTAGTTCCCCGTTTTCTCTTCCTCCTTTTTTAAATAGTGGGGTTACATTTGCTACCTTCCAATCCACGGGAACTGTTCTAGAATCTATGGATTTTTGGAAAATGACAACTAAAGCATCCACTATCTCTGTAGCCACCTCTTTCAAAACACTAGTTTGTAGGCCATCAGGTCCAGGGAATTGATCGGCTTTCAGTCCCATTAATTTCTCCAGTACATTTTTTTACTAATTCTAATTTTTTTCAGTTCCTCATTATTGCTAAAGCCTTGGCTCTCCACAATTTCCGGGAAGTTTTTTGCGTCTTCTTCTGTGAAGACAGACACAAAGGGCTCGAATTTCCAAGCCCCGTGGAGGCGGGTTTGGAGACGGGAGTGGTGGGAAAATTGCAGAATCGGGGGGCAGGAACCCATCCCGCCCCCAACCCATCTCCGTGCCAATGTCCCAGGAGGCGGGTACCCAACCTGTGCTGGGAGCCTCCTCCCCGAAGCGGGAAGTGGATTAGTGCCAATTAACTGCCTGTTAACAGGTAGTTAACAGCCAGTTTTTTGCCTAATCCCTATTTTTAGCCCTGAAGTGTGGGCTTCCCGACGGCTCCGAACCACGCCAAGTTAGCGAGGCGGACCGTCGGTCTGCAGGGGTTGGAGGGGTCAAGATGTTCGTTGTGCAGGTGAGTGATGGCTGCATGTGTGCAGAGGTAAGTGTGTGAGTGTAAAGTGTTTTAATAAGTTTTACTTACCTTTACTTTCTCCTGCAGGCTTCCTCCCTTCAGTTCTCGGGAGTCCCTCAGTTCGCCGGCACAGAAAGCAAAATGGCCACTGAACTGTCAAAAGCTGCAGCCTCTGCTTTCTGCTCTGGAGAGATCTCTAACTGAGTCTGAGTAGAAGGACTCAAGTTAGAAGACAGATTGTCAGTGTTTGACAGCTTCACAGAGCTGTCAAACGCTGATTTTTCATCTGTCAAAAGCTCTTGACAGATGAAATGTCAATCACTGACGTCACCAGTAACCAGGTGTCCCTTAATTGGCCTGCTGAGCCCGCTGGGCGGGCTTAACAAGGTCAATCAAGGGAAAATAGCGTGGGTTGGCCACAAGTCGATGGAGGCGGGACTACAACCCAAAAAGTAGGAGTCCCGCCTCCATCACGTCCTCATTAACAAAATGCAGCCCAAAGTATTTGTTTAATTTCTCTGCCATTTCCTTATTCCCCATTATAATTTCTCTTGTCTCAGCCTGTAAGGGACCCACATTTAATTTCGCTAATATTTTCCTTTTTACATAAATATAGAAACTTTTACAGTCTGTTTTTATGTCTCTCGCTAGTTTACTCTCATATACTATTTTCCCTTTCTTTATCAATTTCTTGGTCCTCCTTTGCTGAATTCTAAAATTCTCCCAATCCTCAGGCTTACTACTCTTTTTGGCAACATTATAAGCCTCTTCCTTTGATGTAATACTATCTTTAACTTCTCTTTTTGGCCACGTCGGACCACTTTTCCTGTGGGGTTTTGTGCCTTAAAGGAATGTATATTTGTTGTAAATGATGTGTTAATTCTTTAAATGATAGCCACTGCTTGTCTACCATCATACCTTTCAGTGTAGTTTCTACCTTAGCCAACTCGCCCCTCATACCTACGTAGTTTGCTTTGTTTAGATTTAAGACTCTAGTTTTGGATTTAACGAAATCACTTTCAGACTCAATATAAAATTCTATCATATATTCACTCTTTCCTAAAGGCTCCTTTACAACAAGGTTATTAATTAACCCTTTCTCATTGCACAATAAAACATTAGTTCAGCACCAGCTGGAGCATTGTGCCCAATACTGGGCACCATACATTTGGAAGGATGTGAAAGCTCTGGAGAGGGTACAGAAGAGCTTACTAGAATAGTTCGAGGGCTGAGAGATTACAGTTATGTGGATAGACTGGAGAAGCTGGGGTTGTTTTCCTTAAAGCAGAGAAGGTTAAGTGGACATAGTGCAGTGCTCCCTCAGTATTACCCCTCCAACAGTGCAGCACTCCCTCAGTACTGACCCTCCGACAGTGCAGCACTCCCTCAGTACCGCTCCTCCGACAGTGCAATGCTCCCTCAGTACTGCCCCTCCGACAGTGCAGCATTCCCTCAGTACTGAACCTCCGACAGTGCAGCACTCTCTCAGTACTGGCCCTCCGACAATGCAGCACTCCCTCAGTACTGCCCCTCCGACAATGCAGCACTCCCTCAGTATTGCCCCTCCGACAGTGCAGCATTCCCTCAGTACTGACCCTCCGACAGTGCAGCACTCTCAGTACTGACCCTCCGACAGTGCAGCACTCCCTCAGTACTGACCCTCCGACAGTGCAGCACTCCCTCAGTATTGCCCCTCCGACAGTATGGCACTCCCTCAGTACTGACCCTCCGACAGTGCAGCACTCCCTCAGTACTGACCCTCCGACAGTGCAGCACTCCCTCAGTACTGACCCTCCGACAGTGCAGCGCTCCCTCAGTACTGACTCTCCGACAGTGCAGCGCTCCCTCAGTACTGACCCTCCGACAGTGCAGCACTCCTTCAGGACTGACCCTCCCACAATGCAGCACTCCTTCAGTACTGCCCCTCCAACAGTGCAGTGCTCCCTCAGTACTGCCCCTCCGACAGTGCAGCGCTCCCTCAGTACTGACCCTCCGACAGTGCAGCACTCCCTCAGTACTGACCCTCCCACAGTGCAGCACTCCCTCAGTACTGCCCCTCCGACAGTGCGGTGCTCCCTCAGTACTGCCCCTCCGACAGTGCAGCGCTCCCTCAGTACTGCCCCTTCGACAGTGCAGCGCTCCCTCAGTACTGCCCCTCCGACAGTGCAGCGCTCCCTCAGTACAGACCCTCCGACAGTGCGGCGCTCCCTCAGTACTGCCCCTCCGACAGTGCGGCGCTCCCTCAGTACTGCCCCTTCGACAGTGCGGCGCTCCCTCAGTACTGCCCCTTCGACAGTGCAGCGCTCCCTCAGTACAGACCCTCCGACAGTGCGGCGCTCCCTCAGTACTGCCCCTTCGACAGTGCGGCACTCCCTCAGTACTGCCCCTTCGACAGTGCAGCGCTCCCTCAGTACTGCCCCTCCGACAGTGCAGCACTCCCTCAGTACTGCCCCTCCGACAGTGCGGCATTCGCTCTGCACTGGCACTGGAAGTGTCAGCCTGGATTGTTTCGAGTTTCTGGAGTGGAGCTTGAACTCACGACTTTCTGATTGAGAGGCTAGAGTGTCACCCACCGAGTCAAGGCTGACACATGGAACCCACAAGGAAGGCTTGGGATTGAGATATCCATTGGTTCTTGCTATGCAGTACTCACCTCACCGATCACCTGGTGGCAACGATTAGAATGAACATAGTAACCGGTCTGCAGACAAACGGTTCCATTAACCTGCCCCCTCACAGGCTTCCCGTATGTGTATCTGTAAAATATTCATCACATGGGTTAGATACAGAGTAAAGCTCCCTCTACACTGTCCCATCAAATAATCCCAGGACAGGTACAGCACAGGTTAGATACAGAGTAAAGCTCCCTCTACACTGTCCCATCAAACACTCCCAGGGCAGGTACAGCATGGGTTAGATACAGAGTAAAGCTCCCTCTACACTGTCCCATCAAACACTCCCAGGGCAGGTACAGCACGGGTTAGATACAGAGTAAAGCTCCCTCTACACTGTCCCATCAACACTCCCAGGGCATGTACAGCACGGGTTAGATACAGAGTAAAGCTCCCTCTACACTGTCCCATCAAACACTCCCAGGGCAGGTACAGCATGGGTTAGATACAGAGTAAAGCTCCCTCTACACTGTCCCATCAACACTCCCAGGGCATGTACAGCACGGGTTAGATACAGAGTAAAGCTCCCTCCACACTGTCCCATCAAACACTCCCGGGGCAGCTACAGCACGGGTTAGATACAGAGTAAAGCTCCCTCTACACTGTCCCATCAAACACTCCCAGGGCAGGTACAGCACGGGTTAGATACAGAGTAAAGCTCCCTCTACACTGTCCCATCAAACACTCCCAGGATAGGTACAGCACGGGTTAGATACAGGGTAAAGCTCCCTCTACACTGTCCCAACAAACACTCCCAGGGCAGGTACAGCACGGGTTAGATACAGAGTAAAGCTCCCTCTACACTGTCCCATCAAACACTCCCCGGGCAGGTACAGCACAGGTTAGATACAGAGTAAAGCTCCCTCTACACTGTCCCATCAAACACTCCCAGGACCGGTACAGCACGGGTTAGATACAGAGTAAAGCTCCCTCTACACTGTCCCATCAAACACTCCCAGGACAGGTACACCACGGGTTAGATACAGAGTAAAGCTCCCTCTACACTGTCCCATCAAACACTTGCAGGGCAGGTACAGCACGGGTTAGATTCAGAGTAAAGCTCCCTCTACACTGTCCCAACAAACACTTGCAGGGCAGGTACAGCACGGGTTAGATTCAGAGTAAAGCTCCCTCTACACTGTCCCGTCAAACAATCCCAGGGCAGGTACAGCACGGGTTAGATTCAGAGTAAAGCTCCCTCTACACCGTCCCGTCAAACAATCCCAGGGCAGGTACAGCACGGGTTAGATACAGAGTAAAGCTCCCTTTGCACTAATCTACCTTTCACAGTCACATCATCCATGACAGTATTGGTAGGAGTGACCACCGCACAGTCCTTGTGGAAACTTCACACTGAGGACGTCCTCCTTCATGGGAGTGTTTGCTCGTGCTGTTGGGGAGGGTTTAACCTAAAATGGCAGGGGGTTGGGAACCTGTGCAGCGAGGCAGAGGAAAGGGAAGCAAGGATAGAAACAAAAGACAGGAAGGAGAAAAGCAAAAGTGGAAGGCAGAGAAATCAAGGGTGTAAATCAAACAGGGCTACAGTAAATAATAATTCTAAAAGGACATGGGGGAAAAATTCAGTTGTTTGCGCCTCCCGTTAGCGCCTTAAGAGGGCGCTAATGGGGCGCAAAGCAACCAGCGCCTGGGCGCGGCGTTTTTTGCGCCGCTTGCGAAATTAACTAGACATTTTGCGGCAGCACTAAAAAATACCGCCCGATCTGCGCATGCAGATCTTGACATAATTCGAGAGTGCAATGCCCTTGTGACTCTCCGGAACGGAAATTGAGTGGCGCCCACCTCCTTTCCGCCTGGCGCAACCAAGGACAGGTAGACTGGAACGCTTCCCAGTCGCTGTGGGGCTGGGGGGGGGGGTCCTATTTAAAGGGGGCCTCTTCCTGGTATGGTAGCCATTTTAGCACCACTCGTTCTGAGAGAGAGAGAGAGATTTTGAGAGAGACAAAGAGAGAAAGAGAGACTTCTGCATTGAGTCAATGCTGTCTGAGGTAGTTTTGGCTTCTGACCATAACTTTGCAGGTACTTTGGTTTTTGACCTTCATAACTTTGATTGCCCAGATACTATGGGGGCTGCAATGGATGGGGGCGTCATCCTGCTCCATCACATTCGGAGGGCACAGAGACATAGAGAGAGAGTGGCAATCATGGCCAGAGGGAGGAGGGCCAATAGGCCTCTGTACAGGAGACCTTACCCTCCCAGGGTATTGTATTGATTTCTTTGTGGGTTCAAAGATGAGACATTTATGAAAGAGAATGAGTTTTAATCTAAAGTCTGTTCAACTCTTTATACAGCATTTCAGGAGACACCCTGCTAGTCTGCATCTAGAACGAAACTGAAACTAAACTAGACTGTCTTGCTTGTCTCGGTCACATGACCTCTGCTGGTCAGGCACAAGCAATCAATACATGCAATCATGCTGGTAGGCATCATAATCAAACAGGCAAATAACATCACTATTTGCTGATATCATTACATCTCCTTTTCTTAAAACAAAAGTATTTTACTTTTAACTAACAACATGTTTTCTTTGTATTAATATGCATTTTAACTGTAACACTTAATGAACTTACATTATCATTATCATGATCAAGGTTTTTTAACCTTGCTTTGTATGTTCACATGAAATATGTCAATACACTAGAACTTGAAGAAAGAATAAGATAACATTACTTCCTTCTATAACAATAGTCCTTAAATTTGCTCAATGAGTCTCTCAGGAGGCTTCACGTGTCTTGAGGATTTTCTGATTGATTGTCCTTGAATCTGAGTTGTTGCCTCAGATGATTGGTTCTCAGCTGTGTGATCAGGTTGTTCAACAGTATCAGTCTCTTGGCCTGCTGTGGCTGGTCCCATGAGAAGATCTCGACGATTTCTTCTCAGAACAGCACCCTCATCTGTCTGAATGGTGTATGATCTTGGTTGAACTTCACTCAGGACAGTTCCCTTCTGAGTCCATGTGTTTGTTTTGTCTTTGAACCTTACTTGGTCACCAGTGTGGAGTTCAGGTAGGTTTTGTGTTCCTCTGTCATAGTAGTACTTCTGCTTCTCTTTCTGTTGTTCTTTGAACTTCCTCACTTTCTCCCCCTCTTTCGTTTTTAGGAGGTTCTCCGGGATGGGTAGGTTTGACCTTAGCCGACGTCCCATCAGGAGTTGGGCTGGTGACATACCACACTCGAGCGGCGTTGTGCGGTATACAAGCATGCTCTGGTAGAAGTCAGTTCCACTGTCTTTTGCCTTGTACATCAGTCTTTTCACTGTCTGGACCGATTTTTCCACTAGTCCATTGGACTGTGGAAAGTGAGGACTTGACGTTGTGTGGACAAAGTCCCACTCTTTGGCAAAGTGTCGGAAACTTGCATTGTAAAACTGAGGTCCGTTGTCTGTGAAGACCTCGCTTGCCACGCCATGTCTGGAGAATATGGCTTTCATACATGTTATCACAGCATCTGCAGTGGTGGTGTGCAGTCTACAAACCTCTGGATACAGGGAGTAATAGTCTGTGACGACAAGATAGTCCTTCCCTTGACATACGAATAGGTCAGCGCCTACCTTCTGGTAAGGTCTGTCTGGTGCTGGGTGTGGCTTTAGTGGTTCTACCGGATTGCTTGCTCGATATTTCAGGCATATTGTGCAGTTTGACACCTCATTTGTCACATCTTGGTTGATTCGTGGCCAGTACATCACCTCTCGTGCTCTTTTCTTACACTTTTCGATTCCCAGATGTCCTCCATGGATCTTTTTTAGCATCTCTCTTCTCAGACTCTTTGGGATAACTATTTTACTTCCTTTGTAGATGATGTCTTCGACCACTGATAGTTCCGCCCTGCAGTTCCAGTACTCTGCTATATCAGGTGAGCAGTCTTGCTTCACGTTGGGCCATCCATCCAAGATGCTTTTTCTCAGTCGTCTCATTGTTTCATCTTTGTTTGTCTCAGTCTTTATGAGCTCCATTTTTGCATCTGCTATGGGCAGTGCACTTGTGATCATGTCCACGTAGGCGTTCACTTTGTCATCCATTGTGGTGTTTGCGGGCTCACTTGGGTCTACAGCTCTGGACAACGTGTCTGCTGTATACATCAGCTTACCCGGTGTGTACGCAACATTCAGTGTATAGCGTTGCAGCCTGATCATCATTCTTTGTATTCTAAGCGGACAGCTATTTAGTGGCTTTTGGAACAATGCAATCAAGGGCTTCTGGTCAGTCTCTACACTGATTGCTTGTCCTGCCACAAACTGGTGAAATCTTTCACAGGCGTATGTGATGCTGAGCAGCTCCTTTTCTATTTGAGCATATCGCATCTCCGCGTCTGTCATTGAGCGCGATGCATATGCAATAGGTTGCCAGTAGTCATATTGTTGCAGAAGAACGGCACCGAGCCCACTCTGTGATGCATCTGATGATATCTTGATGGGTCATAAAACCTCAGAACTGGTTCCTCTGTGAGCAGTTTCTTTAGATCGCTCCATGACTTCTCATGCTCATGATTCAATTCCCATTCTATGTTCTTTTCAGTTAGTCTTCTCAGTGGCGCCATCTTTTCTGAGAGGTTGGATATGAATTTTCCCATGTAGTTGATCATTCCATTAAACCTCTGCACGTCCTTTTTGCATTGTGGCTTTGGCATATTCTCAATGGCGGACACCTTTCTGGGATCTGGTCTGATGCCCTCACTGCTAAGGATATCTCCCACGAATGTCAGTTCTGTCACCCCGAGCTGGCATTTCTCTCTATTCAGCTTCAGGTTTGTTTTCCTTGTTGCTTCCAGCACTTTTTTCAGTCTCTCGTCATGCTCAGTTCTCGTGGTTCCCCATACTATGATGTCATCCATTGATGTATCAACTCCCTCCAGGTGCTCATAGATCATATGGATAGTTTTGTGATACACTTCAGGAGCTGAGGCAATGCCAAATGGTAACCTTAGGAATCTGTATCTGCCAAATGGACTGTTGAACGTGCACAGTCTTGAACTTGCTTCATCCAGCTTCATCTGCCAAAATCCTGATGATGCATCTAACTTGCTGAAATATTTTGCATTTGCAAACTGTGCCATGATTTCCTCACGTGTAGGAAGCTTGAAGTGCTCTCTCTTTATTGCTCTGTTTAGATCTCTTGGATCCAGGCAAATTCTGAGCTTTCCATTCTTTTTGTCCACTACGACGAGGGAACTCACCCACTCAGTTGGCTCATCTATCTTCTGAATCACGTTCAGGCTTTCCATCCTGTCCAACTCTGCCTTCAGTTGCTTTTGAAGAGCAAACGGAACTTTTCTGCATGGATGTATGACCGGTGTCACACTTTTATCTACTCTGATCGTGTGTTCTCCTGGAATGCAGCCTAGACCCTTAAATAGGTCATTGTACTCTTTCATGAGTTCATCACAGACTGTCTCTCCTTCGCTTTCCACAACGAGGACTCTCTTTACCAGGTTCAGTCTCTCACAGGCTTTTAAACCTAGTATGGCTTGCACATCCTTTGGCACCACGATTAATGCTAGCGTGTGCTCTCTGTCCTTGTGTGTTACTTTGACAATGCATCTTCCTTTCACTGGTATATCAGTACCTGAGTATCCTGTCACTTTCACTTTTATTCCATGTATCTTTGGTCTGGGTCTAATTTTCTTAAAATCAGTCTCTGATATCACATTAACTTGTGCTCCAGTATCCAATTTAAATGGAATGTGTATGTCATTCACTTTTAGTGTCAACATCCAGTCTCTTTCTTCTTTTTTGTCTTCAGACACAACATCTACATAGAACTCCCCTATGTCGCTTTCATCTACTGCATGGACCTTGCTTTGTTGCGCTTGGTTCTTACAGCAACGGGCATAATGGTTGTTCTTGTTGCAACTATTGCATGTTTTACCATATGCTGGACACTTTCTTGGTGGATGCTGTGTACCGCATCGACTACATGACTTTCGATTGTCCCTTTCATTTTTGTTCGCTGGCCACGCCTCTTTTTTCACATTGGCGCTCTTTTTGTTAAACGGTTTGTATCCGTTCTTTCTCACTGCATCCACGTTGCAGCTACTGTCACTGAACAGCTCCTTTGCCTGCAACTTCACAGTCTCTGTAGCCCTACACAGTGCTATGGCTTTTCCCAGGTCTAGGTCTTGCTCTCTTAGCAGTCTTTCCCTTAGACCATTATCTGGAATACCACACACCAGTCTGTCTTTTATCAGCGAGTCTGTCAGTCCCCCAAATTCACACGATTTGCTTCTGTTTCTCAGTTCAGTCACATACTGATCAATAGTATCACCCATTTTCTGTACACATGTGAAAAATCTGTGCCTCTCAAACGTCACGTTACGTTTAGGTATGCAGTAGGCCTCAAACTGTTCCATTATTTTATCTAGCTTCATTTTGTCTCCATTAACAGCGAATGTGAAGTTATTATACACCTCCACCGCTTCATCACCCACGACATGTAAGAACAGTGACGATTTCCTTTTATTACTTTTCTCGTCAGCTCCGATTGCTGATAAATACAACCCCACACGTTGTTTGAACCTTCTCCAATTTTCAGCCACATTACCTGTCAACTGAAGCGTCGCCGGTGGGAGTAAACCTTCCATTTTTCACTTCGTTAGCTATTCTCTAATGGTAAGCAACGATGTTCTCTTTTGGCTTGCTAATCTGTGGAGAGCTGATTTAACTTCAGAATTTTTCTCTTCATCTCTTTCAGCCACTTCTGACACCATGTATTGATTTCTTTGTGGGTTCAAAGACGAGACATTTATGAAAGAGAATGAGTTTTAATCTAAAGTCTGTTCAACTCTTTATACATCATTTCAGGAGACACCCTGCTAGTCTGCATCTAGAACGAAACTGAAACTAGACTGCCTTGCTTGTCTCGGTCACATGACCTCTGCTGGTCAGGCACAAGCAATCAATACATGCAATCATGCTGGTAGGCATCATAATCGAACAGGCAAATAACATCACTATTTGCTGATATCATTACAGGTATTTCGCCAACAATTCTCCTACATTAATATGTCTGAGGAGCAGTGTTTGCGAAGGCTGTGCTTCAGCAAGGAGGTGGTCACTGAGCTCTGCCACCTGTTTCAGCCAGATCTGCAGCCTCAACTGAGGAGCAGGACGTCTCTGTCAGTGGCAGTGAAGATAACAGTGGCTCTCAACTTTTATGCCACCGGCTCATTTCAATCAGCTACTGGGGACATCGCCAATATCTCCCAGTTCGCGGTGCATTGCTGCATCCGTCAGGTAACAAATGCCCTCTTTAAAAGGAGACGAGAGGACATCTCTTTCCCCATGACCCCGGACAAGCAGCAAGAACGCGCAATGGGCTTTGCGATGATAGCGGGCTTCCCCATGGTGCAGGGCGCCATTGATTGCACGCATGTGGCTTTGCGTGCGCCGCATGAGAATGCCGAGGATTTCCGCAACCGAAAGGGCTTCCATTCCTTAAACGTTCAGTTGGTCTGTGACCACAGACAGCTGATACTCGCTGTCAATTCCCACTTTCCTGGCAGCAGCCACGATGCCTTCATCCTGCGCCAGACTTCTGTGGCAGACCTTTTCCAGGCACCGCATCACCCAGGTGGTTGGCTTCTCGGGGACAAGGGATATCCTCTGTGCACCTGGCTGATGGCACTGCTCCGTATGCCCAACACCCCTGCTGAGCTGCAATACAACGAGAGCCATCAAGCTACCAGGAACATCGTTGAGCACACAATCGGCGTGCCCAAGCAACGGTTCCACTGTCTGGACCATTCTGGAGGAGCCCTTCAGTGCTCGCCTGAGCGAGTCTCCCACTTCGTTGTGTGCTGCATGCTGCATAACCTTGCAATCCTCAGGACCTAGCCAATGCCACCAGGCATTGGAGCACCACCAGAGGAGGAGGAGGAGTAAGATGAGGAGGATGATCATCAGCAGCACCAAGGCGGGAGGGAGGCACACAATGTACAAAGTGGAAGGGCCATCCGTGAAAGGCTCATAGCAAGTCGCTTCTAGGCCCCTTCTGAGGAAATGGCCTCTGCCATTGAGAACAACCTGAATGAATCCAACCTGCAACCCCTAAGCCGGTCAAGGCAACAATTATTGTAAAGACCAAACATGTACATTTTGAATACAAAAACTTATTTAATTTACAAACTCTGTGGCCTAGAAATTCAGTAAGGCCCCGCCAGGTCTTTAGCGCCCGAAATTTAGCGCTCGCCCGGATTCCCGTAGCGCCCGCCTGAAATTCAGTTGCGACGGGCTAAGACGGAGGCGGGCGCTATTGCAGGGTTTGGCCGCCTCGCTTGGGGCGATGAAAGTCTATTTCAGGCGTCCAGCTGCCGCTGCGCCACCCGATGCGGTGCGGCAGGCTGGGGTACTGCAGGCCTCCTCCTTCTCTTAAGGAGGAGCTGCCTGCAGCCGTGAGATCGCCGCTGGATTCCCCCAGCAAATGAGCCCGGCACCACGGAGAAGTGCCGGGCTCGCGGGAGTCAGACAGCAATGCCGCGGGGGGGTGGTGCAGGAGTCTGGGGAGGGAGGTGTGGCCAGGCGGCCGCCGGGAAAGCGGCCGGCCGCCCCTCCACCTTTATGCGCCGGCCTCTCGGAGCTGCAAGGCCCCGTTTTTCAAACGTTGTTTGCGGCCGCTGCGGGCGAGGCGGCTGCAACTGAATTTGGCCTTCGGCACGGAATCGCGTTGGAACCGGGGCGCTGCGCACACCGATGACGTCATCGGTGCCGGCGCAGCGCTACCGGCTAACGCCGCTGTTAGGGACCAACTTAATTTCGGGCACTAAAAAAGTTCCGGCGCAACCCACTCTTTCGCCCCTAAGTGGGCGCAAACGCGACTGAATTTCTAGGCCTGTGTGTCCCATTTCCGCATGACAAACTAATAGAAAGATACACACAAAAAAAAGTCATTAACATAACTGGCTCTCACAACCTGGAGACAATGTCCATAACAGTAAAAAAAATTGACCACGAACCTCAGCCTTTAATAAAACAATGAACAACATTTTGTCACACCTCCTACATTTTTGCCCTTCGAGGGTGATCTCCTTCCCTTGCGAAATTCCCCCCTTCCCACCCTACAGCTCCTCTGTAATGGGACCCCAGTGGCTGCAGCAAGGCTGGTGGAAGGCTGATGATTGTCACAACCTGAGACTGTAGATGCCCTTGAGGGACAGCCTCGACCAGCTCTGGGCCTGGAGGGCACGGCTGCAGACTGCACCAACTCTGCATGGGCGGCAGCAGTCTGTCCTACAGGCAGTGGCAAGTGCAGTGGAGAAGTGACAGTGGTGGCAGCAGGAATGCTGTCATCTTGAGAGAGGACAGCAACTCCCCGCTCGACCGGCACACTGGCATTCCCACGGGGCAGCACTTCAGCATCCGGAGCAATCTGCTGGAGCACAGATTGCTGGCCTGCTGCGGCGTGGTGAGAGCCCCGGGGAAATGTGTCCGAACCAGCGAGGATGGCAGCAGTCAGTGCTCTCGTGGCCTCAATCTGAGTCTGCATGAGAGCAGTCTGAGATGGGCTCATAGCAGCCAGTGACTGCATTGCAGCACTAAGCATTAGCGTGGCATCCGCTTGTGCTACAGCGAAGTGCTCCACACTCCCAGCCAGTGATTCAATGCATTCAGGCACCCTTCCCACTGCACCCACGAGCTCAGTGTGCCTGTGCACCGCCTGGGCGCTCACTTCAGCGAGGACCCGCTCCTCCTCTGCGTCCAGTGCAGTAGGACTCGATGGCATACTCTCCCTCCAGGGAGAAGGCCCCCTAGCTTCCCTACCCCCATCGCGTTGCTGCAGCCCGCTGGGTCCTGGAGCTTCACCCTCGTCAGACCATTCCCCCTTCCTCCCCTCCAGGGAAGGTGTGTTCCCAGTGTGGGCATGGGCTTCCTCGGGAGAGGGTGGCGCTGATGCTCCGGCTTCCTCTTCCTCCTTGCCTTCAGCTTCACTCCCACTGGCAGCTTGAGAGCCCGTCTCCTCAACTGGTGAATCACCATCTGAAAGCAGGGAGGTACAAGAGTGGCTTTAGCGTGAGGACAGGGTGGCAGCAAGGGAGGAATGAGTGCAGCGATTTAGTAAGTTGGATTAAAAGTATCAAAGGCTGGTGTTGTGAGGAACAAGTGGAAGGAGAGAGGACAAGAAGGTCCTTACCATTGCTGTCCAGAACGGGGTCGGCGTCTCCAGTGGCGACGGGACCAATCACCCGGCTTGCCACAATCCTCTGGACGCGCACCTGAAGATCGCGGAAGGGTTGCAGCTGAGGCCGCCCTCCACCCATCCGTTGCTGCGGTCTCCTATTATGAAATAGCTTGGCCTGCAAGAAAAAGGACGGCGTCTGAGTAAATATACAGCCATGATCTTGCCTGATGTGCCTCCCATAGTTGAATAGCCCTTACTGTATGCAGCCATGGTCTTGCCTGATGTGCCTCCCATAGTTGAATAGCCCTTACTGTATGCAGCCATGGTCTTGCCTGATGTGCCTCCCATAGTTGAATAGCCCTTACTGTATGCAGCCATGGTCTTGCCTGATGTGCCTCCCATAGTTGAATAGCCCTTACTGTATGCAAAGTGTGGAATGTGCGTGTGTGTTTGATGAAAGGGCCATAGGTGTTGGATGAGTGTTGGGCATTGGGGCTTTTAAGACACTCTTGCCATAGAGTGAGGTTGAGATGGAGGGGTGGAGAGGTATTGAAAAAAAGGCACTCACCCTGACGACCCGAGTGAGGTCGTTGAACTTTTTCCTGCATTGGATATGGGTCCTCGGCACCATGCTGCTTGAGGAGACTCTGAGCCACCTCCCTCCATGCTCTTCTGTACTCGCATGGCAAAGGCCTCCTGCCACTCTCTGGGTACAGAATAGATCTTCTGCGCTCCACCGCGCCAACCAGAGCCGCCAAGGCCCGCTCGCTGAAGCGCTGTGCTCGCTCCCTGGCCCTCTCCATAGTTCTTGGCTGGAAGATTTAGGCACAGGTCTGTCCAGGCCGAGATTCAAGGCTCCAGTGAGCAGGGTGTGACTGCAGAGCAAGATCGACCCTCCCCTTTAAGAACTGACCGGCGCCAGTGTGTCTGTGTTCAATCGGTAACTGACAGCACCTGCGCTGCGCCCGCCCTCTGAGGTAACGCCTCGCTCCTCGGCCTTAGCGCCTTAAGAGAGGTGTGTAGCACCTGATTTAGCGCTCCAATCACCTCCAGGGGTGATAAAAGCCAAGTTTGCAGTCGGAGGCGATAATTAGCGCCAGGCACTAAATTTTGCGCACGGCCGATAACGGCGCCCCAAACAGGGCGATTACGAATTCCTCCCCCTAAGAGTGATAAAAAAACAAGCCTGAAGGCTTTGGCCTAGAAATTGAGTGGGCTTAGCGCCCATTTTGCGGCGCTAGAGGGCATTGCGCTGGACTTACAGCCGGTTTTGAAATTGACTAGGGCCCAACATCGGCGTTACACCGGTAGCGCTGCGCCGGCACCGATGACGTCATCGGTGTGCGCAGCGTCCCGGTTGCCGTGGTGACGGGCCCCAGCGCCGAAATTCAGTTGCGGCCGCCTCGCCCGTGGCAGCCGCAACTAAGACTCTGGCAACAGAGTCTTACACGACTTTGCGCCGGCGCATAAAGGTGGAGCGGCGGCCGGCCGCTTTCCCGCCGGCCGCCTGCCCGCACCTCCCTCCCCGGACTCCCCCACCCCCCCCCCGCGGAACAGATGCTTCTCGGCTGCGAGCCCGGCACTTCCCCGAGGTGCCGGGCTCATTTTTGTGGCGATTTAACCGGCCAGCGGGCGGGTGCAGGCAGCTCCTCCTTAACTGAAGGAGGAGGCCTGCACTTCCCGAGCCTGCCGCACCGCATCGGGCGCCGCAGCGCCGGAATAGCGCCAGTTTTCAGGCGCAAACAGCCTTCAGTAGCGCCGGCAGCCGTTTGGGCGCGGCGCTACTGAATTTTTGGCGCTCACAGCGCGACTTAGCACCGGCGCTAAATTTCCGGCGTTAAGCCCCGGCGCAGCGCAAACTCAATTTCTAGGCCTTTGTGTCTTAATGCGAGGAGCATTCGTAACAAGGTGGATGAATTAGCTGTGCAAATAGATGCAAACGGATATGATGTAATTAGAATTACGGAGAAATGACTCCAGGGTGACCAAGGCTGGGAATTCAACATCCAGGGGTATTCAATATTCAGGAAGGACAGGCAAAAAGGAAAAGGAGGTAGGGTAGCCTTGCTGGTTAAAGAGGAGATTAACACAATAGTAAGGAGGGATATTAGCTCTGATGATATGGAATCTGTGTGAGTAGAGCTGAGAAATACCAAGGGGCAGAAAACGTTAAGTGGGAGTTGTATACAGACCCCCAAACAGTAATGCTGAGGTTGGGGATGGCATTAAATGGGAAACTGGAGACGCATGCAATAAGGTCACAGCAGTTATCATGGGTGACTTTAATCTACATATAGATTGGGCTAACCAAATTAGTAACAATACTGTGGAGGAGGAATTCCTGGAGTGTATGTATACGGGATGGTTTCCTGGACCAATATGCTGAGGAATCAACTAGAGATCAGGCCATCTTAGACTGGGTATTATGTAATGAGAAAGGATTAATTAGCAATGTTGTTGTGCGAGGCCCCTTGGGGAAGAGCAATCATAATATGATAGAATTCTTCATTAAGATGGAGAGTGAAGTAGTTGACTCAGAGACCAGGGTCCTGAATTTAAATAAAGGAAACTACAATGGTATAAGGTGCGAGTTGGCTAGGATGGATTGGGGAACGTTACATAAAGGGTTGACGGTGGATAGGCAATGGCAAACATTTAAAGATCGCATGGATGAACTACAGAATTTGTTCATCCCTGTTTGGCATAAAAGTAAAACAAAAAAGGTGACTCAACCGTGGCTAACAAGGGAAGTTAGATCCAAGGAAAGGACATATAAATTGGCCAGAAAAAGCAGCAAACCTGAGGATTGGGAGCAGTTTAGGATTCAGTAAAGGAGGACAAAGGGATTAATTAAGAGGGGAAAAATAGAATATGAGAGCAAGCTTTCAGGGAACATAAAAACTGACTGTAAAAGCTTCCATAGATATGTGAAGAGAAAAAGATTGGTGAAGTCAAGCGTAGGTCCCTTGCAGTCAGAATCAGGGGAATTTATAATAGGGAACAAAGCAACGGCAGACCAATTAAATACATACTTTGGTTCTGTCTTCACAAAGGAGGACACAAATAACCTCCCAGAGATGTCGGGGAACAATAGGGTCTAATGAGTGGGAGGAATTGAATGAAATCAGTATCTGTACAGAAATGGTGTTAGGGAAATTGACGGGATTGAAGGCCGATACATCCCTAGGGCCTGATAATCTACATTCTAGGGTACTTAAGTAAGTGGCCCTAGAAATACTAGATGCATTGCTGGTCATCTTCCAAAATTCTATAGACTCTGGAATAGTTCCCATGGATTGGAGGGTAGCTAATGTAACCCCACTATTTAAAAAAGGTGGTAGAGAGAAAACGGGGAATTATAGACCGGTAAGCCTGACATCGGTAGTGGGGAAAATGCTAGAGTCCATTATAAAAGATGTAATAGCAGAGCACTTGGAAAACAGTGACAGGATCGGACAAAGTCAACATGGATTTACAAAAGGTAAATCATGCTTGACTAATCTACTGGAATTTTTTGAGGATGTAACTGGTAGAATAGATAAGGGAGAGAACCAGTGGATGTGGTGTATTTGGACTTTCAGATGGCTTTCGATAAGGTTGGCATGCAAAGTTAAAGCACATGGGATTGGGGGTAAGGTAGTGACTTGGATAGAGAACTGGTTGGCAGACAGGAAGCAAAGAGTTGGAATAAACGGGGCTTTTTCCGAGTGGCAGGCAGTGACTAGTGGGGTACCGCAGGGATCGGTGATAGGACCCCAGCTATTCACAATATATATTAATGATCTAGACGAGGGAACTAGATGTAATATGTCCAAGTTTGCAGACGACACAAAGCTGGGTGGGCGTGTGTGCTGTGAGGAGGATGCAGAGAAACTCCAGTATGATTTGGACAGGTTGGGTGATTGGGCAGATGCATGGCAAATGCAATATAATGTGGATAAATGCGAGGTGATCCACTTTGGTGGCAAAAACAGGAAGACAGATTATTATCTGAACGGCAATAGATTGGGAAATGGGGAAGTGCAACGAGACCTGGGTGTCCTTGTGCACCAGTCGCTGAAGGTAAGCATGCAGGTGCAGCAGACGGTTAAGAAGGCAAATGGTATGTTGGCCTTCATAGCGAGAGGGTTCGAGTACAGGAACAAGGATGTCTTGCTGCAGTTGTACAGGGACTTGGTGAGACCACACCTTGAGTATTGTGTGCCGTTTTAGTCGCCTTATCTGAGGAAGGATGTTCTTGCCATGGAGGGAGTGCAGCGAAGTTTCACCAGACTGATACCAGGGATGGCAGGAATGGCATAGGAGAAGAGATTGGGTTGATTAGGCTTATATTCGCTAGAGTTTAGAAGAATGAGAGGGGATCTCATTGAAACTTATAAAATTCTCATAGGACTAGACAGACTAGATGCAGGAAGGATGTTCCTGATAGCAGGGGAGTCCAGAACCAGGGGTCACAGTCGAAAGATAAGGGGTAAGGACTGAGGAGGAATTTCTTCACCCAGGGAGTGGTGAACCTGTGGAATTTTCTACCACATAAGGCAGTTGAGGCCAACTTATTAAATATATTCAAGAAGGAGTTAGATATATTTCTTAAAGCTAGATATATTTCTTAAAGCTAAAGGGGTCAAGGGATATGGGGAGAAGGCAGGGACAGGGTACTGAATTTGGATGATCAGCCATGATCTTATTAAATGGCGAACAGGCTCAAGGGGCCGAATGGCCTACTCCTGCTCCTCTCTTCTATGTTTCTATGTTTCTATGTGTGGCACTACCACTGTGCTAAATGGGATAGATTCAGAACATTTCTAGCAGCTCAAAACTGGGCATCCATGAGGCGCTGTGGGCCATCAGCAGCAGCAGAATTGTATTCCACCACAACCCAACCATCTTCAGCTCCTTCATCAATGACCTTCCCTCCAACATAAATTCAGAAATGGGGATGTTTGCTGATGATTGCACAGTGTTCAGTTCCATTCACAACTCCTCAGATAATGAAGCAGTCGATGCAACAAGACCTGGACGACGTTCAGGCTTGGGCTGATAAGGTAACATTCGCGCCACACAAGTGCCAGGCAATGACTATCTCCAACAAGCGAGAGTCTAACCACCGCGCCTTGACATTCAATGGCATTACCATCGCTGAATCCCCCACAATCAACATCCTGGGGGGTCACCATTGACCAGAAACTTAACTGGACCAGCCACATAGATACTGTGCATACAAGAGCAGGTCAGAGGTTGGGTATTCTGCGGCAAGTGTCTCACCGCCTGACTCACCAAAGCCTTTCCACCATCTACAAGGCACAAGTAAGGAGTGTGATGGAATACTCTCCACTTGGCTGGATGAGTGCAGCTCCAACAACACTCAAGAAGCTCAACACCACCCTTATAAAGCAGCCCGCTTGATTGGCACCCCATCCACCACCTTAAACATTCACTCCTTCCATCACCGGCGCACCGTGACTGCAGTGTGTACCATCTACAAGATGCACTTCAGCAACTCGCCAAGTCTTCTTCGGCAGCACCTCCCAAGCCCGCAACCACAGCACCTAGAAGGACAAGGGCAGCAGGCGCATGGGAACACCACCACCTCCAAGTTCCCCTCCAAGTCACACACCATCCTGACTTGGAAATATATTGCCGATCCTTCATCATCGCTGGGTCAAAATCCTGGAACTCCCACCATAACAGCACTGTGGGAGTACCTTCACCACACGGACTGCAGGAATTCAAGAAGGCGGCTCACCACCACCTTCTCAAGGGCAACTAGGGATGGGCAATAAATGCTGGCTTTGGCAGCGAAGCCAACGTCCCGTGAATGACTAGAAAAAACTGAGTCCTATCAAACACTCCCAGGGCAGGTACAGCACGGGTTAGATACAGAGCAAAGCTCCCTCTACACTGTCCCATCAAACACTCCCAGGGCAGGTACAGCACGGGTTAGATACAGAGTAAAGCTCCCTCTACACTGTCCCACCAAACACTCCCACGGCAGGTACAGCACGGGTTAGATACAGAGTAAAGCTCCCTCTACACTGTCCCATCAAACACTCCCATGGCAGGAACAGCACGGGTTAGATACAGAGTAAAGTTCCCTCTACACTGTCCCATCAAACACTCCCAGGGCAGGTACAGCACGGGTTAGATACAGAGTAAAGCTCCCTCTACACTGTCCCACCAAACACTCCCAGGGTAGATATAGCTCGGGTTAGATACAGAGTAAAGCTCCCTCTACAATGTCCCTTCAAACACTCCCAGGACAGGTACAGCCCTGTTAGATACAGAATAAAGCTCCCTCTACACAGTCACATCAAACATTCCCAGGGCTGGTATAGCTTGGGATAGATACAATAGAGTCACAGTCATAGAGTCATAGGGGGAGAAATTCGGTTGGTTGCGCCACCGATTAACGCCTAAAGAGGCCGAGATGTGGGGCGCTAGCCAACTTCCGGGCGGGTGCAGGGCGCTTAGCGCCTCGCCCCATATTGAGCATGCATTTAGCGCCGGCGCTAAATCTTACCGCCCGCTCACGGGCGCAGGCTGATTATGACGTAATTTGAGTGTGCAACGCCTTTTGGGCGCCCCGGACCAGAAATTCAGTGGCGCCCCCCTCCGTAGCGCCTGGCGCCAATAGTGACAGCTTACCTGGAACCTTACCAAGTCGCTCTCGGGCTGGAGGAGCGTTATTTAAAGGGGACTGGTGTGGCTTAAAAGCGGCAGCCATTTTTGGATCACAACTTCCTCGAGAGTTACAAAGAGTTGCTGAGCTGCACACTGAGAGCTATTTGACCACTGAGCCAGCGCAGGCAAACGATCTTCAGCCTTCTGACCATCACCTTGCTGTTGGTGAGCCTTGACAACGGGGAACCTTCCTGTGGGCACTTATTATGGGGGCTGCATTGGAGGGGAACATCCTGCTGCTGAATCATCTGGAAAGGGCACTGAGACGCTGGGAGAGGGGGCAGGCATGGCCAGACGGAGGAGGGCCAACAGACGTCGCCACAGCAGACCTTACGCTGGCAGGGTTTGCCGACAGCAGTTTTCCTACATTAACATGCCGGAGGAGCAGTGTGTCAGAAGGCTGCGATTTAGAAAGGAGGTGGTGACTGAGCTGTGCCAGCTGCTTCAGCCAGATCTGCAGCCTCAGATAAGGTGCAGGACATCTCTGTCAGTGGCTGAGAAGATGCCTGCTGGCCTGAACTTCTACGCGAGCGGCTCTTCTCAGGCTGCACGTCAGAGGCTGATCAGAAGTAGCTTCTAGGCCCCTCTCACAGAATGCTTGCTGCCATTCCAAGAACAGGAATGGAACCGGTCTGATAAGCCTGTGAAGGGTAAGATGCATGTAAATAGCAGGCATGGCCATTGTAAATGAAGAAAGTGTTTCATTACACAAAATGTGGTTCCTTCAAACATGAGAAAGCTATGGCAACAAAAAGCAAAACTAATACACTGACACATAACTGCCTCTCACACCCGGGAGACTGTCCAAAACATAAATCACATTCCGACCATCTTCCTTGGCCTTGATTCCACTGCGCCAACCAAAGCATCCAATGCCCCATCAGTGAGGCATTCCGCCCTCTGCCTCACCCTTTCCATTTCTTGCTAGGCTGGTGCGCCACAGGTAGGCTCCCACCGCTTTGAAGGCCTACAAGGCAGTGAGTGTGTCTGGTGATGCCAATTGACCTGCTCCTTTAAGAGCTGGCCGGCGCCAGTGTGTCTCAGGGAAAGTGATTATTGACAGCACCTTCGCTGCGCCCCGCCGCCCCGAAATTGGGTTGTGCCGCCGGGCTAGCGCCTTAAGAGTAGCGTGCAGCGCCTGATTTAGCGCCGCAATCACCTTTAGGGGCGCTGCAACCCAGTATCGCGCTAGGTGGCGCTAAATTGCGCCTGGCGCTAAACTTTGCGCATTGCCAGGACTAGTGCCCCAAACGCGGCTATACCGAATTTCTAGGCCATAGAGTTATACAGCACAGAAAGAGGCCCTTCGGCCCATCGTATCTGCACAGGCCAGCAAGCCCTATCTATTCTAATCCCATTTTCCAGCACTTGGTCCGTAGCCTTGTATGTTATGGCGTTTCAAGTGCTCATCTAAATGCTTCTTGAATGTTGTGAGGGTTCCTGCCTCTACCACCCTTTCAGGCAGTGAGTTCCAGATTCCAACCACCCTCTGGGTGAAAAAGTTTTTCCTCAAATCCCCTCTAAACCTCCTGCCCCTTACCTTGAAACTATGTCCCCTGGTTACTGACCCCTCTACTAAGGGGAAAAGTTCCTTTCTATCTACCCTATCTATGCCCTTCATAATTTTGTACAACTCAATCAGGTCCCCCTTCTCTGCTCTAAGGAAAACAACCCCAGCCTGTCCAGTCTCTCTTCATAGCTGAAATGCTCCAGCCCAGGTAACATCCTGTTGAATCTCCTCTGCACCCTCTCCAATGCAATCACATCCCTCCTGTAGTGTGGCGACCAGAACTGCACACAGTATTCCAGCTGTGGCCTAACTAGCGTTTTGTACAGCTCCATCATAAGCTCCCTGCTCTTATAATCTATGCCTCGGCTAATGAAGGCAAGTATCCCATATGCATTCTTAACCACCTTATCTACCTGTCCTGCTGCCTTCAGGGATCTATGTACATGCACACCAAGGTCCCTCGGATCCTCTGTCCTTCCTCGGGTCCTACCATTCATTGTGTATTCCCTTGCCTTGTTAGTCCTCCCAAAATGCATCACCTCACACTTTTCAGGGTTAAATTCCATTTGCCACTGTCCTGCCCATCTGACCAACCCGTCTATATCGTCCTGTAGCCCGAGGCTTCCCTCCTCACTATTTACCACTCCACCAATTTTCGTGTCATCTGCGAACTTACTGATCATACCTCCTACATTCATATCTAAATCATTAATGTACACTACAAACAGCAAGAGATCCAGCATCGATCCCTGCGGTACACCACTGGACACAGGCTTCCAGTCACAAAAACAACCTACGACCATCACCCTCTGCCTCCTGCCACTAAGCCAATTTTGGATCCAATGAGCAAATTGCCCTGGATCCCTTCTTGACCAATCTCCCATGCGAGACTTTGTCAAAAGCCTTACTGAAGTCCATGGCGACTACATCAACTGCACTACCCTCATCCTCACACCTAGTCAACCCCTCAAAAAATTCAATCAAATTGGTTAGACATGATCTCCCCCTGACAAAGCCATGCTGACTATCCTTGATTAATCCTTGCCTCTCCAAGTGGAGACTAATTCTGTCCCTCAGAATTTTTTCCAATAATTTCCCTACCGCTGATGTTAGGCTCATTGGCCTGTAATTCCCTGGTTTATCGCTACTACCCTTCTTGAATAATGGTACTACGTTAGCTGTCCTCCAGTCCTCTGGCACCTCCCCTGTGGCCAGAGAGCTCCTTCTATACTGTCCCATCAAACACCCCCAGGGCAGGCACAGTATGAAGGAATAGCCATGATTCAGTGACATACACGATACCATGAAGAAATTTCTAATATTATTAAAACATGATATACTGGGTTTAAAAATCTAAAGCCTCAGAGACACAAGGTATAAAACCTCAGAGACATAGGCTGTAAACAGAGAACAGGCTTCTGAGATAGAGATCAGTTAATAACAAAGTTGTAAACAAGCTTTGAAATGGGAATTAGTTACATATACTAAAACAATGAAGGATTGAAGCAAACCATTGGTGCTTCTGATAGGTCTAGAGTTTGGAGGTAACACAATGAGAAGACCCAGTTTAAAGTGTTAAGAACTAACACGTAAAACAGAAACGCAAACATTAAAAGAACCATGGGCCTTTGAAAAGATGACATCAAGTAAAGAAACACCTGCTGGTCAAATAGTTTTTATGTTAAACTTGGATGACAGGAAACACGATTAAATATGCAACCAATTGAGATAGCTAGAAATGCATGAACCACTCTGGTCAAAGTGTATTTAATATATACATAGTAAAAACCATACCAACAAGGACACTTTGAAGATATGACTTCAATAGAGACACCAAGCAATTACATAGTGTTTGTATTGAACTTGGAGCAGTAAGGAGAGTCACAACGTCTGCTAAAAACCAGTAAAGCCAATATTAAGAATTGAATGAAAGCATTTTGTAGGAATGGCATCAAACAGAAACTATAGATGTCATTGTTTTTATGATGGTTTTTGAAACACATAAAGGTAGAGAAATAATTATGCATGCAATAGTTGAGTTGATAGTAAGATAGAAAGCTTTCAAACAGAGGTATCAATAAAGACAATTAGCTGACATCAGCAGAGAACATCAAAGAACAAACCACTGCCAAAAGAGTATAAAACATAGACCTTTTCAACAGAAAGGCAGAACTTGCTGAACGGGCAAAGCGTTTCTCAACTCTTCAGAGGCATCTCTGTAAGTCTTTAACTATGAATCTCGGGAAGTCAAAGTAATTGATTTTGGTGGATGCTCTGGATTAAAAAAAAATGGACGCAGCGGCTTTGTCTCTCCCGAGACTGAGTATTTTTACCCTCTTTCTGAGTCTCTTCTGGACTCTGCTAATACGGGAATTGAGGGCGGACCTTCTGTACAGCCGGCAGACGCTCCTCGATATCGGGGCCGACTGCGTGCGGCTCACACTCGGCGCCGTCGATCTGCCTCCCGACATCGCCCGATTCCCGGGACCAGCGTGGCGTCCTTCCCCAGCCGGAAGTCGGCGCAGACCGCGCAGAGAGCGCAAGCAGAAGCGGGGCAAGAGGGCCGGAATCCAAAATAGGCTGAAGAGGGCCCCACACAAACCCTCCCTCCCAAGTATTTTCCTGGCCAACGTCAGGTCACTGGAAAATAAAATGGATGAGATCAAACTTGATCTCTCCTCACAGAAAAGGACAAAGGAATGCTGTGCCATGATCTTCATAGAGACCTGGTTGAACAACGGCATCCCTGACACCACCATTCAGCTAGAAGGACGCATGGTCTTCCGCGCTGACAGAACTGCAGACTCCGGTAAGAGCAAGGGAGGCGGTTTGTGCATTTACACTAACAATGCCTGGTGCACTAACACGGACATAATCGATAGATCCTGTTCAGCTGATTTGGAATTCCTCATGGTAAGGTGCAGACCCTTCTACCTGCCTCGGGAATTCATGGCTGTTATCATCACTGCGGTCTACATCCCACCACATGCTAATGCCAAACTAGCACTGAAGGACCTCTACAGGGCCATCAGCGAACAACAAACTGCACACCCAGACGGAGCTTTTATCGTCGGGGGGGACTTCAATCACATAAACCTAAAATCTGTACTCCCGAAATTCCACCAGAATGTTTCCTGCCCCACAAGAGGGGAGAACACACTGGATCAAGTCTACACGAGCATTGTAGATGCTTATAAGGCCATTCCCTGCCCCCACCTTGGGAAGTCTGACCACCTCTCCCTGTTTCTAGCCCCGGCATACAAACCGCTCATCAAAAGAGGGAGAACATCAGTGAGAGCAGTGAAAGTATGGCCAGAGGGAGCAGTCTCGGAGCTTCAGGATTGCTTCGAACGCACTGAGTGGAGCATGTTTGCCCATAATGACATCGAGGATTACGCATCCACAGTGCTGTTCTACATCAACAGTTGCGTCGAGGTCGTCACGACCCATAAAAATATCAGGACATACCCCAACCAGAAACCCTGGATGAACGGGGAGGTCCACTCGCTGTTGAAAGCACGCGACGCAGCATTTAAATCTGGCGATGCGGCGGCTTACAGTGCAGCTAGGACCAACCTAAAAAAGGGTATCAGGACTGCCAAAAGGAAACAGACACTGCGGATTGAGGATCATTTCCACAACAACTCGGACCCCCGGCGCATGTGGCAAGGCATCCAGTCTATCACCGACTACAAGAGTAAAAACACCAGCCCCCCGGTTAGCGATGCCTCCCTTCTGGAGGAGCTTAACATCTTCTACGCTCGCTTTGACAGGGACAACAGGGAGCCGGCTACCAAAGCCTTGCCACCCCCGGAAGACCAGGTGCTCACTCTGTCGACCTCCGACGTAAGGGGTGTTCTACGCGGAGTGAACACACGTAAGGCTGCTAGACCCGATAGCATCCCTGGACGGGTACTCAAGGAATGTGCTGATCAGCTGGCTGATGTCTTCACCGCCATCTTCAATCTGTCATTGGCCCAGGCAGTAGTCCCTACATGCTTCAAGACCGCTACCATTATTCCTGTGCCAAAGCAAACGGATGTGACGTGTCTGAACGACTATCGACCTGTCGCACTCACACCCATCATAATGAAGTGTTTCGAGAGACTGGTC
The DNA here is from genome assembly GCF_052327205.1 of Somniosus microcephalus. Lineage (NCBI taxonomy): Eukaryota > Metazoa > Chordata > Chondrichthyes > Squaliformes > Somniosidae > Somniosus > Somniosus microcephalus. The sequence continues at coordinate 10,387,094 of NC_141008.1, forward strand.
CTGGCTCACATCAAAGCCAGTGTTCCCACCTCTCTTGACCAACACCAGTTTGCCTATCGTGCAAACAGATCAACGGAGGATGCAATCACAACTGCTCTACACTCTGCACTGAATCACTTAGACGGTAAAGAGACCTACATCAGAATGCTGTTCATAGACTACAGCGCAGCATTCAACACTATCGTCCCCAACAAGCTGGCCACCAAACTCCACACTCTTGGCCTGAACACTTCCCTTTGCAACTGGACCCTGGACTTCCTACTAACAGACCCCAGTCTGTCAAATTAGGTAACCACACCTCCCCCCCCCCCGACCCTGAACACGGGGGGCCCCACAAGGATGTGTGCTGAGCCCCCTCCTCTACTCCCTCTTCACCCACGACTGTGTGGCTGTTCATGGTTCCAACACCATCATCAAGTTTGCGGATGATACCACGGTGGTAGGCCAGATCACCAACAATGATGAGTCAGCCTACAGGGAGGAGGTCCAGCATCTCGTGAAGTGGTGCGCCGATAACAACCTGGCCCTTAACATCAAGAAAACCAAGGAAATCATTGTGGACTTCAGGAAGCCTAAAGGCGGAAGTCACACCCCCATCCACATCCATGGGGCTGTGGTGGAAAGGGTGGACAGCTTTAAGTTCCTCGGAGTCCACATCACGGAAGACCTCTCCTGGTCCCTCAATACCTCCTCTTTGGTGAAGAAGGCCCAGCAGCGCCTATATTTCCTAAGGAGGCTGAAGGGATGTAACCTGTCACCCCTGATCCTCTCTAACTTTTACCGCTGCACAATAGAGAGCATCCTGACGAACTGTATCACAGTATGGTATGGCAGCTGTAGCTCCTATGACTGGAAAGCCCTGCAGCGGGTAGTCAAAACTGCCTAACGCATTACCGGCACCCAGCTACCGACCATAGAGAACATCTACCAGAAACGTTGTTTACGGAGGTCACTGACCATCATCAAAGACCCTACCCACCCCAGCCACAGTCTGTTCGCCCCCTGCCATCTGGGAGACGCTACAGATGCATTCGCACCCGAACGACCAGATTTAGGAACAGCTTCTTTCCCAGGGCTGTCATCCTACTGAACTCCACAAATAAACCCTAAAGCCTGCACATCTGCCGATGTACTTTATTATGGTTATGTTAATGTTAATGTATTACAAGCCAAATGAATGTTGAATGTTTAAATGTCTTAATCTAAATGTACACTCTCGGGAGCCGCAAGCCTACATTTCGTTGTACTGCACTTGTGCACCAACAATGACAATAAAGTTGATTTATTATTATTATTAAGAAATGTAGAAAAGTAAAAAAGTAAAGATTTGAGAATAAGGATCTCTGAGAAATAAGAAATGTAAGTTAATTGTATTTTGAATTGTTAATGTTGCGACTGATTCAACAGATGTTAACTGAATGTCAGCTCTTAAATAAAACGATATATTTTTAGAATTGTCTCAAAGAGTAATTCTGTATAAACTCACGAACCCAATTTCTGTACACTCTTTTGTAAGGAGTTGCAGAATTCTGGGGGGTATTCCGGAACCTCATAATATCCGGAAGGTTACAGTCTAGTTCAACTATTAAAAGTACTATCTGGAGGACGGTAATATCTTAAGTCGTTCCGTTCATTTAGGGAGAGATAGCCTGAACCTTTAGATCCATTTAAGTGTCTTATGGAATTCGGCTATCTCTAACTTAAGTTGAAGGTGAACGTCTGGGGAATACGCCTGATCTGGGATAGCCCAAAAGGGCTAGGACTGTAATTATTCTTTCAACAGCACAGGTTAGATACAGAGTAAAGCTCCCTCTATACTGGCCCATCAAACACTCCCAGGGCAGGCACAGCACGGGTTAGATACAGAGTAAAGCTCCCTCTACACTGTCCCATCAAACAATCCCAGGGCAGGTACAGCACGGGTTAGATACAGAGTAAAGCTCCCTCTACACTGTCCCATCAAACACTCCCAGGACAGGTACAGCACGGGTTAGATACAGAGTAAAGCTCCCTCTACACTGTCCCATCAAACACTCCCAAGGCAGGTACAGCACGGGTTAGATACAGAGTAAAGCTCCCTCTACACTGTCCCATCAAACACTCCCAGGGCAGGTACAGCGCGGGTCAGATACAGAGTAAAGCTCCCTCTACGTTGTCCCATCAATCATCCCAGGGCAGGTACAGCACGAGTTAGATACAGTGTAAAGCTCCTGTTACACTGTCCCATCAAACACTCCCAGGGCAGGAACAGCACGGGTCAGATACAGAGTAAAGCTCCCTCTACACTGTCATATCAAACACTCCCAGGGCAGGTACAGCACGGGTTAGATACAGAGTAAAGCTCCCTCTACACTGTCATATCAAACACTCCCAGGGCAGGTACAGCACGGGTTAGATACAGAGTAAAGCTCTCTCTACACTGTCCCATCAAACACTCCCAGGGCAGGCACAGAACAGGTTAGATTCAGAATTGGATAAAGGGACAGCTTTTACCTGCCACACACTTTGATGTGAATCGTGGGGTCGAGAATTGTGATCGATTTTGGAAGCTCCACCTTCAGTTCGTACTTGGGTAAAACTGAAAGAAAAATGGAGATTATAGATTCAGGCAAACTGTGCAGCCCCTGTCCTAAATCAGACCAAGTCCCTTTCACCTACCATCCCTGTGATCACTGACCTGCATTGGCTCCTGGTTCGGCAATGCCTCGATTTTAAAATTCTCACCCTTATGTTCAAATCCCTCTATGGCCTTTTTTGGAGTATTAGGAACTAAGAGATAACTTATAGAATAGGACCGCAAGGGTTATAATCTCTGGATTATTACCTGAGCCATGTGCAAATAGGGATAAGCTGATTGGGGAAGCAAACACGTGGCTAAAGAAGTGGTGTGGGAAAGAGGGATTTCATTTCATGGGGCACTGGCATCAGTATTGGGACAGGAAGGAACTGTACCGTTGGGACGGGCTCCACCTGAACCGGTCTGGGACCAGGGTCCTAGCGGAAAGGGTAAATAGGGTGGTCACAAGGACTTTAAACTATTAAATAGGGAGGAGGGCTCAGGTGGAAATTGTAGTAAAAATAGTAGTTCAAAAACAAACGAAGGGGAAGAGAGTAGAGTAACGGTCAGAAATTGTGTTTTAGGCACTACAGGTAAAGGGAAAACTAAAAGATGTAAAGAGATCAAACCAGGAGAGAGAAATAAGAAACCAGTAAGTAAAACATTGGAGCTGAAGACAGGCGAGGGTTTGTGGCACAATTAAGCGTTCTTTATACAAACGCACGGAGTATAAGGAATAAATTCAATGAACTGCAGGCACGAATTCAAATTGGAGGGTATGACATGGTGGTCATTACTGAGACATGGCTGCAAGAGGGTCAGGACTGGGAACTAAATATACCAGGTTATAAGGTCTACAGGAAAGATAGGGAAAATGGCAGAGGGGGAGGAGTAGCCTTCGTGATTAAGGATGAAATCACTTCAACGATAAGAGAGGATATAATGAGAGTTAAGCGGGCAGTGGAGACTTTATGGGTAGGATTAAGAGAAAGGAAAGCATGTAGCAAAGGCAGAGTGGTTTTAAAGGGGGCTTTTAACTTTCATATAGATTGGGATAAGCAGACCAGCACCTGTCAGAATGGTAGTGAATTTCTTGAGTATGTCTGGGGTAGTTTTCTACAACAATGGCCCAGTAATTCCGGGCACAACGCTGAGTAAGGACGGGGTACTCACGCGTGTGCCCGGAGGAATTGCCGGTTTTCAGCATGCACAGCGCATGTACTGAAAACCAGCATTTCCTGTCCTCTGACCCAAGGGGTTAAGAGGCTGAACACGTGCGCGGTATCGGGCAGCGCGTGCGACTTGGATTTCCTCTATTTTTAGAGAGTTGCGCATTGAAAAACCACACGCAAGTACTTAGTTTTACAGGTAAGTGGTCATATATACAATTGAGAATTTTTTTTTCCACAGGTTTGTTATTTTTAAAGAATTTACAGTAAGATAAGTTTAGTTTTAGCCCCGATTTTTTATAAAAATTTTTTTTCAAATTTTAAAATTATTGTTTAAAATAGTTTTCAGAGTTCTTTGTGATTCATTTAAGTAGTGCAATGTTTTTTAAAATTTTCTTTCAAGTTTAAGTAGTGTTTTGGGGCCAGGAGTTTTCATGAGTTTGACAGCTCTTACTGTCAAACTCATGAATGAACTTCTGCAACCTCCCATTGGTTGCCCTGTGCTCATGTGATCCCAGTCGACTCATCGCACTAAGTACGCCGCTGGGTCACGCACGCACAGCGCGGCATGACCTCAAGCGGGCCAGTGAGAGGAAATGCAATGCGGGCCAGAATTAAAATGTCAGCGGTAAGTGAACATCGGGGGCTTGCACGCGCGGCAAGCTCCCGATCCTAATTTCAGGGCCAATATGTCCTAGAGGCAACAAAGGGGCAGGCCATATTAGATTTAGTAATGAGTAATGAGACAGATTTAGTTAACAGCCTAACTGTTCGTGAACATTTATCCAATAGCGATCATAACATGACCGAGTTCAATGTAGCGTTTGAAAGGGAGAAACGCGAAACAGCTACTACGATTTTAAATTTGGGTAAGGCCGACTTCAAAGGGATGAGACAGAGACTGTCCACAGTAAACTGGGCAAACCTGTTAATGGGTAAAACGACAGAAGATCAGTGGGGGATGTTCAAAAATGAATTTAAGGTGATCCAGAACCAGTTTATAGCCCTGAGGGGCAAGAGCTCCATTTGCCAAAAGGACAGCCATGGACGACTAAAGAGTCAAAGGGCTGGATTTTGTCAATGGGGAGCTTTTGGAGGCGGGACTCCCACTTTTTGGGTTGTAGTCCCGCCTCCATCGACTTGTGGCCAATCCACGCTATTTTCCCTTGATTGACCTTGTTAAGCCCGCCCAGCGGGCTCAGCAGGCCAATTAAGGGACACCTGGTTACTGGTGACGTCAGCGATTGGCATTTCATCTGTCAAGAGCTTTTGACAGATGAAAAATCAGCGTTTGACAGCTCTGTGAAGCTGTAAACATGGACAATCTGTCTTCTAACTTGAGTCCTTCTACTCAGACTCAGTTAGAGATCTCTCCAGAGCAGAAAGCAGAGGCTGCAGCTTCTGACAGTTCAGCGGCCATTCTGCTTTCTGTGCCGGTGAACTGAGGGGCTCCCGAGAACTGAAGGGAGGAAGCCTGCAGGAGAAAGTAAAGGTAAGTCAAACTTATTAAAACACCTTACACTTACCTCACACACTTATCTCTGCACACTTGCACCCATCACTCACCTGCACAACGGACATCTCGACCCCTCCAACCCCTGCAGAGCGACGATCCGCCTCGCTAACTTGGCGTGGTTCGGAGCCGTCGGGAAGCCCACACTTCAGGGCTAAAAATAGGGATTAGGCAAAAAACTGGCTGTTAACTACCTGTTAACAGGCAGTTAATTGGCACTAATCGCCTTCCCGCCTCGGGGAGGCGGCTCCCAGCACAGGTCGGATACCCGCCTCCTGGGACATTGGCATGGAGGCGGGTTGGGGGCGGGGCTTGGAAATTCGAGCCCATAGAGTCATAACGACACAGAAGGAGGCCATTCGGCCTATCGAATCCGTGGCAGCTCTCTGTAGAGCAATCCAGTCAGTCCCATGCCCCCGCTCTATCCCCGTAGCCCTGCAAGTTTATTTCCCTCAAGTGCCTATCCAGTCTCCCCTTGAAAACATTGACTGTCTCCACTTCCACCACTTCCGTCAGCAGCGAATTCCAGGTCATCATCACTCGCTGTGTAAAAAAGTTTTTCCTCACAACCCCCCTGTATCTCTTGCCCAAAGCCTTAAATCTGTGTCCCCTAGTCCTTGTACCATCAACTAGTGGGAACAGTCTTTCCCCGTCTAGCCTATCCAAACCCGTCATAATCTTGTACACCTCTATCAAATCACCCCTCAACCTCCTTTGCTCTAATGAAAACAAATCCAGCTTCTCCAACCTGTCCTTGTAGCTAAGATCCCCCATCCCCGGAACCATTCTGGTAAATCTTCTCTGCAACCTCTCAAGAGCCTTCACATCCTTCCTAAAGTGAGGTGACCAGAACTGGACGCAATACTCCAGTTGTGGCCTAACCAGCGCTTTATAAAGAGGTGACGGACAGTATAAAACTAAAAGAAAGAGCATACAAAAATGCAAAAAATAGCACAGATCCTGGCGAATGTGAAAGATACAAAGAACAGCATCGGGTCACAAAACAGACAGTAAGAGCTACAAAAAGGGAATATGAAAAGAAACTTGCAAGGGCTATCAAAATCAACACACAATTTTTTTACAATATTAGGAAAAAGAGGGTAGTCATGAGCAATGTTTGTCCCTTAAAAACTGATAACGGTGATATTGTCAATGATAGTAAGAAAATGGCGGACATGTTGAATAATTACTTTCCGTCAGTATTTACAGAAGAGGAAGAGGGTAGCATGCCAGAAATCCCAAGGAAACTAAATCAAGGACAGGGACTCAATAAAATTAATGTAAGTAAAATAACAGTAATAAAGAAAATAATGGCACTAAAAAGTGACAAATCCCCAGGACCAGATGGTTTCCATCCCAGGGTTTAAAGGAAGTAAGTGAGCACATTGCAGATGCCCGAACTATAATCTTCCAAAGTTCTCTTGATTCAGGAACCATCCGTTTAGATTGGAAAATTGTGCATGTCACTCTGTTATTTAAAAATGATGAGAGAGGGAAACAAGGGAATTATAGACCAGTTAGCCTAACATCTGTTGTCGGGAAATAGCTAGAGTCTATAATTAAGGATAGGGTGACTGAGCACCTCGAACTTTTTCAGTTGATCAGAGAGAGCCAGCATGGATTTGTGAAAGGTAGGTCATGCCTGACAAACCTGATTGAATTTTTTGAGGGGATGACTGAAGTAGTGGACAGGGGAATGTCTATGGATGTTATTTATATGGACTTCCAAAAGGCATTTGATAAAGTCCCACAAAAGAGATTGTTAACTAAGGTAGAAGCCCACGGAGTTAAGGGAAAATAATTGACCTGGTTAGAAAATTGGCTGAGCGGCAGGAGACAGGCAGTGGGGATAATGGGTAGGTACTGAAATTGGCAGGAGGTGGCTAGTGGTGTCTGCAGGGATCTGTGTTGGGTCCTCAACTATTCACAGTATTTATTAACGACTTAGATGATGGAATAGAAAGTCATATATCCAAATTTGCCGATGACACAAAGATAGGCGGCACTGTAGACAGTGTATATGAAAGCATACAATTACAAAGGGATATCGCTAGATTAAGTGAATGGGCAAAACTGTGGCAAATGGATTTCAATGTAGGCAAGTATGAGGTCATCCACTTTGGACCAAAAAAGGATCGAACAGGGTACTGTCTAAATGGTGAAAGGCTGAAAATAGTGGAGGTCCAAAGAGACTTGGGGGCCCAGGTACATAGATCATTAAAATGTCATGAACAAGTACAGAAGATAATCAAAAAGGCTAATGGGATGCTGGCCTTTATATCTAGAGGACTAGAATACAAGGGGGTAGAAGTTATGCTGCAGCTGTACAAAACCCTGGTTAGACCACACCTGGAGTACTGGGAGCAGTTCTGGGCACCACACCTTAGGAAGGATAGATTGGCCTTGGAGGGAGTGCAGCGTAGGTTTACCAGAATGATACCCGGACTTCAAGGGTTAAGTTACGAGGAGAGATTACACAAATTAGGGTTGTATTCCCTGGAATTTAGAAGGTTAAGGGGTGATCTGATCGAAGTTTTCAAGATATTAAGGGGAACAGATAGGGTAGAGAGAGAGAAACTATTTCCGCTGGTTGGGGATTCTAGGACGAGGGGGCAGTGTCTAAAAATTAGAGCCAGACCTTTCAGGAGTGAAATTAGGAAACACTTCTACACACAGAGGGTGGTAGAAGTTTGGAACTCTCCTCCCCAAATGGCAATTGATGCTGGGTCAATTGTTAATTTTAAATTGGAGATTGATAACTTCCTGTTAACAAAGGTATTAAGGGATATGGGCCATAGGCGGGTATATGGAGTTAGATCAACCATGATCTCATTGAATGGCGGAGCAGCCTCGAGGGGCTGAATGGCCTACTCCTGCTCCTATGTTCCTAGCCCTCTATACTGCCCCACTATCTCTATAACATCCTCCAGCCCTACAACCCTCTGATCTCTACGCTCCTACAACACTGGCATCTATCTGACAATGTGGAAAACTGCCCAGGTATGTCCTGTCCACAAAAAGCAGGACAAATCCAACCTGGCCAATTACCGCCCCATCAGTCTACTCTCAATCATCAGCAAAGTGATGGAAGGTGTCGTCGACAGTGCGATCAAATGGAACTTACTCACCAATAACCTGCTCACCGATGCCAAGGTTGGGTTCCGCCAGGACCACTCGGCTCCCGACCTCATTACAGCCTTGGCCAACACATAGACAAAGGAGCTGAATTTCAGAGGTGAGGTGAGAGTGACTGCCCTTGACATCAAGGCAGCATTTGACCGAGTCTGGCATCAAGGAGTCCTAGTAAAACTGAAGTCAATGGGAATCGGGGGGTAAACTCTCCACTGGCTGGAGTCATACCTAGCACAAAGGAAGATGGTTGTGGCGGTTGGAGGTCAATCATCACAGCCCCAGGACATCGCTGCAGGAGTTCCTCAAGGCAGTGTCCTAGGCCCAACCATCTTCAGCTGCTTAATCAATGACCTTCCCTCCAACACAAGGTCAGAAATGGGGATGTTCGCTGATGACTGCACAGTGTTCAACACCATTCACAACTCCTCAGATAATGAAGCAGTCCATGCCCGCATGCAACAAGACCTGGACGATGTTCAGGCTTGGGCTGATAAGGTAACATTCGTGCCACACAAGAGCCAGGCAATGACTATCTCCAACAAGCGAGAGTCTAACCACCTCCCCTTGACATTCAACGGCTTTCCAATTGCCGAATCCCTCACCATCAACATCCTGGGGGTCACCATTGACCAGAAACATAACTGGACCAGCCACATAAATACTGTGGCAACAAGAGCAGGTCAGAGGCTGAGTATTCTGCGGTGAGTGTCTCACCTCCTGACTCCCCAAAGCCTTTCCACCATCTACAAGGCACAAGTAAGGAGTGTGATGGAATACTCTCCACTTGCCTGGATGAGTGCAGCTCCAACAACACTCAAGAAGCTCAACACCATCCAGGACAAAGCAGCCCGCTTGATTGGCACCCCATCCACCACCTTAAACATTCACTCCCTCCACCACCGGCGCACCATGGCTGCAGTGTGTACCATCCACAAGATGCACTGCAGTAACTCGCCAAGGCTTCTTCGGCAGCACCTCCCAAACCCGCGACCTCTACCACCTAGAAGGATAAGGGCAGCAGGCGCATGGGAACACCACCACCTTCAAGATCCCCTCCAAGTCACACACCATCCTGACTTGGAAGTATATCGCCGTTCCTTCATCATCGCTAGGTCAAAATCCTGGAACCCTCTCTCTAACAGCACTGTGGGAGCACCTTCACCACACGGACTGCAGCAGTTCAAGGAGGCGGCTCACCACCACCTTCTCAAGGGCAATTAGGGATGGGCAATAAATGCTGGCCTTGCCAGCGATGCTCAGATCCCAGGAACGAATTAAAAAAAAAATTCTGGCCTCTTGTGCATCCCCCTGATTTTAATCGCTCCACCATTGGCAGCCGTGCCTTCAGCTGTCTGAGACCGTAACCTCTGGAATTCTCTCCCTAAACCGCTCTCCTCCTTTAAGATGTTCTTAAAAAGCTACTTCTGTGACCAAGCTCTGGTTCACCTGTCCTAATATCTCCTTATGTGGCTCAGTGTCAAATATTGTCTGATTGACACTCTTGTGAAGTGCCTTGGGAAGTTTTACTACATTAAAGGTGCTATATAAATGGGAGGTGTTGTTGGGGAGGGGTTGGGGACAGCAGGAGTCTCTCAGGACCAGACTCCAAGGAGCCTTACCATATTCCATCACACTAAATACGTGATCCAGTTTCCCGTGACTCTTCTCCACCTGGATTGTGTACGACCCCTTGAGTGGTTCAGGCATCAGGTCGAAGGTCAGGTCCACGATCCCCTGCCTCGGCTCCACATCCTTCCACTGCCCAATGCGGTTGTGCTGAGTGTCCTGAGGAATTAAATGGTCCAATCGATTCATTCTCTTCTTCCCTTTCTCTCTCCTTGCCCCTCTCTCTCTGTTTCTCGCCCTCCTTCTCTGCCCCTTGCACAGAGAGAGAGAGAGAGCGGAGTCCTCCACCTACTCTGTCTGGGACTAAGTCTGACCCCAGAGGGTGAGAGGTCAGTGTTTGACTCAATGCCCCATCCAAGATAAGCCACCCCCTGTACCTGGGACTGGGTCTGACCATGTTAAATATAGTATCAATGTACTAAGCACTCATTATAGAGGGAAACAGACTAAACCAGAGACGCTGAGGGCAGTTATAGCCCTCCCCACACACCCATTCCCAGGTGATATCAGGCTAACTCAGCACAGGCCGGGAATGGAGCCTGGGCCTCTCCTGCTCTGTGTGTGGGGCTCAGTCCCACATCGGGTGATATCAGGCTAACTCAGCGCAGGCCGGGAATGGAGCCTGGGTCTTTCCTGCTCTGTGTGTGGGGCTCAGTACCACATCGGGTGATATCAGGCTAACTCAGCGCAGGCCGGGAATGGAGCCTGGGTCTTTCCTGCTCTGTGTGTGGGGCTCAGTACCACATCGGGTGATATCAGGCTAACTCAGCGCAGGCCGGGAATGGAGCCTGGGTCTTTCCTGCTCTGTGTGTGTGGGGCTCAGTACCCACACCGGGTGATATCAGGCTAACTCAGCACAGGATGGAGCCTGGGCCTTTCCTGCTCTGTGCGTGTGTGGATCAGCTGCACTATGGACGGAGGGGTTTTGAACGGTGTCCAACCTGACTTTAGGATTTGAGAAGAGTTCCCGTTGGGACCTTGAGTTGGAGAATGAGACTCACCCACATGGTGACCAGCGGATACTGGAAAAGAAAGAGACAAGAGGCCCGGTTACTAGGGAGGCTCAGCAACCACCAGAGGAACAACTAACAGTTTCAAACAGTCTGCAGGAAAGGAGTAGGGGACACTGGGGAGTGATGGGAGCGGGCGGAGCAGGGCTAGGGGAACGAGGGGAGGATTGGAGAGGTTTCAGAAGGAGGGAAAGAGAGAGATGAGTGAGGAGACAGTTCCAGAGAGGGGGGCCAAGGAGGGAGGGTCCACCATAGAGAGGGAGAGGGGTACTGAGGGGGGAGAGGGAGAGGGTACTAAGGCAGGAGAGGCAGAGAGATACTGAGGGGCAGAGGGGTGGGAGGGAGAGGGTTGAGCGGGTACAGAGGGGATAGAGGGTGAGGGGGAAGATAGAGAAACAGAGAGGTACATAGACAGATACGCACCTTTTCATGAACGGGGTTGAAATTCTCATTCAACGTAACAATCCTGAATCTCACTGAAAGACAAAGAAAGATGCAGTGTAAGATCCTGAGGCCTGAGCCCCAGACCACAGGAGATCACAATCCCACAGCCCAGAACAATGGGTCAAACCCTGCCCCACATAGAAGGGATGAAGGGTCTCACAGGAACAGGCCATTCAGCCACTCGAGCCTGTTACACAGGAACAGGAGGAGGTCATTCTGCCCCTCGAGCCTGTTACACAGGAACAGGAGGAGGCCATTCAGCCCCTCGAGCCTGTTACACAGGAACAGGAGGAGGCCATTTAGCCCCTCGAGCATGTTACAGAGGAACAGGAGGAGGTCATTCTGCCCCTCGAGCCTGTTACACAGGAACAGGAGGAGGCCATTCAGCCCCTCGAGCCTGTTACACAGGAACAGGAGGAGGCCATTCAGCCTCTCGAGCCTGTTACACAGGAACAGGAGGAGGCCATTCTGCCCCTCGAGCCTGTTACACAGGAAAAGGAGGAGGACATTCAGTCCCTCGAGCCTGTTACACAGGAACAGGAGGAGGCCATTTAGCCCCTCGAGCATGTTACAGAGGAACAGGAGGAGGCCCATTCAGCCCCTCGAGCCTGTTACACAGGAACAGGAGGAGGCCATTCAGCCCCTCGAGCCTGTTACACAGGAACAGGAGGAGGCCATTCAGCCCCTCGAGCCTGTTACACAGGAACAGGAAGAGGCCATTCAGCCCCTCGAGCCTGTTACACAGGAACAGGAGGAGGCCATTCAGCCCCTCAAGGTTGTTCTGCAATTCAATGAGATCATGGCTGATCTGTACCTCAACTCCATTTGCCCGCCTTTGCTCCCAATCCGTTGACACCCTGACCCAACAAAAATCTACTGATCTCAGTCTTGAAAGCTCCAATTGACCCTCAGCATCCACAGCCTTTTGGAGGAGAAGTTCTAGATTTCCACCACCCTTTGTGTGAAGAAGTGCTTCTTGATTTCGCTCCTGAACAGCCTGGCTCTAATTTTAAGATTGGTCCCTTTTGGGACAGGATACCAGGGAAGGGTCGGGTTCATATCAGAACTGTGGGGAGATGGTAGAATTGGGATTTGTGGTGGGTTTTAAACAAAAAAATCATTCCAGGCATGTGGGCGTCGCTGGCAAGGCCAGCGTTTATTGCCCATCCCTATTTGCCCTTGAGAAGGTGCTGGTGAGCCGCCTTCTTGAACAGCTGCAGTCCGTGTGGTGAAGGAACTCCCACAGTGCTGTTAGGGAGGGAGTTCCAGGATTTTGACCCAGCGACGATGAAGGATCGGCCGATATATTTCCAAGTCAGGATGGTGTGTGACTTGTGTGATGTTGGTAGCTGCACTCATCCAGGCAACTGGAGAGTATTCCATCGCACTCCTGGACTTGTGCCTTGTAGGTGGTGGAGAGGCTTTGGGGAGTCAGGAGATGAGCCACTCGCCACAGAATACCCAGCCTCTGACCTGCTCTTGTTGCCACAGTATTTATGTGGCTGGTCCAGTTGAGTTTCTGTAAATGGCGACCCCCCAGGATGGTGGCGGATTCGATGATGGTGATATCCCGGGGGAGATGGTTAGACTCTCTCATGTTGGGTGAGATGGGCTTGTTGAGGGATCTTTCCTAGCGACACATCTTGCGCTGTTCAGTGGAAACTGCCTCCCTTGTGAAAGCAGTACACCCACTCCCTCGCAACCCACCTGCTTGCCCGGGTTTGTAGATTATCTTGTCAGTCTGTATGAAGGTCAGGGATTCATATTTCTTCAAAATAACCTTCTTAGTCTTGTTGAAAGAAACATTTTTTCCCGATCCAATCACAGTGACCTTTAACAAGGAGTCACGATAGGAATCCAATTCTTGGTCTTTCACCTGCACAGAAAACACACCACAGATCACCTCAACATAGAAAAGTAGGAAGAGGCCATTCCAGCCCTCGAGCCTGTTACATAGGAAGAGGAAGAGGTCATTCCGTCCCTCGAGTCTGTTACAGAGGAACAGGAGGAGGTCATTCAGCCCCTCGAGCCTGTTACATAGGAACAGGAGGAGGCCATTCCGTCCCTTGAGCCTGTTACATAGGAACAGGAGGAGGCCATTCCGTCCCTCGAGCCTGTTACATAGGAACAGGAGGAGGCCATTCCATCCCTCGAGCCTGTTACATAGGAAGAGGAGGAGGCCATTCAGCCCCTCGAGCCTGTTACATAGGAAGAGGAGGAGGCCATTCAGCCCCTCGAGCCTGTTACATAGGAAGAGGAGGAGGCTATTCAGCCCCTCGAGCCTGTTACATAGGAAGAGGAGGAGGCCATTCCGTCCCTCGAGCCTGTTACATAGGAAGAGGAGGAGGCCATTCAACCCCTCGAGCCTGTTCTGCCTTTCAATTAGCGCACCGCTCATCTGTATTCTAACTGCATCTTGGTTCCATATTCTTTAATACCCTTACCTAACAAAAATCTATCAATCTTAGTTTTGGAATTTTCAATTGACCCCCAGCCTCAACAGCTTTCTGGGGCAGAGAGTTCTAGATTTCCACTGCCCTTTGTGTGAAGAAGTGCTTCCTGACATCACCCCTGAACGGCCTGGCTCTAATTTTAAGGTTATGCCCCTTTGTTCCGGACTCCCCCACCAGAGCAAATAGTTTCTGTCTCTCTACCCTATCAAATCCTTTAATCGTCTTAAACACCTCGATCAGATCACCCCTTAATCTTCTATATTCAAGTGAATACAAGCCTAGTCTGTGCAACCTGTCCTCATCATTTAACCCTTTCAGCCCCGGTACCATTCTGCTGAATCTGCGCTGCCCCCCCCTCCAAGGCCAATCTATCCTTCCTGAGGTGCGGGGCCCAGAACTAAATGCAGTTCTTCAGATGGGGTCTAACCAGAGCTTTATATAAGGGCAAGATAAGGACTCATGGGTTGGGGGTAATATATTAGCATGGATAGAGGATTGGATAATGGAGGGAAAACAAACGGTAGGGATAAACGGGTCATTTTCCGGTTGGCAGGCTGTAACTAGTGGGGTGCCGCAAGGATCAGTGCTTGGGCCTCAGCTATTCACAATCTATACTGATGACTTAGATGAGGGGACTGAGTGTAATGTATCCAAGTTTGCCGACGATACAAAGCTAGCTGGGGAAGTAAGCTTGAGGAGAACACAAAGAGGGAAAAATTTGGTATCGACCATTTTGGGGCGCTAACATCACCAGGGCGCGAACTTTAGCGCCCGGCACTAATTAGCACCGGCGAACATGAAATTGAGTTTTAGCGCCCCAAGAGGGAAGTGGAGCACTAAATCAAGCACCACACACTTCTCTGTTGCGTCGGCCAGAAGTGCGGTCCCCAGAACTCTCACCCAGTGCCGGGCGAAATTCAACAACCTCACTCGGAAGGTCAGGGTGGGTAGATGCTTCAAAAATGTCTACATGCCAGCATCTCAACCTCACTCTGTGCACAGTCTGTATAAACCGCCACATCCCCAACACTCACCCACCAACTATGCCCACCTACTAAAAGTGATATGCACATCTCACGCCTTGCATACATTAACAGCCATGCAACTATGGTAGGCACATCTGCCAAACACATAGCTGCACACTCACTCACACACTTTCCTTTTTCTTGCAGGCCAAGCTTGCTCACAACAGGAGGGAGCAGGTACAAACGGGGGGAGGTGAGGTGGACCTGCACCCCCTTACAGACCTGGAGGAGCGAGTGGTCTGCATCATTGCAGCCCAGGTCGTGGGCGCTCTGACCATCAGAGACGTCGGCCCCCTTGGGGACAACGATGGTATGTTCATCACCTCTCCCTCCTCTCTCATACCACTTCCCCCTCACACCACAAGCTTTCCCCACTTTCCATCTAAGTATACTGTTGTAGGAACCTCTGTTCCTTACCAAAAGATAGAGTTCGACTCACGAAGTCAAAACAATAAACTTTAATGAGCAAACGAAGCAAGTTAACAACTACAGGATGAACTGGAAACGTGTCTGGTCTGCTTGGAAACCTTTCTCCAACTGTGTGGAACTGCTAGAGGGTTCCGAGCTATGACCCTCTCTCCAACTGTCTGGAACTGCTAGAGGGTTCCGAGCTATGACCCTCTCTCCAACTGTCTGGAACTGCTAGAGGGTTCCGAGCTCTGACGTCATGACGTCATCACGCAGTGTACAGGAATGAAGCCTGAGTGCAGTAACAGATACATTTAAAGGTACATCGTCAGACTGTATAACAGAGCTGTAAAAAGGAATTATATACAATGGCCATAGCCCAATGGTGGCTCCGCCACATGCGCCCCCCCAGAATTGCTTTTAACGGCGAAGGTAAGGCGAGAAGGAGGTCTGACGAGCCTGTCCGAACGACTACGGTACTCTGGCGGCTGGAACGAAGAGGTAGAAGACGAAACAGCCGTAGTTTGAGGCTGGGATGACGTTGCCGAAGCAGAAGAAGAAGACGATCGCAGGCGACTCGGTGCGATGGACCCTGGTGTCTTGGTGGTCGACTGTGGCTGTGGGACACCGGCAGTCGAAGGAGGACGACCGCGACGAGGCGGCTGGGCAGTGACAACTGGTGTGCTGAGGTCAAGATGAGCAGGTTTCAGCCGGTCTACAGAGATGTGGTCACTTTTACCGCCGATGTCGACTATGAAGGTCTTATCGCCCGAGGAGATGACACGAAAAGGACCTGTGTACGGTGGCTTGAGAGGGTCTTTGTGTGCATCCTGCCGGATGAACACGTACCCCGCGTTCTTGAGGTCCCCTGGAACGTGGGAACGTTGCCGGTCACGATGTGAAGTAGGAACCAGGATGAAGTTCTTGGCCGTTTCCTGATGGCTGATGCGTTGCTGAGCTGGAGACCAAGGTTCAGTGTGAGGAGGAAGAAAATCACCTGGAACCCTGAGCGGTTGCCCAAAAACTAGCTCCGCCGAGGAAGATTGCAGGTCGTCCTTTGGCGCCGTGCGAAGACCTAGTAGCACCCAAGGAAGCTTGTCTATCCACCCCGGCCCGGTAAGACTGGCATGTAGTGCTGCTTGAAGAGACCTGTGAAACCTTTCACAGAGGCCGTTCGCCTGTGGATGGTAGGCGGTGGTACGATGAAGTTTGGCACCGAAACTTTGAGCAACGGCGTTCCAAAGCTCAGAGGTGAACTGAGGTCCTCAGTCCGAAGAGATGTCAGCCGGTACCCCAAAACGTGCCACCCATGACGAGATGAAAGCCCTGGAGATGTCTGCTGCCGTGGTTGCAACCAAAGGAATCGCCTCTGGCCATCTAGTAGTGCGGTCAATTATGGTGAGAAGATGAGTGGGCCCACGAGAAGGAGGAAGAGGGCCAACGAGGTCCATGTGTACATGGTTGAAGCGGCACTCCGGGACTGGAAAAGTGGAGAATCACAGAATCACAGAAACCCCACAGTGCAGATAGAGGCCATTTCGGCCCATCGAGCCTGCACCGACACATATCCCACCCGATCCCCGTAACCCCTACACCAACACATATCCCACCCTATCCCCGTAACCCCACGTATTTAATCCCCCTAACACTAAGGGTCAAAAGAGAGTGGGGCTTTAACGTGGCGTTGTATTTTGGCTTTCTGGCAGGTCACACAGGAATTTGTCCAGTCACGGACGTCAAGATGCATGCCCTTCCAAATGAATTTCTTCGCCATTAACCGCTGAGACGCTCTCATGCCGGGATGTGACAACCCGTGGATAGTGTCGAAGATTCTTTTGCGCCATTCGGCCGGGACGATTGGGCGTGGAACACCCATGGAAACGTCACACAGGAGTGTGGTCCCTGCGGACTGGAAAGGCACGTCAGCCACTTGCAAACTGGAAGGTGTGGTGCGGTATGCCTGCACGTCGGGATCCGCCCTCTGGTCTTCCGCCAATCTGACATAGTCGACACCAAGATGTACTGCGTGGAGCTGAACGCGGGAGAGGCAATCCGCCACCATGTTATCCTTCCCGGAGACATGCTGGATGTCGGTGGTGAACTCCGAGATATATGTAAGATGGCGTTGCTGGCGCGCCGACCATGGTTCTGTTGTCTTAGCCATCGCAAAGGTCAGCAGCTTGTGATCAACAGAAGCCGTAAATGGCCGTCCTTCCAGGAGGAAGCGGAAATGGCGGATGGCCAGGAAGAGTGCCAACAGTTCTCTGTCGAAGGTGCTATACTTCTGCTCATTCTTCCTCAGCTGTCGGCTGAAGAAAGCCAGCGGTTGCCAAGCCCCATTGACCCACTGTTCTTGAACCGCCCTGATGGCGTAGTCAGAGGCGTCTGTAGTGAGGGCGATGGTTGTGCCTGGGAGGGGGTGAGCCAACATGGTTGCTGCAGCCAGGGCATTTTTGGTATCAACAAAGGCTTGGTTCATGTGAGGTGTCTACTCTATCTGATCTTTGCCTGCTCTGCCTCTGATGGCCTCGTACAATGGTTGCATCAACAAGGCTGCCTTGGGAACGAATCTGTGATAAAAGTTGACCATTCCCAAGAATTCCTGGAGGGACTTCACGGTCTTCGGCAGGGGAAAAGATGTGACGCACTCCAACTTGGAGGCTAGAGGGACTGCACCATCTGCGGTGATTCTGTGGCCCAGGAAGTCGATAGTGCGCAGACCAAACTGGCACTTGGCCGGGTTGATGATTAGGCCATGCTGACTAAGGCGAGAGAACAGGGCACGCAGGTGCGTGATGTGCTCAGTGTGGCTGCGACTGGCGATGATGATGTCGTCTAAGTAGACGAAGACGAATGGTAGGTCTCGAAAGACGGAATCCATAAGCCGTTGGAAAGCCTGTGCTGCATTTTTTAGCCCAAACGGCATACGGAGAAACTCAAAAAGCCCGAAGGGTGTGATGACGGCGGTTTTGGGGACGTCTTGAGGATTAACCGGCACTTGATGATAGTCGCGTGTGAGGTCTACTTTAGAGAAAATGCAATTCCCCGCCAGGTGGGCCGAAAAGTCCTGTATATGAGGGATTGGATATCTGTCCGGGGTAGTAGCCTCGTTCAGGCACCTGTAGTCGCCACATGGTCGCCATCCACCGCCTGGCTTAGGGACTATGTGCAGGGGCAAGGACCAAGGACTATTGGACCATCGGATGATGCCTAGGCGTTCCATTGTGTGAAACTCTGCCTTGGCCGCCGCAAGTTTGACGGGTTCCAACCTACGTGCTCTTGCGTAAATGGGGGGCCCTGTTGTAGTAATCACAGAAATCACACAGTGCAGATAGAGGCCATTTCGGCCCATCGAGCCTGCACCGACACATATTCCACCCGATCCCCGTAACCCCTACACCAACACATATCCCACCCTATCCCCGTAACCCCACGTATTTAATCCCCCTAACACTAAGGGTCAATTTATCATAGCCAATCAACCTAACCCGCACATCTTTGGACTGTGGGAGGAAACCGGAGCACCCGGAGGAAACCCACGCAAACACGGGGAGAATGTGCAAACTCCACACAGACAGTCACCCGAGGCCGGATTCGAACCCGGGTCCCTGGCGCTGTGAGGCAACAGTGCTAACCACTATGCGTTATGGTGCGTCACATCGTGTCTTGCTACTGATGCAGAGAAGGTAGGCCTGGTGAGCTCGGGGAAATCTTTGAGGAGAAGAGAGAACTCATTGGCGGCGGAGACTGCAAAAACCACAGGCCAAAGCACTGCAGTGCTTCGGTGGCAGGGTACCGAATGAAAAGTCGAGGCGTTGATGAGCCGGCAGTGTCGAACATCGACTAAGAAACCATTAGCGCAGAGGAAATCTGCCCCCAGGAAGGCCTGCGAAACCCTTGCAGTGATGAACTCCCATCTAAAACGCTGGCCGCCGAAACTTAATTGGACCCAATGCTTTCTGAACGTGCGGATGGCTGCGCCGTTAGCTGCCTCGAGGGAGGGACCCTGGCCGCCGGACTGCAGGTTGAGCTTCGACGCCGGCAGGATACTGCACTGGGAGCCAGTGTCGCAGAGGAAGCGGCATCCTGAAAGGGAGTCAGTGATGTACAGGAGTTTTCCTGCAGATCCCACAGCCATCGTGATCCCCGCGTGTGCAGCAGGATTAGAATGGTGTCTCGAACCCCGGCGACTTGAAAAAGGATTTTTTCTTTCTTGGAAGAAACTGCAAAGTGGACGGCAATTCCTGGCTTTCGCGCCAAAACGAGAATGGTAAATGCACCAACCCGTAGGAAGAGGAGACTGGTTCGCCCTCATGGAGGATGGGTGACTCGTCGTGGCGCAACATGGCTACAGCTCGGGGTAAATTGGGTCAGTGTCGGCGGGGGGCTCCCGACTGCCTCGGCGTTTTGTGGCTGCGCAGGACTGTTGGGCGACCGAAAAGATGCTAACCGCCTCCGCGGCGAGTTCGGCACAATCCGTGATTGCGGAGTTGGCCAAGGCGGTCTGCACGGGCTCCGGTAGCTGGCAGAGGAAGAACTCACGGAATAAAAAACACTGGGATTCCGAGCCGAGCAACGTGAGCATCTGGCTCATGAGCTCTGAGGGTTTCGAGTCACCGAGACCGGGCATGGCGATTAGGCGTCGGGCACGTTCAGATTTGGACAGACCGAAAATTTGGAGAAGGCGTGTTTTTAATGCTTCATACTTGCCGTCGGTAGGCGGACTTTCGAGGAGGCCAACGACTCGCGAGGCCGTGGCACTGTCGAGGGCGGAGACCACGTAGTAATAACGGGTCGAATCCGCTGTAATTCCCCGGATCTGGAATTGAGCTTCTGCCTGGCAAAACCACGCGGCTGGCTGCTGCTCCCAAAAGTGTGGTGGTTTGATCGTGACGGCGTTCGTGTCCATGTTGTTTTTTCAATGAATTTGTTCGAAGAAAAACGGGGTCACCAATGTAGGAACCGCTGTTCCTTACCAAAAGATGGAGTTCGGCTCACGAAGTCAAAACAATAAACTTTAATGAGCAAACGAAGCAAGTTAACAACTACAGGATGAACTGGAAATGTGTCTGGTCTGCTTGGAAACCTTTCTCCAACTGTGTGGAACTGCTAGAAGGTTCCGAGCTATGACCCTCTCCCCAACTGTCTGGAACTGCTAGAAGGTTCCGAGCTATGGCCCTCTCCCCAACTGTGTGGAACTGCTGGAAGGTTCCGAGCTATGACCCTCTCCCCAACTGTGTGGAACTGCTGGAAGGTTCCGAGCTATGACCCACTCTCCAACTGTCTGGAACTGCTAGAGGGTTCCGAGCTCTGACGTCATGACGTCATCACGCAGTGTACAGGAATGAAGCCTGAGTGCAGTAACAGATACATTTAAAGGTACATCGTCAGACTATATAACAGAGCTGTAAAAAGGAATTATATACAATGTCCATAGCCCAATGGTGGCTCCGCCACACTGTCTCCATTCCTTGCTCCCTTCCTGCCCCCCTCCCCTGACCTTAACCCCACGCTTGTGCTTTTATGCTTTCAGATAATCAGCCACCACATGACCAGCCTGTCCCTCAGCCTCCCAGTGGCAGCGACGCGGGAGAGGAGGAGGAACAACAAGCCAGAGCCTCACTGCCTGTGTCTCCCGAAGGCGCTAGGTCCGATAATGGGGCCACGCGGTTGCTGGAGGGGAGCCTAGTAGATGGGTCTGATGTGGGTGAAGCTCCGAGATCCAGCGGGCTGCAGCAAGGCCCCGGGGAAAGGGAAGCTCGGGGGCCATCTCCAATGAGGTGAGTTCACGCACGAGTTCTGCTGCACAAGACTCAGATGAGGACCTCGATGTAGAGGTGATGGCCAGACAGGCAATGGGCATGCACACCGAGCTCATGGGTGCAATGGCAAGGGTGCCCGAGAGCATGGATGCACTGGCTAGGAGCTTGGAGGAGTCCGCCTCCAGCATTGCACTCATCTCTGCTCACACCATCAAGCACATCCTCGCAGAGAGACGGTGGGATCCCAGACCTCATGCCACATGTCATGGGTGAGGTGGCAGCAGTTATTGCAGCACAGGCTGAAGCAACACAACGGCTTAGTGCTGTAATGGAGTCAATGGCTGCTGGCATGCAATCTCAGGCTGCTCTCATGCCTCTCAGAATGATGCCACGCAAGCGCTGACTGATGCCATCCTCGCTGGGTCGCCCACAGTCCACCGGGGCTCTCACGGTGCCACAGCAGGCCAGCAATCTGTGCTCGAGCAGATTGCTCTGGATGCTGAGGTACTGCCCCGGGGGAGTGGCAGAGTGCCGGCCGAGCAGGAAGGTGCTGTCCTCTCTCAGGATGACAGCATTCCTGCTCCCACCACTGCCACTCCGCCATTGCAATTGACGCAGTCTGTAGCCCAGCCAGCCCAGACTGCTGCCGCCCATGCTGAGGTGGTGCAGTCTGCAGCTGGGCCCTCCAGGCCCAGAGCTGGTCGAGGGCGCCCTTCAAGGCCATCAGCAGTCTCTGGCTCCAACATTCAGCAGCCTTCCACCAGCCTTGCTGCAGCCACTGGGGCCACATTAAAAACATAGAAGATAGGAGCAGGAGTAGGCCATTCGGCCCCTCGAGCCTGCTCCGCCATTCAATGAGATCATGGCTGATCATCCAAATTCAGTACCCTGTTCCTGCCTTCTCCCCATATCCCTTGATCCCTTTAGCCTTAAGAAATATATCCAACTCCTTCTTGAATATATTTAATGAATTGGCCTCCACTGCCTTCTGTGGTAGAGAATTCCACAGGTTCACCACTCTCTGGGTGAAAAAATTCCTCCTCATCTCTGTCCTAAATGGCTTAACCCTTATCATTAGACTGTGACCCCTGGTTCTGGACTCCCCGGACATCGGGAACATCCTTCCTGCATCTAGTCTGTCTAGTCCTGTTAGAATTTTATAAGTTTCAATGAGATCCCCTCTCATTCTTCTAAATTCCAGTGAGTATAAGCCCAATCGACCCAATCTCTCCTCATACGTCATTCCTGCCATCCCAGGAGCAGCAGGGTTGGGATGGGGGAACTCCAAAGGGGAGGGAAATCATTGAAGAAGAAGAAAGACTTGCATTTCTATAGCGCCTTTCGCGACCACCAGACGGCCCAAAGCTCTTTAAAGCCAATGAAATACTTTTTGAAGTGGAGTCACTGTTGTAATGTGGGAAACGGAGCAGCCAATTTGCGCACAGCAAGCTCCCACAAACAGCAATGTGATAATGACCAGATAATCTGTTTTAGTGATGTTGATTGAGGAATAAGAACATAAGAACATAAGAAATAGGAGCAGGAGTAGGCCAATCGGCCCCTCGAGCCTGCTCCACCATTCAATAAGATCATGGCTGATCTGATCCTAACCTCAAATCTTCTATCACTCTGCATCCACCCGAACCCATGTGATCTCCCGGGAGAGGCGAAAAACCAGATAAAGACCCAATGGCCAATTTGGGAGAAAAAAATCTGGGAAATTCCTCTCCGACCCATCTAGGCGATCGAAATTCTTCCAGGAGATCACTCTGTCCCTATATTTTCTACAGTACTTACCTTCTGTAAAGGCGATCTCCACCCCAGCCAGGAACAGGAATAAAACCATCTCCTGAAATCTAACAGAATTAGAACACAGTAGGAGCAGAACAAGGCTACACGGCCCCTGGGCCCACTCCACTACCCACAGGGCCATGACCATTCCGAACCCAGACTCATGTCCAATTTCCTGCCCGCTCCCCGTAACCCTTAATTCCCTTTACTTCTAGGAAACTATCTATTTCTGTTTTAAATTTATTTAATGATGTAGCTTCCACAGCTTTCTGGGGCAGCAAATTCCACAAACCTACCACCCTCTGAGTGAAGAAGTTTCTCCTCATCTCAGTTTTGAATGAGCAGCCCCTTATTTTAAGATTATGCCCCCTAGTTCTAGTTTCACCCATCATTGGGAACATCCTCACCGCATCCACCCGATCAAGCCCCTTCACAATCTTATATGTTTCAATAAGATCGCCTCTCATTCTTCTGAACTCCAATGAGTAGAGTCCCAATCTACTCAACCTCTCCTCATATGACCACCCCCTCATCCCCGGGATTAACCGAGTGAACCTTCTTTGTACTGACTCGAGAGCAAGTATGTCTTTTCTTAAGTATGGACACCAAAACTGTATGCAGTATTCCAGGTGCGGCCTCACCAATACCTTGTACAACTGCAGCAATACCTCCCTGTTTTTATATTCCAACCCCCTAGCAATAAAAGCCAACATTCCATTGGCCTTCTTAATCACTTGCTGCACCTGCATACTAACTTTTTGAGTTTCGTGCACCAGGACCCCCAGATCCCTTTGTACTACAGTACTTTCCAGTTTCTTGCCATTAAGATAATAACTTGCTCTATGATTTTTCCTGCCAAAGTGCATAACCTCACACTTTCCAGTATTGTATTCCATCTGCCAAATCTCTGGCCAGGACACCGGGGAGAACTCCTCGTCTTCGAAATAGTGTCATGGGATCTTTTACGTCCACCTGAGAGAGCAGACGGGGCCTCAGTTTAACGTCTCATCCAAAAGACAGCACCTCTGACAGTGCAGCACTCCACTAGAGTGTCAGCGTAGCTTTATGTGCTCAAGTCCCTGGAGTGGGACCTGAACCCACAACCTTCTGACTCAGAAGAGAGAGTGCTGCCCACTGAGCCACGGCTGACACTGAGGAGGAGAAAAGAATACTTCATTAGCAAATTGGGGTAGTGTGTGTTAATAAATTGATGTGTTTGTAAATATATTGTGTTTCTTTATGAATAGCTGTGTTTCGTAAGAGAGTTGTGATCGATATTAAATTGTTAATTTGACGTTGCGCATTTTGTGATAAATTTGTGATAAATTTTTCTCAGCCAGAATACTCCTTCAAGTTGAAAATGGTCAAATGGGTCAAAACGTCTGTCTGTTTGTGTCAAACTGACAAGGCAGCATTGTTTGCCGACAAAAAAAACCCCTGTAAGTTGACCCCTTTATATAGCGCTCCTCCAGCCTCCTCCGACTGCAAACCGCCTCTTCTACCTGTCGCTGCTACGGGCAGGTGCTCAGGCAGGGGGCGAGAGTGAATTTCTGAGCCGGGGCGCTGCGCACCTGGATGACGTCGTGATCTCCGGGTGCAGGAGATCGTGGCGCTAGAGGTTACCGCCGCCACAAACCTCCAGCTCAATCTCGCGGCTGTCGGTACTAGCGCCGCGCCTGGTTGCAAAGCTGGTAGCGCCCCATTGGCGCCCCCGGAGGTGATAACGGGGGCTGCAAAGGCACCCAATTTCTCCCCCAAAGAGTCTGCAAAGGGATATAGATAGACTGAGTGAGTGGGCAGTAAGGTGGCAGATGGAGTATAATGTAGGGAAATGTGAGGTTATTCACTTTGGTAGGAAGAATAGAAAAATAGAATATTTTTTAAATGGTGAGAAACTTTCAAATGTTTGTGGTCAGAGAGATTTAGGTGTCCTTGTACAGGAAACAGAGAGTTAGCATGCACGCACAGCAAGCAATCAGGAAGGCAAATGGCATGTTGGCCATTATTGCAAGGGGTTGGAGTATAAGAGTAAGGAAGTCTTGCTCCAATTGTACAGGGCCTTGGTGAGACCACACCTGGAGTACTGGGCACAGTTCTGGTATTCTTATCTGAGAAAGGACACACATGCCTTAGAGGCAGTGCAATGAAGGTTCACTAGATTGATTCCTGGGATGAGAGGGTTGTCATATGAGGAGAGATTGAGTAGATTGGGCCTGCACTCTCTGGAGTTTGGAAGAATGAGAGGAGATCTCATTGAAACAGAAGATTCTGAGAGAGATTGACAGGGTCGATGCTGAGAAGTTGTTTCCCCTGGCTGGAGAGTCTAGAACCAGGGGGCACAGCCTCAGGATAATGTGTCGGCCATTTAAAACCGAGATGAGGAGGAATTTCTTCACTCAGAGGGTTGTGAATCTTTAGAATTCTCTGCCCCAGAGGGCTGTGGAGGCGGAGTCTTTGATTTATTCAAGGCTGAGATCGATAGATCTTTGGACTCTAGGGGAATCAAGGGATATGGGGATCGGGTGGGAAAGTGGAGTTGAGGTCAATGATCAGCAATGATCTTACTGAATGGAGGAGCAGGCTCGAGGGGCCGTATGGCCGACTCCTGCTCCGAATTCTTATGTTCTTCTGTTCCTATAACTGGAGCATAACTTCCACCCCTTTGTATTTCAGCCCTCTTGAGATGAAAGCTAACATCTTTCAATCATCTTAAACTCCTCACTTAGGTGACGCCCTAATCTTTCATATTTCAGGGGAATACAAGCCCAGTCTATGCAACTGGTCCTCAAATTTAACCCTTTTCACCCCGGTATCATTCGGGTCCAACTAGAGATAAAGGGACAACTTATATTTATATAATAACACCTTCAGGGCCTCAGGACGTCCCAAAGCGTTTCACAGCCAATGAGGTACTTTTGAGGTGTGGTCACTGTTGTAATGTAGGGAAACGCTGCAGCCAATCTGTGCACAGCAAGCTCCACAAAGAGCCAATGAGATAATGACCAGATCTTCACTTTCTCTGGTGTTGGTTGAGGGATAAATATTGGCAAAGTTCGATGAATAATCCCACAGCTTGGGGGTTGAGAAAATCACACAGTTTGGGTGGTGAGGAGTCCCACAGTTTGGGGGTGTGAGGAGTCCCACAGTTTGGGGGTGTGAGGAGTCCCACAGTTTGGGGGTGTGAGGAGTCCCACAGTTTGGGGAGTGAGGAGTCCCACAGTTTGGGTGGTGAGGAGTCCCACAGTTTGGGTGGTGAGGAGTCCCCACAGTTTGGGTGGTGAGGAGTCCCACAGTTTGGGTGGTGAGGAGTCCCACAGTTTGGGTGGTGAGGAGTCCCACAGTTTGGGTGGTGAGGAGTCCCACAGTTTGGGGGTGTGAGGAGTCCCACAGTTTGGGTGGTGAGGAGTCCCACAGTTTGGGGGTGTGAGGAGTCCCACAGTTTGGGTGGTGAGGAGTCCCACAGTTTGGGGGGTGAGGAGTCCCACAGTTTGGGGAGTGAGGAGTCCCACAGTTTGGGTGGTGAGGAGTCCCACAGTTTGGGTGGTGAGGAGTCCCCACAGTTTGGGTGGTGAGGAGTCCCACAGTTTGGGTGGTGAGGAGTCCCACAGTTTGGGTGGTGAGGAGTCCCACAGTTTGGGTGGTGAGGAGTCTCACAGTTTGGGTGGTGAGGAGTCCCACAGTTTGGGGGTGTGAGGAGTCCCACAGTTTGGGGGTGTGAGGAGTCCCACAGTTTGGGTGGTAGGGAGTCCCACAGTTTGGGTGGTGAGGAGTCCCACAGTTTGGGTGGTGAGGAGTCCCACAGTTTGGGTGGTGAGGAGTCCCACAGTTTGGGTGGTGAGGAGTCCCACAGTTTGGGTGGTGAGGAGTCCCCACAGTTTGGGTGGTGAGGAGTCCCACAGTTTGGGGGTGTGAGGAGTCCCACAGTTTGGGGGTGTGAGGAGTCCCACAGTTTGGGTGGTAGGGAGTCCCACAGTTTGGGTGGTGAGGAGTCCCACAGTTTGGGTGATGAGGAGTCCCACAGTTTGGGGGTGTGAGGAGTCCCACAGTTTGGGGGTGTGAGGAGTTCCCACAGTTTGCGGGAGGTGAGAAGTCCCACAGTTTGGGAGGTGAGGTGTCCCACAGTTTGGGGGTGTGAGGAGTCTCACAGTTTGGGTGGTGAGGAGTCCTACAGTTTGGGTGGTGAGGAATCCCACAGTTTGGGGGGTGAGGAGTCCACAGTTTGGGGGGTGAGGAGTCCCACAGATTGGGGGGTGAGGAGTCCCACAGTTTGGGGGGGGGGTGAGGAGTCCCATGGTTTCGGAGTGAGGAGTCCCACAGTTTGGGGGGTGAGGAGTCCACAGTTTGGGGGGTGAGGAGTCCCACAGTTTGGGGGGTGAGGAGTCCCACAGTTTGGGGGAGGTGAGGAGTCCCACAGTTTGGGGGGATGAGGAGTCCCACAGTTTGGGTGGTGAGGAGTCCCCACAGTTTGGGTGGTGAGGAGTCCCACAGTTTGGGTGGTGAGGAGTCCCACAGTTTGGGTGGTGAGGAGTCCCACAGTTTGGGTGGTGAGGAGTCCCACAGTTTGGGTGGTGAGGAGTCCCACAGTTTGGGTGGTGAGGAGTCCCACAGTTTGGGTGGTGAGGAGTCCCACAGTTTGGGTGGTGAGGAGTCCCACAGTTTGGGTGGTGAGGAGTCCCACAGTTTGGGTGGTGAGGAGTCCCACAGTTTGGGTGGTGAGGAGTCCCACAGTTTGGGGGAGGTGAGAAGTCCCACAGTTTGGGAGGTGAGGAGTCCCACAGTTTGGGGGTGTGAGGAGTCCCACAGTTTGGGTGGTGAGGAGTCCTACAGTTTGGGTGGTGAGGAGTCCCATAGTTTGGGGGGTGAGGAGTCCACAGTTTGGAGGCTGAGGAGTCCCACAGATTGGGGGGGGTGAGGAGTCCCACAGTTTGGGGGGGTGAGGAGTCCCACAGTTTGGGGGGGGGTGAGGAGTCCCACGGTTTCGGAGTGAGGAGTCCCACAGTTTGGGGGGTGAGGAGTCCCACAGTTTGGGGGGGTGAGGAGTCCCACAGTTTGGGGGGGTGAGGAGTCCCACAGTTTGGGTGGTGAGGAGTCCCACAGTTTGGGGGGGTGAGGAGTCCCACAGTTTGGGGGGGGTGAGGAGTCCCACAGTTTGGGGGGGGGGGGTGAGGAGTCCCACAGTTTGGGGGGGGTGAGGAGTCCCACAGTTTGGGGGGTGAGGAGTCCCACAGTTTGGGGGGGGGTGAGGAGTCCCACAGTTTGGGGGGGGTGAGGAGTCCCACAGTTTGCGGGGTGAGGAGTCCCACAGTTTGCAGGGTGAGGAGTCCCACAGTTTGGGGGGGTGAGGAGTCTCACAGTTTGGGGGGTGAGGAGTCTCACAGTTTGCGGGGTGAGGAGTCCCACAGTTTGGGTGGTGAGGAGTCTCACAGTTTGGGGGGTGAGGAGTCCCACAGTTTGCGGGGTGAGGAGTCCCACAGTTTGGGTGGTGAGGAGTCTCACAGTTTGGGGGGTGAGGAGTCCCACAGTTTGGGGGGGGGGGTGAGGAGTCCCACAGTTTGGGGGGAGTGAGGAGTCCCACAGTTTGGGGGGGGTGAGGAGTCCCACAGTTTGGGGGGGGGGGTGAGGAGTCCCACAGTTTGGGGGGGGTGAGGAGTCCCACAGTTTGGGGGGGGTGAGGAGTCCCACAGTTTGGGGGAGGTGAGGAGTCCCACAGTTTGGGGGGGGTGAGGAGTCCCACAGTTTGCGGGGTGAGGAGTCCCACAGTTTGGCGGAGGTGAGGAGTCCCACAGTTTGGGGGGGTGAGGAGTCCCACAGTTTGGGGGGGTGAGGAGTCCCACAGTTTGGGGGGTGAGGAGTCCCACAGATTGGGGGGGGTGAGGAGTCCCACAGTTTGCGGGGTGAGGAGTCCCACAGTTTGGCGGAGGTGAGGAGTCCCACAGTTTGGGGGGGTGAGGAGTCCCACAGTTTGGGGGGGGTGAGGAGTCCCACAGTTTGGGGGGGGTGAGGAGTCCCACAGTTTGGGGGGGTGAGGAGTCCCACAGTTTGGGGGGGGTGAGGAGTCCCACAGTTTGGGGGGGGTGAGGAGTCCCACAGTTTGCGGGGTGAGGAGTCCCACAGTTTGGCGGAGGTGAGGAGTCCCACAGTTTGGGGGGGTGAGGAGTCCCACAGTTTGGGGGGGTGAGGAGTCCCACAGTTTGGGGGGTGAGGAGTCCCACAGATTGGGGGGGTGAGGAGTCCCACAGTTTGCGGGGTGAGGAGTCCCACAGTTTGGCGGAGGTGAGGAGTCCCACAGTTTGGGGGGGTGAGGAGTCCCACAGTTTGGGGGGGTGAGGAGTCCCACAGTTTGGGGGGGGTGAGGAGTCCCACAGTTTGGGGGGGGTGAGGAGTCCCACAGTTTGGGGGGGGTGAGGAGTCCCACAGTTTGGGGGGGGTGAGGAGTCCCACAGTTTGGGGGGGGTGAGGAGTCCCACAGTTTGCGGGGTGAGGAGTCCCACAGTTTGGCGGAGGTGAGGAGTCCCACAGTTTGGGGGGGTGAGGAGTCCCACAGTTTGGCGGAGGTGAGGAGTCCCACAGTTTGGGGGGGTGAGGAGTCCCACAGTTTGGGAGGTGAGGAGTCCCACAGTTTGGGGGGGTGAGGAGTCCCACAGTTTGGGAGGTGAGGAGTCCCACAGTTTGGGTGGTGAGGAGTCCCACAGTTTGGGAGGTGAGGAGTCCCACAGTTTGGGGGGGTGAGGAGTCCCACAGTTTGGCGGAGGTGAGGAGTCCCACAGTTTGGGGGGGGGTGAGGAGTCCCACAGTTTGCGGGGTGAGGAGTCCCACAGTTTGGCGGAGGTGAGGAGTCCCACAGTTTGGGGGGGGTGAGGGGTCCCACAGTTTGGGGGGTGAGGAGTCCCACAGTTTGGGGGGGGTGAGGAGTCCCACAGTTTGGGGGGGTGAGGAGTCCCACAGTTTGGGGGGGTGAGGAGTCCCACAGTTTGGGGGGGGTGAGGAGTCCCACAGTTTGGGGGGTGAGGAGTCCCACAGTTTGGGGGGGTGAGGAGTCCCACAGTTTGGTGGGGTGAGGAGTCCCACAGTTTGGGGGGGTGCGGAGTCCCACAGTTTGGGGGGGGTGAGGGGTCCCACAGTTTGGGGGGGGTGAGGAGTCCCACAGTTTGGGGGGGTGAGGAGTCCCACAGTTTGGGGGGGTGAGGAGTCCCACAGTTTGGGGGGGTGAGGAGTCCCACAGTTTGGGGGGGGTGAGGAGTCCTACAGTTTGGGGGGGTGAGGAGTCCCACAGTTTGGGGGGGTGAGGGGTCCCACAGTTTGGGGGGGGTGAGGAGTCCCACAGTTTGGGGGGGGTGAGGAGTCCCACAGTTTGGGGGGGGTGAGGAGTCCCACAGTTTGGGGGGGTGAGGAGTCCCACAGTTTGGGGGGGTGAGGAGTCCCACAGTTTGGCGGAGGTGAGGAGTCCCACAGTTTGGGTGGTGAGGAGTCCCACAGTTTGGGGGGGGTGCGGAGTCCCACAGTTTGGGGGGGTGAGGGGTCCCACAGTTTGGGGGGGGTGCGGAGTCCCACAGTTTGGGGGGGGTGAGGAGTCCCACAGTTTGGGGGGGGTGAGGGGTCCCACAGTTTGGGGGGGTGAGGAGTCCCACAGTTTGGGGGGGGTGAGGAGTCCCACAGTTTGGGGGGGGTGAGGAGTCCCACAGTTTGGGGGGGGTGCGGAGTCCCACAGTTTGGGGGGGTGAGGGGTCCCACAGTTTGGGGGGGTGAGGAGTCCCACAGTTTGGGGGGGTGAGGAGTCCCACAGTTTGGGGGGGGTGAGGAGTCCCACAGTTTGGGGGGGTGAGGAGTCCCACAGTTTGGGGGGGTGAGGGGTCCCACAGTTTGGGGGGGTGAGGGGTCCCACAGTTTGGGGGGGTGAGGGGTCCCACAGTTTGGGGGGGGTGAGGAGTCCCACAGTTTGGGGGGGTGAGGAGTCCCACAGTTTGGGGGGGGTGAGGAGTCCCACAGTTTGGGGGGGTGAGGAGTCCCACAGTTTGGGGGGGTGAGGGGTCCCACAGTTTGGGGGGGTGAGGAGTCCCACAGTTTGGCGGAGGTGAGGAGTCCCACAGTTTGGGTGGTGAGGAGTCCCACAGTTTGGGGGGGTGAGGAGTCCCACAGTTTGGGGGGGGTGAGGAGTCCCACAGTTTGGGTGGTGAGGAGCTTCTATTCTCAGACCCTGGTGAAGATTGAGTTCGAGGATATGGTGCAATTAGTCTCGGGTCCAGCTGAGTGAGGATGAGGGGAGGGGGCAATTGGAGAGAGCAGACAGAACATCCAAAGGATCGCTAGAGTGCAGGAGGAATGAGTAAAGCGAGAGGTGAAATGGAGGCCTGAACCATAGAAAACCATAAAATGATTCGGCAGAGTCAACATGGTTTTATGAAAGGGAAGTCATGTTTGACAAATTTGTTCGAGGTTTTTGAAGCTGTAACTAAGGGGGAACCAGTGGATGTGGTGTATTTGGATTTTCAGAAGGCATTCGATAAGGTGCCATACAAGAGGTAATCACACAAAATTACGACTCATGGGATTGGGGGTAATATACTAGCATGGATTGAGGATTGGTTCGGGTTGGCAGACTGTAACTAACGGGATACCGCAAGGATCAGTGCTTGGGCCGCAGCTATTTACAATCTATATTAATGACTTAGATGAAGGGACTGAGTGTAATGCATCCAAGTTTGCAAAGTTACAAAGTTAAGTGGGAAAATCAGCTGTGAGGAGGACACAAAGAGGCTGCAGAGAGATATAGACAGGTTGACTGAGTGGGCAAGAACATGGCAAATGGAATACAATGTGGAGAAGTGTGAAGTTATCCACTTTGATAGGAAAAACAAAAAAGCAGAATATTTTTTGAATGGTGAGAGACTGGGAAATGTTTGCATTCAGAGGGACCTGGGTGTCCTTGTACATGAATCGCAGAATGTTAACATGAAGGTACAGCAAGCAATTAGGAAAGCAAATGGTATGTTAGCTTTTGTTACATAGGGGTTAGAGTATAAGAGTAAAGAAGTCTTACTACAATTACACAGGGCATTGGTGAGGCCACACCTGGAGTATTGGGTACAGTTCTGGTCTCCTTACCTAAGGAAAGACATACTTGTCTTAGAGGGAGTGCAATGAAGGTTCACCAGACTGGTTCCTGGGGTGGGGGGATTGTCCTATGAGGAGAGATTGAGTAGACTAGGCCTATATTCCCTAGAGTTTAGGAAAATGAGAGATGATCTCATTCAAACATATAAAATTCTTAAGGGGCTTGACAGGGTTAATGCTGGGAAAATGTTTCCCCTGATTGGCGAATCTAGAACACAGGGTCACTGTCTCAGAATAAGGGGTCGGCCATTTAGGACTGAGATGAGGAGAAATTTCTTCACTCAGAGGGTTGTGAATCTTTGAATTCTCTACCCCAGAGGGCTGTGGATAATCAGTCGTTGAGTATATTCAAGACAGAGGTCGATACATTTTTGGGAACTAACGGAATTAAGGGATGTGGGCATAGTGTGGGAAGGTGGAGTTGAGGGAGAATATCAGCCATGATCTTGTTGAATGGTGGAGCAGGCTCAAAGGGCTAAATGGCCTACTCCTGTTCCTATTTCTTATATTCTTATGAACCAGGAACAAGTGATAAACTCGTGAAACAACCAACATACTAAGACTTACCATGAAACTGAAGCAAATATAGCTGCTATTCCCCACCAACTCCTTCTCAAGGATCGTCGTGTTCGTCTCCTCATGCTCAATGGTCAGTTTGAGGAAGAAGTAATCGTTCTGAGACACCATCAGCACGCAAACCTTCTCCAGGGAGTCAGTGCGTAACTCTGATGGGATAAGAACCACAAAGTGCCTGGAATTGAAGGAGGCACTACTGAATAAAAGGAATGAGGGTAAGAATTCCACCCACCAATCTGTGGGACTCCTCATCCCCATAACTGCGAAACTCTTCACCTCAAAACTGTGGGACTCTTCACCCACCAAACTGTGGGACTCCTCACCCACCAAACTGTGGGACTCCTCACCCACCAAACTGTGGGACTCCTCAACCCCAAACTGTGGGACTCCTCACCCACCAAACTGTGGGACTCCTCAACCCCAAACTGTGGGACTCCTAAACACCCCCCACAAGCGGTGGGACTCATCACCCCACGCTACCCAAACTGTGGGACTCCTCATCCCCATAACTGCAAAACTCTTCACCCCAAACTCTGGGACTCTTCAACCACCAAACCGTGGGACTCCTCACCCACCAAACTGTGGGACTCCTCAACCCCAAACTGTGAGACTCCTAAACACCCCCCACTAGCGGTGGGACTCATCACCCCACGCTACCCAAACTGTGGGACTTCTCAGCCCCCAAACTGTGGGACTTCTCACCTCCCAAAATGTGGGACTCTTCACCTCCCAAATTGTGGGACTCCTCACCTCCCAAAGTGTCAGACACCTCACCCTCAATCTGTGTGACACCTTACCCCCAATCTGTGGAACTCCTCAAACTCTAAACTGTGGCAATCCTCACCTCCCAATCTGAGGGCTCCTCACCCCCCAAACTGTGGGACTCCTCAACCCCAAACTGTGGGACTCCTCACCTCCCAAAGCGTCAGACACCTTACCCCCAATCTGTGGGACTCCTCACCCCCAATCTGTGCAACACCTCATCCCCCAAACTGTGGGACTCCTCACCCCCCAATCTGTGTGACTCCTCACCCCCTAAACTGTGTGACTCCTCACCCCCCAAAATGTGGGACTCCTCGCCCCTCAAACTGTGAGACTCTTCACCTCCCAATCTGTGTGACTCCTCACCCCTAAACTGTGTGACTCCTCATCCCCAAACTGTGGGACTCCTCACCCCCAAACTGTGGGACTCCTCACCCCCAATCTGTGGGACTCCTCACCCCCACTCTGTGGGTCTCCTCAACCCCAATCTGTGGTACACTTCATCCCCCAAACTGTGGGACTCCTCACCCCTCAAACTGTGGGAACCTCACCTCCCAAAGTGTCAGACACCCCACCCACAATCTGTGGGACTCCTCGCCCCTCAAACTGTGAGACTCCTCACCCCCCAAACTGTGAGACTCCTCACCCCCAAAGTGTTACCCCCAATCTGTGGGACTCCTCACCCCGCAAACTGTGCGAATCCTCACCTCCCAAAGTGTTAGACACCTTACCCCCAATCTGTGGGACTCCTCACCCTCAATCTGTGGGACTCCTCACCCCCAATCTGTGCAACACCTCATCCCCCAAACTGTGGGACTCCTCACCCCTCAAACTGTGGGAACCTCACCTCCCAAAGTGTCAGACACCCCACCCACAATCTGTGGGACTCCTCGCCCCTCAAACTGTGAGACTCCTCACCCCCCAAACTGTGAGACTCCTCACCCCCAAAGTGTTACCCCCAATCTGTGGGACTCCTCACCCCGCAAACTGTGCGAATCCTCACCTCCCAAAGTGTTAGACACCTTACCCCCAATCTGTGGGACTCCTCACCCTCAATCTGTGGGACTCCTCACCCCCAATCTGTGCAACACCTCATCCCCCAAACTGTGGGACTCCTCACCCCTCAAACTGTGAGACTCCTCACCTCCCAATCTGTGTGACTCCTCACCCCCTAAACTGTGTGACTCCTCATCCCCAAACTGTGGGACTCCTCACCCCTCAAACTGTGAGACTCCTCACCTCCCAATCTGTGAGACTCCTCACCCCCCAAACTGTGGGGCTCCTCACCCCCCAATCTGTGTGACTCCTCACCCCCTAAACTGTGTGACTCCTCACCCCCCAATCTGTGTGACTCCTCACCCCCTAAACTGTGTGACTCCTCACCCCCAAAATGTGGGACTCCTCACCCCTCAAACTGTGTGACTCCTCATCCCCAAACTGTGGGACTCCTCACCCCCAAACTGTGGGACTCCTCACCCCCAAACTGTGGGACTCCTCACCCCCAAACTGTGGGACTCCTCACCCCCAAACTGTGGGACTCCTCACCCCCAAACTGTGGGACTCCTCACCCCCAAACTGTGTGACTCCTCATCCCCAAACTGTGGGACTCCTCACCCCCAAACTGTGGGACTCCTCACCCCCAAACTGTGGGACTCCTCACCCCCAAACTGTGGGACTCCTCACCCCCAAACTGTGGGACTCCTCACCCCAAACTGTGTGACTCCTCATCCCCAAACTGTGGGACTCCTCACCCCCAAACTGTGTGACTCCTCACCCCCCAAAATGTGGGACTCCTCACCCCTCAAACTGTGTGACTCCTCATCCCCAAACTGTGAGACTCCTCACCTCCCAATCTGTGTGACTCCTCACCCCCTAAACTGTGTGACTCCTCATCCCCAAACTGTGGGACTCCTCACCCCCCAAACTGTGGGGCTCCTCACCCCCCAATCTGTGTGACTCCTCACCCCCCAAACTGTGGGACTCCTCACCCCTCAAACTGTGAGACTCCTCACCTCCCAATCTGTGTGACTCCTCACCCCCCAAACTGTGGGGCTCCTCACCCCCCAATCTGTGTGACTCCTCACCCCCTAAACTGTGTGACTCCTCACCCCCCAATCTGTGTGACTCCTCACCCCCTAAACTGTGTGACACCTCACCCCCCAAAATGTGGGACACCTCACCCCTCAAACTGTGTGACTCCTCATCCCCAAACTGTGGGACTCCTCACCCCCAAACTGTGGGACTCCTCATCCCCAAACTGTGGGACTCCTCATCCCCAAACTGTGGGACTCCTCACCCCCAAACTGTGGGACTCCTCACCCCCCAAAATGTGGGACTCCTCACCCCTCAAACTGTGTGACTCCTCATCCCCAAACTGTGGGACTCCTCACCCCCCAAACTGTGGGGCTCCTCACCCCCCAATCTGTGTGACTCCTCACCCCCTAAACTGTGTGACTCCTCACCCCCCAATCTGTGTGACTTCTCACCCCCTAAACTGTGTGACTCCTCACCCCCCAAAATGTGGGACTCCTCACCCCTCAAACTGTGTGACTCCTCATCCCCAAACTGTGGGACTCCTCACCCCCAAACTGTGAGACTCCTCATCCCCAAACTGTGGGACTCCTCACCCCCCAAACTGTGTGACTCCTCACCCCCCAATCTGTGTGACTCCTCACCCCCTAAACTGTGTGACTCCTCACCCCCCAAAATATGGGACTCCTCACCCCTCAAACTGTGTGACTCCTCACCCCCCAAAATATGGGACTCCTCACCCCCTAAACTGTGTGACTCCTCACCCCCCAAAATATGGGACTCCTCACCCCCTAAACTGTGTGACTCCTCATCCCCAAACTGTGGGACTCCTCACCCCCCAAACTGTGTGACTCCTCACCCCCCAATCTGTGTGACTCCTCACCCCCTAAACTGTGTGACTCCTCACCCCCCAAAATATGGGACTCCTCACCCCTCAAACTGTGTGACTCCTCATCCCCAAACTGTGGGACTCCTCACCCCCCAAACTGTGTGACTCCTCACCCCCCAATCTGTGTGACTCCTCACCCCCTAAACTGTGTGACTCCTCACCCCCCAAAATATGGGACTCCTCACCCCTCAAACTGTGTGACTCCTCATCCCCAAACTGTGGGACTCCTCACCCCCAAACTGTGGGACTCCTCACCCCCAAACTGTGGGACTCCTCACCCCCAAACTGTGGGACTCCTCACCCCCAAACTGTGTGACTCCTCATCCCCAAACTGTGGGACTCCTCACCCCCAAACTGTGTGACTCCTCACCCCCCAAAATGTGGGACTCCTCGCCCCTCAAACTGTGAGACTCCTCACCTCCCAATCTGTGTGACTCCTCACCCCCAAACTGTGGGACTCCTCATCCCCAAACTGTGGGACTCCTCACCCCTAAACTGTGTGACTCCTCACCCCCCAATCTGTGTGACTCCTCACCCCCTAAACTGTGTGACTCCTCACCCCCCAATCTGTGTGACTCCTCACCCCCTAAACTGTGTGACACCTCACCCCCCAAAATGTGGGACTCCTCACCCCTCAAACTGTGTGACTCCTCATCCCCAAACTGTGGGACTCCTCACCCCCAAACTGTGGGACTCCTCATCCCCAAACTGTGGGACTCCTCATCCCCAAACTGTGGGACTCCTCACCCCCAAACTGTGGGACTCCTCACCCCCAAACTGTGGGACTCCTCACCCCCCAAAATGTGGGACTCCTCACCCCTCAAACTGTGTGACTCCTCATCCCCAAACTGTGGGACTCCTCACCCCCCAAACTGTGGGGCTCCTCACCCCCCAATCTGTGTGACTCCTCACCCCCTAAACTGTGTGACTCCTCACCCCCCAATCTGTGTGACTCCTCACCCCCTAAACTGTGTGACTCCTCACCCCCCAAAATGTGGGACTCCTCACCCCTCAAACTGTGTGACTCCTCATCCCCAAACTGTGGGACTCCTCACCCCCCAAACTGTGTGACTCCTCACCCCCCAATCTGTGTGACTCCTCACCCCCTAAACTGTGTGACTCCTCACCCCCCAAAATATGGGACTCCTCACCCCTCAAACTGTGTGACTCCTCATCCCCAAACTGTGGGACTCCTCACCCCCAAACTGTGGGACTCCTCACCCCCAAACTGTGTGACTCCTCATCCCCAAACTGTGGGACTCCTCACCCCCAAACTGTGGGACTCCTCACCCCCAAACTGTGTGACTCCTCATCCCCAAACTGTGAGACTCCTCACCCCCAAACTGTGGGACTCCTCACCCCTAAACTGTGGGACTCCTCATCCCCAAACTGTGGGACTCCTCACCCCCAAACTGTGTGACTCCTCACCCCCCAAAATGTGGGACTCCTCGCCCCTCAAACTGTGAGACTCCTCACCTCCCAATCTGTGTGACTCCTCACCCCCAAACTGTGGGACTCCTCATCCCCAAACTGTGGGACTCCTCACCCCTAAACTGTGTGACTCCTCACCCCTCAAACTGTGGGAACCTCACCTCCCAAAGTGTCAGACACCCCACCCACAATCTGTGGGAATCCTCACCTCCCAAAGTGTCAGACACCTCACCCCCAATCTGTGGGACTCCTCACCCCCAAATTGTGGAACTCCTCACCCCCAAATTGTGGCACTCCTCACCTCCCAATCTGAGGGCTCCTCACCCCCCAAACTGTGGGACTCCTCACACCCCAATCTGTGGGACTCCTCGCCCCCAAAACTGTGGGACACCTCACCCCCCAAACTGTGGCACTCCTCAACCCCAAACTGTGGGACTCCTCACCCCCAATCTTTGGGACTCCTCACCCCCGCCCCCTCATCAGTCTGTGGGACTCCTCACTCCCAAAACTGTGGGACTCCTCACCCCCCCTCACCAACCTGTGGGACTCCACACCCCCAAACTGTGGGACTCCTCAACCCCAAACTGTGGGACTCCTCACTCCCCAAACTGTGGGACTCCTCACTCCCCAAACTGTGGGACTACTCACCCCCCAATCTGTGGGACTCCTCACCCCCAATCTGTGGAACACCTCATCCCCCAAACACTGGGACTCCTCAGCCCCGAAACTGTGGGACTCCTCACCTCCCAAACTGTGGGACTCCTCATCTCCCAAACTATGGGACTCCTCACCTCCCAAACTGTGGGACTCCTCACCTCCCAAAGTGTCAGACACTTTAGCCCAAACTGTGGGACTCCTCACCCCAATCTGTGGAACTCCTCACCCCCCAAACTGTGGCACTCCTCACCTCCTGATCTGAGGACTCCTCACCTCCCAAAGTGTGGGACTCCTCACCTCCCAAAGTGTCCGACACCTCACCCTCAATCTGTGGGACTCCTCACCCCCCGAATCTGTGGCACTCCTCACCCCTCAAACTGTGGGACTCCTCACCCCACAAACTGTGGGACTCCTCACCTCCCAAAGTGTACGACACCTCACCCCCAAACTGTGGGACTCCTCACCAACCCCCCAATCTGTGGGACTCCTCACCCCCAAACTGTGGGACTCCTCACCACCCCCAAAACTCTGGGACTCCTCACCTCCCAAACTTTGGGACTCCTCACCTCCCAAAGTGTCAGACACCTCAC
Organism: Somniosus microcephalus; assembly: GCF_052327205.1. Classification (NCBI taxonomy): domain Eukaryota; kingdom Metazoa; phylum Chordata; class Chondrichthyes; order Squaliformes; family Somniosidae; genus Somniosus; species Somniosus microcephalus. The sequence continues at coordinate 10,426,031 of NC_141008.1, forward strand.
CCCCAAACTGTGGGACTCCTCACCCCCCAAATTGTGGGACTCCTCAACCCCCAAACTGTGGGACACCTCACCCCCCAAACTGTGGGACTCCTCACCTCCCAAAGTGTCAGAGACCTCACCCCCCAAACTGTGGGACTCCTCACCTCCCAAACTGTGTGATGCCTCACTTCCCAAACTGTGGGACTCCTCACCTCCCAAAATGTCAGACACCTCACCCCCAAACTGTGGGACTCCCCCCCCAAACTGTGGGACTCCTCACCCCCCAGTCTGTGGGACTCCTCACCCCCAATCTGTGGAATTTATCACCCCCCAAACTGTGTGACTCCTCAACTCCCAAAGTTTCAGACACCTCACCCCCAATCTGTGGGACTCCTCACCCCCAATCTGTGGAACTCCTCACCTCCAAACTGTGGCACTCCTCACCCCCAATCTGTGGAACTCCTCACCCCCAAACTGTGGCACTCCTCACCCCCAATCTGTGGAACTCCTCACCCCCCAAACTGTGGGACTCCTCACCCCCCAAACTGTGGGACTCCTCACCCCCAATCTGTGGAACGCCTCACCCCCAAACTGTGGCACTCCTCACCCCCAATCTGTGGAACTCCTCACCCCCCAAACTGTGGGACTCCTCACCCCCCAAACTGTGGGACTCCTCACCTCCCAATCTGTGGAACTCCTCACCCCCAAACTGTGGGACTCCTTACCCCCCCCAAACGGTGAGAGTCCTCACCTCCCAAACTGTGGAACTCCTCACCCCCCAAACTGTGTGACTCCTCAACTCCCAAAGTGTCAGACACCTCACCCCCAATCTGTGGGACTCCTCACCTCCAATCTGTGGAACTCCTCACCTCCAATCTGTGGAACTCCTCACCCCCAATCTGCGGGACTCCTCACCCCCAATCTGTGGAACTCCTCACCTAATCTGTGGAACGCCTCACCCCCCCAATCTGTGGAACACCTCACCCCCAAAACTGTGGGCCTCCTCACCTCCCAATCTGTGGGACCCCTCACCCCCAAACTGTGGGACTCCTCACCCCCCAAAAACTCTGGGACTCCTCACCCCCAAACTGTACGATTCCCATCTCTGGGACATTGGGTTCAATCCTCAGTAAATTTATGAGCGGAACCTTTCTGGTGGTTGGTGTGGAAATGGAAGGGGTAACGAACTCGCACTGATCACCTCAGTCTCAGGGACCTTGAGCGTAGGCCAGGAGAGGCTTGTGAAATGTGATTCGGCCCGGCCCAGCCCAGCTCACTGTGTGCCGCTCTCTGCAGCCAGCCTGGCCGGGGTTTCGCAATGGGGAGAGTTTACACCGAGCAAACAATCTCCGCCTCCGCCCGGCAAAGACCTGCGACATCAGAGTGTTTGTCACACGCTTTCGAGAGAGGACAAGGGAGTAGCCATCGGACCCAGGCCAGAGGTTGGCGCCTGGTCCCTGGCATGGGAAGATCCCATTCCTAACGACATTGAGTGCCAGTATTCGGGGGCTGGGGTTTGGGAATCGCTTCGACTGTTAGGACAGACGCTCAGGGATGTCCCGTCTGGGACCTCGGAAATCGAGGAGCACCGTGGAAAGTCCCGGCACGGCATATCTCACCCCTCTCTCCCCATCAATATCCCCCAGTCTCACCCCTCTCTCCCCTTTAACATCCCCCCGGTCTCTCGCCCCCTGCTCCCTCTGTACTCACGATTGTGCGCTCACTGCCGCTAGAAGTAGGCAGGCGAGAACTGCCCGAGCCTGCATGTTGCTGCTGCTCTCCGGATCTCCCACAGTCTGAGACTCCGGGCTCCCGATCAATCCTGAAATCAGGTCACTCGGGCAACATTTCAACATCAGCTCTGAGCAAACTCGGAAATAACTGGCTCACCATATTTACAGCGAGCGACCTCAGATGTTTAACGAGACAACGGAGCGTGTGTGAGAGAGGAAGAGGGTGAAATAGAGAGATAAAGGAACAGAGACAGACAGATAGAGTGACAGATGGAGAGAGCCAGGGAGAGATGGGGAGAGGGATGGGGGGATAGAGAGGCAGAGAGACAGTCTGTGTGTGTGAGGGAGACAGAGAGAGAACCTGGAACATTGGAACAAAATAACCAAAAGCCAAAGCAGATTAGAATGTTACCGGGCCCTAAAAAGAGAATATAAACTGGCAGACTATCTCTCGACCATCAGAGACACAAAACAGAGACAGACCCTCACCAGGTACAGACTAAGCGACCACCAACTGGCAATTGAAAAAGGGAGATACAAGAAATCCTGGCAGCCTAGAGAGAATAGAATATGTGATCAATGTCTGACCGGCGAGGTTGAAACAGAAATGCATTTCCTCCTAAAATGTGAAAAATTCAACACATCAAGAAACATATTATTTAACAAGCTCAGCCAAACAACCCCAGATTTCAAGGATTTGGATGACCTGTCAAAATTAAGATTAGTCCTGGGAGAAGGAGACAGACCATACCTTGGTGCCAAATATGTAACAACATGTCACAACCTGAGGACTGTTTAAAATTAATACTGAATGTACCCAATGATGTACAAAGACTGTTTAAATTAATATTGTTTAAAAGTAATATTGTATGTACCCAACAAGGGTCAAAATTGTTTGACACCTACAGAATGTTGGAAAACTGTACTTTTTTGTTGTGTAAGCTTTGGCAATATGGTTCTCTGTAAACTTTCATGCCAATAAAGCATTTGAATTGAATTGAATTGAATTGAATTGAGAGAGACTGATAAACTGTTAATGGGTGAAATGACAGATCAGTGGGAGGTTTTCAAAGAATAATTGAAGGTGATAGAGAACCAGTTTATACCCCTGAGGGGCAAGAGCTCCATTTGCCAAAAAAAAGCCATGGATGACTAAAGAGGTAAGGGACAACATAAAACTAAAAAAAACATACAAAAGTGCAAAAACTAGCTCAGATCCTGGCAACTGGGAGAGATACAAAGAACAACAAAAGGTGACAAAACAGATAGTAACAGCTACAAAAAGGGAGTATGAAAAGAAACTTGCAAAAAACTTTTATATTAGGAAAAAGAGGGTAGTCAGGAGCAATGTTGGCCCCTTAAAAGCTGAAAGCGGTGATATTGTCAATGAAAATAAGGAAATGGTGGACATGTTGAATAATTACTTTGCGACAGTATTTACAGTAGAAGAGGATGGCATGCCGGAAATCCCAAAGAAACTAATATTGAATCGGGGACAGGGACACAATAAAATTAACGTAAGCAAAATAGCATTATTGAATAAAGTAATGGCACTAAAGAGTGACAAATCCCCAGGACCAGATGGTTCCCATCCCAGGGTTTAAAGGAAGTCAGTGAGCACATTGCAGATGCCCGAACTATAATCTTCCAAAATTCTCTCGATTCAGGGACTATCCCTTTAGATTGGAAAATTGCACATGTCACTCTGCTATTTAAGGAAGGTGAGAGAGGGAAACCAGGGAATTATAGACCAGTTAGCCTAACATCTGTTGTTGGGAAATACTAGAGTCTATAATTAAAAAGAAAAAAGAAAGACTTGCATTTATATAGCGCCTTTCACGACACCAGACGTTCCAAAGCACTTTACAGCCAATGAAGTACTTTTGAAGTGTAGTCACTGTTGTAATGTGGGAAACGTGGCAGCCAATTTGCACTCAGCAAGATCCCACAAACAGTAATGTGATAATGATCAGATAATCTGTGTTTGTTATGTTGGTTGACCGATAAATATTGGCCTCAGGACACCGGGGAGAACTCCCCTGCTCTTCTTCAAAATAGTGCCATGGGATCTTTTACGTCCACCTGAGAGCAGACGGGGCCTCAGTTTAACGTCTCATCCGAAAGATGGCACCTCCGACAGTGCAGCACTCCCTCAGCATTGCACTGGAGTGTCAGCCTAGATTATTGTGCTCCAGTCCCTGGAGTGGGACTTGAACCCACAACCTTCTGACTCAGAGGTGAATGTGTCACAGCTGACAATTAAGGATAGGGTGACTGAACACCTCGAAAATTTTTAGCTGATCAGAGAGAGCCAGCATGGATTCATGAAAGGTAGGTCATGCCTGACGAACCTGATTGAATTATTTGAAGAGGGGACTAAAGTAGTGGACAGGGGAATGTCTATGGAAGTTGTTTATATGGACTTCCAGAAGTCATTTGATAAAGGCCCTCATAAGAGACTGTTATCTAAGTTAAAAGCCCATGGAATTGAGAGCAGATTATTGATCTGGTTAGTAAATTGGCTGAGCGGCAGGAGACAGAGAGTAGGGATAATGGGCAGGTACTCTAATTGGCAGGATGGGATATAGTGGCGTCCCACAGGGATCTGTGTTGGGGCCTCAACTATTCACTATATTTATTAATGACTTTGATGATTGGATCAAGAGCCACAAATCTTATTTTGCCGATGACACAAAGACAGGCAGGATTTTAAGCAATGTAGATGAAAGCATAAAATTATAAAGAGATATTAATGGATTAAGTGAACGGGTAAAACTGGGGCAAACGGATTTCAATACACAAGTCTGAGGTCATCCACTTTGGGGCAAAGGCAAAGGCTGGTATATGGAGTTAGGTGACAGATCAGCCATGATCTCATTGAATGGTGGAGCAGGCTTGAAAGGCTAAATGGCCAACTCCTGTAAGGAGGATAGATCAGAGTACTTTCTAAATTCTGAAAAGCTAGAAACAGTGGAGGTAAAAAAAGACTTAGGGGCCCATGTACAAAAATCGTTGAAATGTCATGGACAGGTACAGAAAATAATCAAAAGGCTAATAGAATGCTGGTCTTTATATATAGAGGACTAGAATACAAGGAGTTAGAAGCTATACAACTTGACCAAGGTATTAGGTAGTAGCCACCTCGGGGAAGCCTTTGCCCCTAACTGCCTGACTATTTCTTTCTTGGTCCTTTATTTTTATATGTTATTTCGGTGGGCTGGTGGATACCTGGGGGTGATTTTATCAATAAGGACGTGATGGTGTGAAGGAATAAGCCATATAACCTATTCAGAAAACTACACTCGCTTATGAAAGCATTCTGGGCTTATTAAAACATGACAAACTGGGTTTGGAAATTTAGAAACCGAACTATGAAATAGTGATGAAAGAATTCTGGCTATTGAGATAAGACAGTTGCTGACCCTGAATAAATAACCTTATTGAAACAGGAGGTGCATGGCTCCGACAGGCTGACCTTTGGGAACAAAAACAATGGTTCACCCTGGATAAGGTGTTCTAATTTAAACCTCGTAAAGATGACATAAAATAAGGAACACCTGTCATTCACACAGTTTTTATATGGTGAACCCAGAACACCTGGAGATGAGACAAGATTCTGGCTGATGTAGCAGTAAGAATTGCAGAGGTCGGCAGAAAGATGAATAGAGATAATTAACTTGCATCAGCAGAAAACTTTAAAGGAAATACCACTGGGAAAGGATATAAATATTGAACTCTCAAATGGGATATCAGACTCGCTTTAATCGGGCAAAGCGATTCTCGGCTTCAGAGGCGGCTCTAGTCTACCACTCTTTGTACCTCGGGGATCAAAGGTATTTGATATTGATGGATATCCTGTATAAGAAAACTTTAAGAACTGTAATACAGTAGCAAAGTTAAGATTTAAAAGTAAGATTCTCTGTTAATAATAAGATCGTATGTTTTCTCTTTTTAGAACTGTTAAAGTTGCAATTGACTGATTCACCAACTGTAAATTGCATGTCGGTTCTTTAATAAATCTCTATACATTTTTAGAATTGTCCCACATAAGGCTTCTGTATCAAAAATTTGCAAACTCAATCTCTGTACACTCTTCGGTGGAGAGTTACATTTCTGGGGGGGTTTTCCAAACCCTCATAATATCCGGGACATTACAGTGTGCTGATGTATTAAGCCCAATATCCCACCAGTGTGAATCGTCCACTATGCTGTCAAATTCAATATCTATTCTTGAGTTGTCTTGCTTCAAAACATAAAAATGCTTTAGGGAGGAGTTCAGTCACACCACAAGCTCACTGAAGCCCATAGTCAACAGGGGACATAATTGTGCATACTTAAGTATCTCATTTACTGTCGGTTTCACATGAGCATTGGTTTTGATATTGAGTAAAACGTGTTGGTTGATGCGACAGGTCCTGTTAGACCCATAAAGCATGGTAGTTGTGGTAGTAGTGACACAGGAGGCCACCTCATACTGGATTCGTACTGGTTTTTCCCACGCTCTGTCATCTACAAAACACAATTATTACAGTCACAGTTAAATTCAGTCTTCTTAAGCGACACTACAGTTTAACATCTAATCAACAAGTCATGGACTTAAAAGATTCTCCAGATCTCTTTTACTCGTATCCATCTTGTGGATAATTCTTACTAAACATGATTTCTCCTTAGCCCTCAATTGTCCCAATCCAGATTCCATGTAACTCTTCACTTCAACTTCAATTTCAATCCCTCTAACAGGTACCAGTGTGTTTAACTCTATTCTGATTGTTTCATTAATTAGATAGTTTCTCGATGAAGTATGTGTCAATGCTTTAAAAGTTGTCTCACTCTCCTGAGCCACATTAACCATTTCATGTCTTGCTGTTGTCAAGTAACTGAGCATGTCTGAGACCCATTCTTCAGTGCAGATTCACCATGTATTTCCGGATGGTAATTGCTTCATTTGTAACAAAACACATTTGCACAATCATACCGGTATCTCAATATTATGCCACACGTGCCATCTGATACAAGCCATTCTCGGGCTTTCAGCTGATCCTATCAAAAGATTGTAGTTATCTGGAGATCTTTGCTCATCTTCCTCTGCATGGTCCCGATGTCTTGGGTAGTGGCCAGGCTATCAATGCAGTATTCTTAAAAAGGTACATAGGCAAGGACACAAATGCCTCCAAGAGAAAGCTATCAATTTACTATTCGTAACTACACTTTCCCGACTTTCACTAGAAAGTTAGGAAAATTCCCATTTGATGGTGTAATTCTGTTTCTATCTCACACCCTCAATCACTTCCTCGCTCCATTTTACACATCCCATTAATTACCATTCATATTTCATTCATGAGCCCTGGAGGAACTTTACTGTCCAGTACAATATTTAACATAGACCAAATGTTCTCACTTGGCTCAAGTTATTAACACTTTTTATTTATCATTATTTTAATGGATTTTTTATTTTCCCAAAAGTAGCCCAATATATAGTGCCTGAGTCCATTTTGTCATTTCAAAATTAGCCCAAAATCCAAACAGAAGTATTGTTGGACTGACAGGTTTTGTCAATGTTCAATTTTATTTCTCCAATTTATTTTATCAATTCCAATTTCAGAAACAAGTGATTCCCAGGTGAGGTGGTTTATAGTGTTTTAACATTAGAGACAGAAGTGCTGCAATTAGTTTACAAGGTAACTTCCATATAACAAAAGAAAGCAGAGAATCCATTGTGGCTCTGCTTAAGAGCCCAAGGGGTTAATTTATCAAATCATAATTTTCCTTCTGTCACTGTGGGGAAATATTAACTTAAAATTAAGAAACTTAAATTTAATTATGTCCAATATCTTTAAATTTCATTCAGTAATACTAAAGCTGTTGCTTGGTGAACTTTAAACAGCTGTCAGTGGAAAGGGCTAACTCCTTTGCAGATTTTTAAGAAGGTGGAGCGAAACATTGTCAGGCGCATGCAATTGTGTCACTTCACGTAATTTTTTTTAAAAAACGTCCCCAATCGAAAAAAAACAGTTGTGTTTTCACAATTTAATAAGTTAGTTACCTTTAATAATTCCAATCTAATTCAGGCCAATACTGTATTAACAAAACACAGAACAGATAAAACAAAACAAAATAGCACGTGCTTGCAGAAAAGTCAATTACATCATATTTCTTATTGTCCTTTCTTCAGATGGATTTCCAAATGACTGTAAAAACATTGAACACAACTGGAGAAAAATTAGTTTTTCACAACTAATCAAATCAAATCAAACTGCTTTGGAAATTTCACCATAGCAACCGCGACTCCAAAGTTAAATCTCAGACTGAAACTTAATCTTTTATTAAACAAATTTGTTCCTCTTCTCAGTTTTCCCACACCAGCTTAACTTAAATTGTAGTTCAAAGTTTTTTTTTTCAAATCTTTGCTGAGTTTTCAGATTGGTTAGCCTGCAACTTAAATTGTTTTCCTTCTCTATCTCCCCCCTCTCTCTCTTGCACTTTATGCTTCACCTCCTTCAGGCTATCAATCAACTGTTCCCGGTGATATGCCAATGCCATTGTATTTCTGGTTTTACTTTTTAACATGCTTTTCCCTGCTCCCTTCTTTCAGAGAGAAAAATACCCAGTCTAAGCAATGGTCACGTGCGTTTGACGAAGTCCCTCCGGTCCCCCCAACCTTACAACTCCCAACTCTGTAATCCCACTTCTGACACCACTCTAAGCTTTGGATCACAGGTCACACACAGATTACCCAAAGGGTTTTAGGAGCTCTAAGACTTTTTAATTAAAGAGCTACAGTTTAAAGCATAATCAGATATTACACGTGGTTAAGATAAGTATAATAGACATACAACCCGTGACAGATGACGGCGATCTACGGCCCTGGAACGGAATGAAACAACCGGATGGACGGTGAGGCAGTATGGTGGTCTCGGATTGGGTGGATTCCTACAATCTGCTGCAACGGTCACTTCCGTGGGGGTCATCCCTTGAGCTGTTGGAGGTGTTAGGCCGTCAGCCACCTTGGAGGCTAAGCTTGACCAAAGTGTTAGGCCGTAGCCACCTCAGGGAAGCCTTTACCCCCAAACTGCCTGGCTATTTCTTTCTTGGTCCTTCATTTTTGTACGTTATTTTGGTGGGCTGGTGGATACCTGGTGTCAATCATTTTTACCCATTGCATTGTCCAATTCAAAAGGGAGAGGCTACCTATGGCAGCCCCCCTCCCAGCCTCATGAGGTCATTTTCCTCCTTATCTCTGTTCTAAAGGTCTTGTGGCCCTCTCGTAGACAGCTTGTTTATCCTACAGCTCCTTGCTGCATCCCTTATCAGGCCTAGTTATGCCCACTCGAAGGCCTGTTTTTGTGTTCTGACCTCGTAATTCAACTCTCTGTACAGCTATTTTTCTGACATGACTGGAATCTTTCTGTGTCATCAACTTAGGCAAACTGCTGATCTAGGGAACCCGTAAGAGACTATTATTTCTTTCAAACCACGATTTCTTACAATGAGAAATAGGAGGGGGCCAAGGATAGATCCTTGGGGAACACCAGAGGTAACGATGCAGGAGCAGGAAAGGAAGCCATGCAGGTGATTCTCTGGCTATGATTAGATAGATAAGAATGGAGCCAGACGAGTGCAGTCCCACCCAGCTGGACGACGGTGGAGAGATGTTGGAGAAGGATGGAGTGGTCAACCGTGTCAAAGGCTGCAGATAAGTCAAGAAGGATGAGGAGGGATAGTTCACCTTTGTCACAGTCACAAAGGATGTCACTTGTGACTTTGATGAGAGCCGTTTTGGTACTGTGGCAGGGGCGTAAACCTGATTGGAGGGATTCAAACATGGAATTGCGGGAGAGATGTGCACGGATTTGGGAGGCGACAACATGTTCAAGGACTCGAGAGGGGAAAGGGAGGTTGGAGATGGGGCGGTAGTTTGCAAGGACGTGAAGGGTTGGTTTTTTGAGGCGAGGGGTGATGACGGCAGATTTGGACCATCAACGACTTTCAGGTAACTTGCTTTTTAATTTCTACTGGCTCTGTGTAAGTTTGTGCAACTGTTTGGAGTTTTCTACAGTTATTTAAATTTGGTGAGGTGACAGGGAGTTGTGCTCCCAGTGGAGAAGGCCTTGCTTCTGACTTCATGGGTTCTGCTCAGACCACTTGCTCCCAGTCATGGGGGCTCTACTTGCAGTCCCCCTCACACTGCAGCATGACAGGAAGATGGAGCAGAAGAGGAGGAGGAAGAGTAGGAGGAGGAGGAGGAGGAGGAAGGGAGGAGGCAGGCAGCAAATCCCCGTTCCGGACGGACTGTCCGTGAGCGCCTCATCAGATTCCAGTTCCAATGAATGAATGCCCAGATCCCAGTTGCTCACCACTTCCCCACCTTACCATCCCTCTGTCACAGAATATCACAACGTCCTCTTGGGCTGAAATGAAAGCCACCACAAAACAAATATTCCAAACATAATTTATAAATGAATCAATGCAATACTACATAACAACGTCAACTAATCAACCTTGTGCATTCCCTTAGTGTCTGTCTTTTGTGTTCCTTTGCCTACTCTAGTGCTCCTAAGAAGTGCTACCCCAGTGGCTGCCGAATAGCTGGTAGAAGGCTGCTGACTTTCAGTGGGGGAGACTGCAGATGGCCTTGGAGGGGGCCCTCGAGCAGCTTTGGGCCTAGAAGGCCTGGCTGTAGATTGCACCACCTCGGCATCGCCGGCAGCAGTCTGGGCTGGTGGGCTGACAGGCAACAGCAAGGGCACTGGCAGAGTGGCAATGGTGGGAGTAGGAATGCTGTCGTCCTGATAGAGGACAGCAGGTTCTTGCTCCGTGGAGCCACTGTCACTCCACCAGGGCAGTGCCTCAGCAATCCTACCCATCTGTTGGAGGACAGATTGTTGTACGGCTGTGAGACGCTGCAAGCCCCTTTCCACACTTGTAAACCCAGCCACAATGGCAGCTGTCTCAGCTTGCGTGGCAGCAAGCTGAGACTGCATGAGAGCATTCTGAGCTTCCAGTGCAGCGCTCAGATGTTGGGACACTTCCGCTTGTGCTGTAATGAAAGCTGCGACATCGCCCATCACACCCAGCATCATAGTTGGGTCCACAAGTGCTCTAATGGCATTGGCCATCATTTCCATCCTGGAAATCATGGGCTCCAAGCTCCATGCAAAGTCCTGTGCATTGTTGGAGCCGGACTCCACCATGCTCCTTGACACTGACAAGAGGCTCACTTGCAGGCCTGTGAATGCATCAAGCATTTCTGTGTGCATGCCCATCATTCTTCTGAAGGCCACCCCATCAAAGTCATCATCTGAGTCCTGTGCAGCAGAACTCGTGTGAGACCTCACCCTCCGGGGAGCTGGCACCCGAGCTAGCCTTTCCCCCTGGCCTGGCTGGAGCCAACTCGTGCCCAGTGACTCACCGCGAGCAGATTCTGCCACTATACTACCCTCTAAAGTTTGCGCAATGCCATTTTCTGATTTGGTGCCTGGGAGTGTCAGATTGAGTGACAGTGCCTCTTCTCCATCACTCTCCTCTAGTTGGTCAGGGACAGGCTGGGCTGCTGGCAGTTCTTGGGTATCTGAAAGGAGGAAGGCACAATGGTAGGGTTGTGGTGAGGGGAGGGGGGAGCAAGATGTGCATGCTTACACCATCAGCAGCTTGTACGTGAGAAGAAATTGTGCGATGAGGGGGAAGTGGGATGTGAGAAGAAGGATTAAGTATGAGCATACCGTCATCATCAATGCTTTCAACCTCGCCGCTCACCACAGCCTCAGTGACGGACCCGCCAATTATCTCCAGCACAGTCTCCTCCAGCGCAGTGAGGTTCTGCAGATGTGCCTGTCCCCCGCCTGTCTGCTGCTGCTCACACTGGTTGTGAGCCACCTTGACCTGTGACGTAAGAAAACTCACTAAGCGCTTGGTTTGAGTACAAAACAAGGCTTTAATCAACTGTTTCACAACCATGAGACTCTAGTTACATCACTAGTTCCTGGTTACAAAAACGTCCTGGGCAAGCTGGGCCCACGCCCGAGTATTTATACTCCTTGGACAGCGCCACCAGCTGGCTGCCCAGTGTTATTTCATGAGTCATTTCTTCATCAATGATAAGATTCATGACAACCTGCAAGAGAAAGGGAAGTGTGTCAATGAGTGTGGTGCAATGTGTTTGGGTGATGTACCTATCAGGGTTGAACAGCTGGCAATGTGTGCAAAGTGTGAGATGTGGGTGTGAGTCTTGCAGCAGTGGTAAGTGTGTGAGGGTGAGGTGAAACTATGATTGTGAGGTATAGAATCATAGAAATCATAGAAATTTACGATACAGAAGGAGGCCATTCGGCCCATCGTGTCTGTGCCGGCTGAAAAAGAGTATCCAGCCTAATCCCACTTTCCAGCTCTTGGTCCGTAGCCCTGTAGGTTACGGCACCTCAAGTGCATATCCAAGTACTTTTTAAATGCGATGAGGGTCTCTCCCTCTACCATCCTTTCAAGCAGTGAGTTCCAGATCCCCACCACCCTCTAATCCTTTTACCAATTACTTTAAATCTATGCCTCCTGGTTATTGACCCTTCTGCTAAGGGAAATAGGTCCTTCCTATCCACTCTACCTGGGCCCCTCATAATTTTATACACCTCAATTAGATCTCCCTGCAGCCTCCTATGTTCCCAAGATAACACCCCCAGCCTATCCAATCTTTCCTCCTAAATCTCCTCTGTACCCTCTCTGGTGCAATCACATCTTTCCTGTAATGTGGTGACCAGAACTGTACGCAGTATTCTAGCTGTGGCCTAACTAATGTTTTATACAGTTCAAGCATAATCTCCCTCCTCTTATATTCTATGCTTCAGCTAATAAAGGAAAGTATTCCATATGCCTTCTTAGCCACCTTATCTACCTGTCCTGCTCTCTTCAGGGATCTGTGGACATGCACTCCAAGGTCCCTCTGTTCCTTTACACCTCTCAGTGTCCTACCATTTACTCTGCATTCACTTGCCTTGTTAGCCCTCCCCAAATGCATTACCTCACACTTCTCCAGATTGAATTCCATTTGCTACTGTTCTGCCCACCTGACCAGTCCATTGATATCTTCCTGCAGTCTACAGCTTTCTTCCTCACTATCAACCACACAGCCAATTTTTGTATCATCTGCAAACTTCTTAATCATGCCCCCTACATTGAAGTCTAAATCCTTGCTATATATCACAAAAAGCAAGGGACCTAGTACTGAGCCCAGTGGAACCCCACTGGAAACAGCCTTCCAGTCAAAAAAACACCCGTCGACCATTACCCTTTGCTTCCTGCCACTGAGCCAATTTTGGATCCAACTTGCCACTTTCCCTTGAGCTTTTACTTTTCTGATCAGTCTGCCATGTGGGACCTTGTCAAAAACCCTTGCTAAAATCCATGCAGACTACATCAAACGTGCTATCCTCATCGACCCTCCTTGCTACCTCCTCAAAAAATTCAATCAATTAGTCAGACCTGACCTTCCCTTAACAAATCCATGTTATCTGTTCTTGATTAATCCGTGCCTTTCTAAATGATGTTTAATTCTGTCCCTCAGAACTTTTTCCAATAATTTTCCCACCATCAAGCCTGGGCTGACTGGCCTGTAATTACTCGGTCTATCCCTTTCTCCCTTTTTAAACAAGGGTACAACGTTAGCAGTCCTCCAGTCCTCCGGCACCAGTCCTGTAGCCACTGAAGATTAAAAAATGATGGTCAGAGCCTCTGCTATTTCCTCCCTTGCTTCTCTTAACAGCCTGTGATACATGTCATCCGGGCCTGGCGATTTATCTACTTTCAAAGATGCTAAACCTCATAATATTTCCTCTCTCACTATGTTTATCTCATCTCGTATTTCACACACCTCCTCCTCAACTACAATGTCTGCATCGTCCTCTCTTTTGTGAAGACGGACGCAAAGTATTCATTAGGAACCAATCCCACGTCTTCCGCCTCAACACACAGATTACCTTTATGGTTCCAAATAGGCCCGACTCTTTCTTTAGTTATCCTCTTGCTCTTTATGTATTTATAAAACATTTTGGGGTTTTCCTTGATTTTACTTGTCAATATTTTCTCATGCCCTCTCTTTGCTTTCATAATTCCCTTTTTAATTTCACCCCTGCACTTTCTATACTTCTGTAGGCTTTCTGCAGTATTAAGTTCTTGGTGTCTGACCTAAGAACATACATAAGAACATAAGAATTAGGAGCAGGAGTCGGCCATTCGGCCCCTCGAGCCTGCTCCGCCATTCAATAAGATCATGGCTGATCTGATCTTGGCCTCAACTCCACTTTTCTGCCCGCTCCCCATAACCCTGGACTCCCCTTGTAGTTTAAAAATCTGTCCATCTCAGCCTTGAATATATTCAATGATTCCGCCTCCACAGTTCTCTGGGGTAGAGAATTCCAAAGATTCACGACCCTCTGAGAGAAGAAATTCCTCCTCATCTCTGTCTTAAATGGGCGACCCCTTATTCTGAAACTATGCCCCCTAGTTCTAGATTCCCTCACGAGGGGAAACATCCTCTCAGCATCTACCCTGTCGAGCCCCCTCAGAATCTTATATGTTTCAATAAGATCACCTCTCATTCTTCTAAACTCCAATGAGTATAGGCCCAACCTGATCAACCTTTCCTCATAAGACAACCCCTTCATCCCAGGAAGCAACCTCGTGAACCTTCTCTGAACTGCCTCCTACAGTACACTCTGACCGTTCATCCTAGTCATTAATATAGATTGTTAACAGTTAAGGCCACAGCACTGATCCCTGTGGCACCTCACCAGTTACAGTTTGCCAACCCGAAAATGACCCATGTATCCCGACTCTCTGTTTTCTGTCAGTTAGCCAATCCTCTATCCAATCTAATGTATTACCCCCAACACCATGAGCTCTTATCTTATGCAGTAACCTTTTATGTGGCACCTTATCAAATGCCTTTTGGAAATCCAAATACACTACATCTACTGGTTCCCCTTTAGCCCCTGCTCGTTACATCCTCAAAGAACTCTAATCAATTTGTCAAACACGATTTACATTTCATAAAACCATGTTGACTCTGCTTGATTGTATTATGATTTTCTAAATGTCCTGCTACTACTTCCTTAATAATGGATTCCAGCATTTTCCCAATGACCGATGTTAGGCTAACTGGCCTATAGTTTCCTGCTTTCTGTCTCCATCCTTTCTTGAATAGGGGTATTACATTTGTAGTTTTCCAGTCCGCTGGGACCTTTCCAGAGTCTAGGGAATTTTGGAAGATTACAACCAATGTATCCACTATCTCTGCAGCCACTTCTTTTAAGACCCTAGGATGCAGGCCATCAGGTCCAGGGGAATTGTCAGCCTTTAGTCCCACTAGTTTGCCTAGTACTTTTTCGCTAGTGATAGTGATTGTTTTAAGTTCCTCCCTCCCTTTTGCCCCTTGATTTTCCATTATTATTGGGATGTTTTTAGTGTCTTCTACCATGAAGACCTATAAAAAATATTTGTTCAAAGTCTCTGCCATTTCCTTGCTTCCCATTATTAATTCCCCAGCCTCATCCTCTAAGGGACCAATGTTTACTTTAGCTACTCGCTTCCTTTTTATATACTTGTAGAAGCTTACTGTCTGTTTTTATATTTCTTGCTAGTTTACTCTCATAATCAATTTTCTCCATCTTTATTATTTTTTTAGTCATCCTTTGCAAGTTTCTAAAAATGTCCCAATTCTCTGCCCTACCACTAATCTTTGCAACATTGTATGCCTTTTCTTTCAATTTGATACCATCCTTAACTTCCTTAGTTAGCCACAGATGGTTCATCCTTCTTGTAGAGTCTTTTTTCTCACTGAAATATCTCCTTAAAAGTCTGCCACTGCTTCTCTAGCATCTTATCTTTTAACCTTTTTCTAAGTCCACTTTAACCTACTCTGTCTTCATACTCTTGTAATTGCCTTTATTTAAGTTTAAGACACTAGTTTCAGACCCAAGTTTCTCACCCTCAAACTGAATGTGAAATCAATCATGTTATGATCACTCTTCCCTAGAGGATCCTTCACTATGATATCATTAATTAATCCTGTCTCATTACACATTACCAGATCTAAAATAGCCTGTTCAGTGGTTGGTTCCACAACGTATTGTTCTAAGAAACTGTCCTGAATACACTCCACGAACTCGTCGTCAAGGCTACCTTTGCCAATTTGATTTGTCCAATCTAAATGAAGATTAAAATCGCCCATGATTATTGCAGTACCTTTCTTACAAGCCCCCATTATTTCTTGATTTATGCTCTGTCCTACAGTGTAGCTAATGTTAGGGGGTCTATAGACTACTCCCACTAGTGACTTCTTTCCCTTATTATTTCTTATCTCCACTCAAACTAATTCTACATCTTGATCTTCTGAGCCAAGATCATTTCTCACTACTGTACTGATCTCATCCTTTATTAATAGAGCTACCTCACCTCCTTTTCCTTTCTGCCTATCGTTCTGAAATGTCAAATGCCCCTTAATATTCAGTTCCCAGCCTTGGTCACCTTGCAACCACGTCTCTTTAATGGCTATCAGTTCATACCCTTTTCTTTCTATTTGTGCTGTCAATTCATCTATCTTGTTATGAATGCTATGTGCATTCAGATAAAGAGCCTTTAATTTTGTCTTTTTACCATTTTTCCCTATTTGCTGGGTCACTCTTAAGTTTGTATGCTCCGTCCCTTACTGTCACACTCTGTCACACTCTGGTTATCATTACTTCACCTCACTGAATTCCCTCACACACCAAGTTCCCGGATTCAGTACTCTGTAGAAGCAGTACTCCGTAGAACTGGACTCCGTGCTACTTACCTCTGTGCATTAGCAAAAGCCTCTTGTTTTTATACCAGCAGAAATTCTAAAGCCCTGAGTCAGCCAAATTGGGGGGGGGGGGGGGGGATAGTCAATACTGAGGAGGACTGCAACAAATTACAAATTACAAATTAATAAACTTGCAGAATGGGCAAATAATTGGCAAATGAAGTTCAACACAGATAAATGTGACTTATTACATTTTGGTAGGAAGAATAGGGAGGTCACTTAACACTTGGAGGGTGCGAGTCTAGGTTCATAGAATCATAGAAAGTTACAGCACGGAAGGAGGCCATTTCAGTCCATCGTGTCCGCACCAGCCAACAAAGAGCTATCCAGCCTAATCCCACTTCCCAGCTCTTGGTCCGTAGCCCTGCAGGTTACAGCATCCCAAGTGCACATCCAAGTACTTTTTAAATGTGGTTAGGGTTCCTGCCTCTACCACCCTTTCAGGCAGTGAGTTCCAGACCCCCACAACCCTCTGGGTGAAGAAATTTCCCCTCAAATCCTCTCTAAACCTTCCACCAATTACTTTAAATCTGTGCCCCCTGGTTTTTGACCCCTCTGCTAAGCAAAATAGGTCCTTTCTATCCACTTTATCTATGCCCCTCAGATGGAGGTAAGTAGCACGGAGTCCAGTTCTACGGAGTACTGCTTCTACAGAGTACTAAACTCGGGAATTTGGTAAGCGAGGGAATTTTAAGGGTTGATCTCTTTCTGAAATTTAGTTAAGTTTTGCTATTAACATTTGACATTTAACTTAATTTTAACCTTAACTTGTAGTTTCTTTCACAGTGGTAAACAAACTGCCTGGGTCTGGAACTCACTGCCTGAAAGGGTGGTAGAGGCAGGAACCCTAACCACATTTAAAAAGTACTTGGATGTGCACTTGGGATGCTGTAACCTGCAGGGCTATGGACCAAGAGCTGGGAAGTGGGATTAGGCTGGATAGCTCTTTGTTGGCCGGCGCAGACACGATGGGCCGAAATGGCCTCCTTCCGTGCTGTAACTTTCTATGATTCTATGAACCTAGACTCGCACCCTCCAAGTGATAAGTGACCTCCCTATTCAAGGAAAAAAGACCCAGCCTATCCAGTCCTTCCTCTTAGCTAAGATTCTCGACTCCCGGCAACATCCTTCTGTACCCTCTCTAGTGCAATCGCATCTTTCCTGTAATGTGGTGACCAGAGCTGCACGCAATACTCTAGCTGAGGCCTAACTAGCGTTTTATACAGTTGAAGCATAACCTAAAGTTTGGGTAGAGGAACAAAGGGATCTGGGAGTACAAATACACAAATCACTAAAAGTTGCTCCACAGATCAACAAGGCCATAAAAATAGCAAACCAAGCACTAGGGTTTATTTCTAGAGGGATAGAATTGAAAAGTAGGGAAGTTATGTTAAACCTGTATCGAACCTTGGTTAGACCACACTAGGAGTACTGCATGCAGTTCTGGTCACCATATTATAAAAAGGATATAGAGGCACTGGAGAGGGTGCAGAGAAGATTTACAAGGATGATACCAGAATTGCGAGGGTAGACATATCAGGAAAGGATCAACAGGCTGTGTCTCTTTACTCTTGAAAAAAGAAGGCTGAGGGGTGACCGAATAGAGGTCTTTAAAATTATGAAAAATGTTGATAGAGTGGATACAGAGAGAATGTTTCCACTTGTGGGGAATAGCAAAACTAGAGGCCATCAATATAAGATAGTCACCAAGAAATCCAATAGGGAATTCAGAAGAAACTTCTTTACCCAAAGAGTGGTGAGAATGTGGAACTCGCTACCACAGGGAGTGGTTGGAACGAATAATATAGATGTATTTAAGGGGAGGCTGGATAAGCATATGAGGGAGAAGGGAATCGAGGGTTACGCTGATAGATTTAGATGAGGAAAGATGAGAGGAGGCTCGAGTGGAGCATAAACACCGACATGGACTGGTTGGGCCGAATGGCCTGTTTCTGTGCCATATATCCGATGTAATTCTATGTAAGCCCCTGCTGACAGTAATTACCAGGTAGCCAGTTCTAGCTAGCCACTAATTAACTGTGCAACTGCTCCTAGCAGGTAGCTTGTTTACCACTTTGAAAGAAACTACAAGTTAAGGTTAAAGTTAAGTTAAATGCCAAATGTTAAATGTAAAACTTAACTAAATTTTAAAAAGGGATCAACCCTTAAAATTCTCTCACTTACCAAATTCCCGAGTTTAGTACTCTGTAGAAGCAGTACTCCATAGAACTGGACTCCGTGCTACTTACCTCCATCTGACTTAGGTACAATAACAATGGGTGTAGCCCAATTACTCAGATCTACCTTAGAGATAATGTTCTCAGCTTCTAGTCTTTGGAGTTTTTGCTCAACTTTCTCCTTGAGTGCGTATGGCATGGGACGTGGCTTGCAGTAAACTGGTCTTGCGTCCTTCTGCACTCTGACACTCGACTTGAAGTCTTGGATCGGACTGCTGGTTTCACTGGACACCATCGGATACTGCTTGATGACATCATCTTTCGATGCAAATTTTGCTTTCACATGAGAAATCTCACTCCAATCCAGCTTCAGTGATCCCAACCAATTTCTACCTATCAAGGCAGGCTTGTCTCCTGCCACCTCTATGAGAGGCAAGCTCTGACACTGATCCTTGCATTTCACTGGTATGGTGACACTTCCTACTACAGGGATTTGCTCTCCTGAGTAGCCTCGCAGCTTCGATTTCTCTAGTCGATAATCACGCAACTTGTCGCGATATAGTGATTCCGGTACAACGCTCACCGATGCACCAGTGTCGATTTCCATGGGTTTCCTGGTTCATGCGACATCTAATTGGATGATAATATTTCGCGAATCGCTGTTAGATACCTTCGTGCTCCTGATGACGTGAATCTCCAGAAACTCCTCGTCCTGCTGCTTCTCTTCAACGGTACGTAGTGTCTGGTGATTTCTACTTCTAGCATTGCCAGTCGGTTTACTCTTCTGTCGGCACGCCTTCGCAAGATGCCCAGTTTTCTTGCAGTAGAAACACTCTGCCTTCACATATGGACAGCTTTGAGCGATGTGTTGTCCCGGGCAGCGATAGCACGACTTCAATGCATAGAGTCATAGGGGGAGAAATTCGGCATCGCCCCGTTTGGGGCGCAATTATCGGCCGGGCGCAAAGTTTAGCGCCTGGTGCAAATTATCGCCTCCGACTGCAAACTTGGCTTCCATCGCCCCTGGAGATGATTGGAGCGCTAAATCAGGCGCTACACACCTCTCTTAAGGTGCTAACGCCGAGGAGCGAGGCACTACCTCAGAGTGCCTGCGAAGCTCATGTGATGTCAGTCAGCAATGGAACACAGACACACTGGCGCCGGCCAGTTCTTAAAGGGGAGGGCCGATCTTGCTCTCCATCCACACCCTGCTCATTGCAGCCTTGAATCTCGGCCTGGAGAGACCTGTACATCAAATCTGCTGGAAAGAACAATGGAGAGGCCCAGGGAAAGAGCTCAGAGTGCAGCCCCCACAGTCTCTTCTAAATCGATACAAGGAAGGGCAAATCAAAAAGAACCTGCAAAGTGCTGCTCAGTACCCAAAACTCCTTCACCCAGCATTGAATCTCTCCAGAAGTCTCTCTCTCTCAGAATGCGTGGTGCAAAAATGTCGCCAACAAAAAAAGGTACAAAGCGGCCTCCTTTAAATAGCGCTCCCCCAGTCCCTTCCTGACTGCAAAATGTTCCCCTCAACCTGTCGTTGCTAGCGGCAGGCGGTAAGGCAGGAGGCACCACTCAATATCCGGTCTGGGGCACTACCGGGGTGTTGCACGTTCGACTGACGTCACGATCTGTGGGCGCAGGAGATCGTGGTGGTAGTGTTTAGCCCTGCCGCAAAATGTCTGGTCAATTTCGTGAGCGGCGCAAACATCACCGCGCCCGGGCGCAAGCTGCTTTGTGCCCCATTAGTGCCCTCTTAGGCACTAAGCAAACCAAATTTTTCCCCCATAGAGTCATAGAGTCATAACAACACAGGAGGAGGCCATTTGGCCCATCGAGTCCGTGCCGGCTCTCTGCAGAGCAATCCAGTTAGTCCCATTCCCCTGCTCTATCCCTGTAGCCCTGCAAGTTTATTTCCCTCAAGTGCCTATCCAGTCTTCCCTTGAAAACATTGAGTGTCTCCGCTTCCACCACTTACATCAGCAGCGAGTTCCAGGTCCTCACTTGCTGCGTAAAATAGTTTTTCCTCACATCCCCCCTGTATCTCTTGCCCAAAACCTTAAATCTGTGTCCCCTAGTCCTTGTACCATCACCTAGTGGGAACAGCCTTTCCCCAACTAGCCTATGCAAACCCGTCATAATCTTGTACACCTCTATCAAATCACCCCTCAACCTCCTTTGCTCTAATGAAAACAAATCCAGCTTCTCCAACCTGTCCTTGTAGCGAAGATCCCCCATCCCCGGAACCGTTCTGGTAAATCTCCTCTGCACCCTCTCAAGGGCCTTCACATCTTCCCTAAAGTGTGGTGACCAGAACTGGACGCAATACTCCAGTTGTGTCAGCTGTGGCTCAGTGGCTAGCACTCTCTAGGTGGGAGGGGCTAGGAGTGAGCAGGTGCTGCTGGTTGCCTGATTGCTGCAGGGAGTTGGAGTGAGTTTGTAAAAAGTTGGTGTTTTTTTTTTTCAGGTTTTAGGGCTTTTTTGGCCCATAAACAACAGCCAGTTGGCTGCTGAGGGGTCCGGAGTGCCGGGTCCCTCAGAGGACAGTGTTCCCAAGATGAATTTAATTAGGGGAGAAACTGTGGTTGGAAGGGAAAGAAAAAGGCCCAAAGATTTGGGCCAGGACCCCAGGAGGTTTGGAAAAGAAAACAGAGTGTTGGTTCAGTGCGAGGATAAGGAGATACGAGCTTGGGATATTATCCAAGCGGTACATGAGGACTGTGGTGAGGGAAGCTGCTTTGCCTGCTGACCAAAGCCGAATGTTGGGTTCGAGGTGACGGTCAGTGGCCGAGAGGAGGTGGAAAGACTTTTACTTAGTTTGAAAGTTGCCGATAAGTTCTTGGAGGTATCTCTGCTATATTCAGAAGAGGTGGTGGTCTGATTCTTAAACTTGCCCGTTTATATTGAAGACGATGTGCTAATCAAAAAGTTGGAGTCGTGGGACATTAAAATTTGCTCAGCAATAAAGAGGAGATACTATCCAGGAACACAAGTAGCAGATGGAACCCATTACATAAAGGTGCAGTTCCCAGAGGGGGTGAGGTCATTACCGTACAGCATGAAATTCAAGACAATGGAAGGAGTGCAGTACTTCCGAGTACTGCATGATAACCAAGTGAAGGTTTGTTATTATTGTCTTGGACACGACCACCTTGTAAGAAACTGTCCAGACTTGTACTGTTATAATTGCAGTGAGTCTGGACACATCGCTCGGAGCTGCAAGGCAGAGAGTTGTGGGGTGTGTCACAAAGGTCCCACCCACCATGAGTGTGAGGCAGAAGGAAGCTCTATGAGTGACGAGGAGATGGGAAAAGGAGCAGGAGGTGTGAGTGGAATGGCCGGAGGAAGACATAGCTGGTAAATTGAAGGAGAAAAGAACACAGGAAGAGGCAGAAAATTGCGGAGGATGGAGATGGTGGAAAACACACCAAGTTCAGTGGAAAAGAACAAAGCAGCAGAGGGCAGCAAGGGTCGAGTGCAGACTTGAGCCTTAATATGGTTCAGCTCTCCCTAAAGAATCTGGTGTCCGTGGGGGGAGAGGAGGCGGGAGCGAGGTGCGTGGTAAATATAAGTACTCCAAAGAAAGATGGGGAGTCGGACATCTCGGTGAGCAGGAGGGGGCAAGACAAGGAGAGGGTGCAAGAGGCAGGAGCCTTAAAGGGGCAGCAGGATGGGAGCGGCGAGACAAAGACGACAGAAGGGAGCAATATAGGTGCGCCATTGTCCCAGAGAGAGAAGGATCAGGGTGCACGGGTCAGAGGTGGAGATGAGGTCGAAGGGAGCGGCACTGTTGGAGAAACCACAATAGCAGGGAGACTCTCTATGGGAGATGATGTATCTGACGGGGAGCAGGATTATGTATCTGATGGGGCGCAGGCACAGAGGGTTACAGAAGAGCTTGAGAGTGAGGAATTAGAGAGGGACAGAGGCATGGAAGTGGGGGGTAGGGTGGCATCATGTGGAAAGGGAAAGGTTAGTGAGGGGCAGAAGGAGGGAGAAGGGGCAGCTCCTTGGCCCAAACTTAATGCAAGGAAGAGGCTGAAACAGCAGGGAAGGTTCAAACAGGAGGTGAAAAAGAGTCGGAGGCTGCAGGAAAAAGCAACAGCTGGCCGAAAAGTTGGGAAGGAGCATGAGAGGAGGGAAGGGCCAGAGATTAAATGATGGGGAGATTATCAGGCATACTTCCCTTCTTCGGAGCCATGATTACATTGGTCTCGATTAATGTGAACGACTGAGGGGTGAGAAGAAATTGCAGCAGTTGTTGCAGGGTTTTAAAAGCACGGGCTTGTTGTGTCTGCAAGAAACCCTTTGGGATGAGGATATCCTAGAAAGTGTTCAGAAGGTTTGGAAGGAAGAGGTGTTTGCAAGTTGTGCAAACAATAACCGTAGAGGGGTGGCTGTTCTGGTGAGTCTGTCCATAAAAGAGAACGTTACCTTGGTGGACAAGGACACTGAGGGGAGATTTTTACGGTTAAGGGTAAAAATGAAGGAATTTAATTGCGATCTCTTTAATATCTATGCACCGAACGACCATTGCAAGCATCGCGAGTTTTTTCGGGGGTTATTCACTGAAGTGGCAGAGGTGGAAAATCCTTGTATAGTGGGGGATTTTAATATATTTTTATCTCGGATGGACATTTCAGCCCAGATGACCTTTACGGATGATAACTCCAGAGGGATGATTGTAAAAATGATGGCAAATTTAAATTTGAGAGACTTATGGAGGGACCGGAACCCCATAAAAAAGGAGTTCTCCAGAACAGGTTGGGTGGGTGATGTTTTAAAACAGAGCCGAATAGATTTTGTGTTAATGCAGGAAGGGTTAAGTTCTGAGGTGATGGAGATTTATTATAAAAAGTATTTTTTAGTGACCACTCGGCTTTGGTTCTTAGAATTAGGAACAGCAGAGTTAAGATCGGTTCAGGGCTGTGGATTTTAAACAATCAAGATCGGTTCAGGGCTGTGGATTTTAAACAATCAAGATCGGTTCAGGGCTGTGGATTTTAAACAATCAATACCTGAAAGATATTGCTTATAAAGAAGGGATTTTAAATATAATAAAGAATGCTCGGAAGGAACCTTTGTTCTTGAAAGAAAGAAGAGTTTGGTGGGACAATTTCAAATATGAGGTAAAAGTTTTTTTGGTACGTTATGCGAAAAAGATAGCGGCAGCTGACCGGCGTCGAGAAGAGAATATGAACAAAAGGTTTATGGATGTCTGTAAAGCAGTTGACGGAGGGGATAAGGGAGCTGAGACTAAGTTCCGGGTGCTAAAGGAAGAGTGGGAATTATTGCAAGCTGAAAAATGCAAGGGGCCATTCTCCGTGCAAAGGCTAGAGATGCATTGGAGGGCGAAAGATGCACTAGATATTTTCTAGAGCAAGAGAAGCTGCGACAGAGGTTATCATTAATTGGAGAGTTGAAGGTTGGGGAGAAGATCATTCATGAAAGTGGGGAGATTTTAGAGGCGGCTAGCAGCTTTTATCAAGAGTTATATACAAAAGAAGACATTTCCAATGTGGCGATGGAGAAGGTTAGTGCTTTTATTGAAGAGGGTTTAAAGGAGGATGAGAGAAGCATGTGTGACAAAGAAGTACGATTAGCGGAAATAAAAGTAGCAATAAGTGGAATGAAGGGGGGGGGGCGGAAAGCCCAGGGTCCGATGGACTAAGTGCAGAATTATATAAAGAATTTTTCGAGATTTTAAGTCCATTGCTCTTAAGGAAATTAAAATTGAGGGAAGCCTGGCCCCATCTATGAGGAAATGTGTCATAAGCTTAGCTTATTAAAATAAAGGGGCTAGAAGGGATCTGAAGAATTGGAGGCCCATCACATTATTAAATGTGGATTATAAGATCTTGGCGAGGGTTGTGGCAAATCGTATGAAGGAGGTGTTGCCGCAGATAGTTTTGCCCTCTCAGTCCTATGGAGTCATAGGCCGGGACATCGCAGACTCTGTGGTCTCAATCCGAGATGCGATAGAGCTCATGGAAGAGAGTGGGAGGGAGGCTTATGTATTAAAGATAGATCAAGAGAAAGCCTTTGATAGGGTCTCTCATGAGTTTTTATTGAAGGTTTTGGAAGCATTTGGTTTCGAGAAAAATTTCATTGAATGGATAAGGATTTTTTATTCAAACATATTTAGCTGTGTTAGGAAGCAAACATTACGACAAACATGCAAAGATGCTACCAGAATTGCTGAATGGGCAATCAGTGCATATGCAAGACCCGGTGTTGAAAACCTGGAATCCAGCCAAGGTCATTGGAAAAGCTGATACTCCAAGATCCAACTTCGTAGAGACCGAACCTGGTAACCAATACAGACGGAACAGACTCCACATCAGACCTTCACCTGAACTGGTTAAGCAGCAGACAACATCAGCAACGTTGACAACACCAGCTACCACAAGCAGTACGATGCCAGAAACAAGCGCCACAAATCAAACAACCATGAGCATGCACACTCCAACTCCAAGCGTGACAGCAACAACAACAAGAAGAGCGGAACACACTAAAACACAGCAGAGAGGAGTGGTCACCACCAAATCCACAAGATGGAGGGACAACATCCAACCACCTGAGCAACATCGCGAATAAGTAAAGAAAACTCACGATTCTTTGTATTTGATAATAATAGTTTAGATATAATTTTTTTAATTAAATTAAATTTCATGTTTTAGTTTTTTGAGAAAGAGGGATGTTATATCGTTATATTATTACATCGTTAAATGGAACTACTTGTTACATCGTTATATGGAATTACTTTGGTTAGTGTATTTATATTGCTATGTGGCACACTGTAAAGGGCAGTGCGCAGTGCAAGGTCGGACATCTTATATCACTCCGCACCATGCGGCAGCAACATCATAAAAGCTAGAATACAACTGAGTAAAAGCGGTAAACTAAAATGAGTTAAAAGTGTCTGTATTATGTTACGTCCGTGTAATAATAAGAAAAGGACTGCAGAGAACGGTACAACAGGTGTTTACTTAACGTGGTTCAAACTGCAACTGAAACAACAGATTACTACTCAGCGTTATATACAGGTGTGGTCACTGCCGGTACTACAGTATACATGAGCTGTAGAAAGTAGTTCCCCCCTTAAAGGTACATACATTACAATTCCTCCCCTTTTAGATTAACAGTACCATAACACTCATTTAACAATTAAATATCAAATTAATTAAAATTAACACTTTTAACATGCAACATTAGCTGAAAATAGTCTATTTATAAATTCAGTCTTTGGGGAGGCTTCCTGATCCTTTCTGGATAGCGCCTTTCCTGAGTGTCTTGCTCTTGGTGCGGAGGCGATTCTGGCCCCCTGTCGTCGGTTGGTTCATCAGCTCCCGATGCTACTGTTTCTGGGGTAGATGCTACCTGTACGTCGGGTTCATCACCAGGTACGTATGGGCGAGGCATGGTGTTGACTTGTTCCTGTGACTCTAGGATCTGGTCAGCATGGCATCTCACGAGGCTCTCCCCAACGTCCACTGTGTACATTAGTGGGCCCTGCCGTGTGCATATCGTTCCTGGCTGCCATTTTTCTGTTCGGTAGTCGCGGGCCAAGACTGGTTGCCCTACATTGAAGGTCCTTGTTGGCTTCTCATGGATGTGCTGGAATTGCTTACTCTCAACATCTCTTCGTACGTTTGGTCTGCGCAAATCCAGGCGAGATCTTAACCTTCGGTTAAAGAACATCATGGCTGGGGCCTGGTTGGTGACTGCATGTGTCGCATTCCAGTAGGCGAACAGGAAATTGTCCACCTTGTGCTGCAGCGGAATGTTGTCATTGTACATAGCCTTTATTGCCTTCTTAAAGGTTTGTACGAACCTCTCAGCCAACCCATTTGTGGCTGGATGATACGGGGCGGATGTGTAATGCCTTACCCCATTCTTTTTCAAGAACCTCCGGAACTCTTCGGACACAAACTGTGGTCCGTTGTCGGAGCAAATCTGTTCTGACAAGCCATTCCTGGCAAAAATGGTCCGTAGGACTGCAATAGTTTTCTCCGTGGTGGTGGAGGACATTTTGATGACCTCAGGCCATTTCGAGTGCACATCCACAGCTATTAAAAACATTGAGTCCATGAATGGACCAGCAAAATCAATATGCACCCGTTGCCATGGAGATGAGGGCCACTCCCATGGGTGTAGAGGGGTCTGTGGTGGTGCATTTTGGACTTTCTGGCATCCTGAGCAGCTCTTGGTCAGGTCCTTGATTTGTTTATCAATTCCTGGCCACCACACATAAGCCCTGGCTAGGCTTTTCATTTTTACCCCTCCCAGATGACCCTCATGAAGCTCATTGAGCACTCTCTCCCTTAACTTGGGTGGAATTACCACTCGGGATCCACACATCAAGGTCCCCCGGCACACTGACAGCTGTTCTCTCCTTGTCGAGAATGCTGGCAGCAGTGAGTCGCCATATGCTGGCCATCCCTTCACCGTCAAATCATATACCCGAGACAGTGTCGGGTCATTTCGGGTTTCCTTTTCGATACAAGCGTTAGTTACCGGTAGGTATTCAACTATAGTTGAATGGAATATTTCGACAGGATCCACTGCTGGTGCTTCCTCCGCAGTAGGCAGTGGCAGGCGTGATAGCCCATCAGCATTTCCATGCTGTTTCGTGCCCTTATATTCAATCTCATAGTGGTGCGCCCCTAGAAAAAGTGACCATCTTTGTAGTCGTTGCGCAGTCATCACCGGAACGCCCTTCTTCGGATTAAAAATGGAGATAAGAGGCTGGTGATCAGTCAGCAAGGTGAATTTCTGCCCGTGCAGATAGTGATTGAACTTTTTCACTCCCCACACTAGGCTGAGTGCCTCCCTGTCAATCTGGGTGGTGTTACGCTCGGCTGAGGTTAGTGATCGTGACGCAAAGGCTATTGGCCTCTCTGAGCCGTCCGAGAATTTGTGCGACAGCACCGCTCCAATGCCATAGGGTGACGCATCACATGCCAACCGAATTGGTAATGCTGGGTTGTAATGGGCCAATATCTCTTTCTATGTGATTAGTGTTTTGCTCTTCTGGAAAGCTCGTCTACATTCGTCATTCCACTTCCGTGGCACCCCAGTTTGCAGTAGGGTGTTCAGTGGGTGTAGTATTGTAGACAAATTTGGCAAGAACTTATGGTAGTAGTTTACCAGCCTGAGGAACGACCTCAGTTGTGACACATTTTCGGGTGCTGGAGCCTTGACTAGTGCCTCAATCTTCTCTGGGGACTTATGTAACTCCTCTTTATCGATAACGTGGCCACAATACGAGATCTGTTTTCTAAAAAACTCGCATTTGGGGCGGTTAGCTCGGAGCCCATATTCCTGCAATCTAGTGAGCACCTGCTCCAGGTTGGCAAGGTGATCACTGTCATTTTCGCCCGTGACCAGGATGTCATCCAAATAACACTGGGTCCCTGGGATCCCTTGCAGGACTTGTTCCATTGCCCTCTGCCAAATAGCCGTAGCTGATGCTACCCTGAATACCAGCCGGTTGTATTGGTAGAGACCTTTATGGGTGTTGATTGTGAGGTATTTTTTTGATGCTTCTTCTACCTCCATTTGCAGATACGCCTGGGCCAGATCAATCTTAGTGAAGCGTTTCCCTCCAGATAGCAAGGCGAAAATATCTTCAATCCACGGAAGTGGATATTGTACGGTGTGAAGGACCGGGTTCACTGTTACCTTAAAATCCCCACAGATGCGAACCTTCCTTGGTTCCCCAGGCGTGCTGCTCAATGACTTTTTCACACAGGGACGATGGGTATAGCCCACTCGCTCCAGTCTACCTTGGACAGTACACCTGAACGTTCCAGACTCTCCAGCTCTGCTTCGATGGCTGGGCGGATCGCATAAGGTACCGGTCTGGCCTTAAAAAATTTTGGGCTTGCGTTTTCTTCAATTTTAATCATCGCTGTCATGCCTTTTAGTGTTCCGAGTCCTTGCTGGAACACTTCTTTCGCGTCAGTTAGGATCTTTGACAGTCGCCCAGGTGTGATGTCGTCATCCTTGTTGTCAGCCACAGTCAGTGCCTGTATGGAATGCCAATCCAGTTGTATTTTCCGGATCCATTCATGTCCCAGTAATGGTGGTCCTCCATCTTGCAATACATACAGGTCTAGTTTTGGTGTTTCCTTACCGTTATATATAATGGTCACCCTTATTTTTCCTTTGGGGTAGACTTTTTGCCCCGTGTACGTCTTCAAAATAATTTTTGTGTCTCTCAAGGGTATGTGTGAGAATAGCCGCTCATAGTCCTGTCAGTTTATGACTGTTAGAGCTGATCCTGTGTCCAATTCCATCTTTACCTGGACTCCTGCTATCTTGCGAGTGACCCAAATGGTTCGGTGATCCTCCATTGTGATCACATTATGAAGTTTCAGACAACTCAGTTCCCTGCTTTCGGAGTCGTTATCACTCTTTTGTTCGTCTGAACTATTCTCCGTTATCTTATGTACCTTCTTGTACTTCCCTTTGGTCGGTTTCTTATTGCTGGTTTTCTTTCCCAACCTGCAGACTCGTGCTATGTGTCCTACTTTTCCACACTGTCTGCACACTTTGTCCTTGAACCAGCAATCATTATGGTCGTGTGTTCTGCCGCAGCGATAGCACTTCACTGTTCCATATGACATTTCATTTGTGCCATATTCTTGCGGTCTCCGTTGTATCTCTGCAGCGTCCCGTGCTGCTGCTTCGTGTGATACTGCAATGCTGAAAGCCTTGTCCAGCGTAAGATCCTTTTCTGATAGAAGCCGTTTCTGGGTCCCTTCACTTTGAAGCCCACACACAAACTTGTCCCTTAAAGTATCTGCTAGTCCTGTTCCAAACTGGCAGTGTTTCGATAGCTTGCGCAGTTCTATTAAATACTCAGCATTACTTTCATCTTTATGCTGGTTCCTTTTGTGAAACTTAAATCTTTCTGCTATCAGCAGCGGTGTGGAGTTTAAGTGGTCCTGTAGGATTGACACTATGTTTTCAAAATCCTTTTCTACTGGCTTCTCTGGGGTTACTAGGTTTTGTAGTAAGCCATACGTTTTTGCACCCATTGAATTCAACAATACCAGCGCTTTCTTGTCATCTGGCACTTCATTCGCCAT
This sequence comes from Somniosus microcephalus, assembly GCF_052327205.1. Taxonomy (NCBI): domain Eukaryota; kingdom Metazoa; phylum Chordata; class Chondrichthyes; order Squaliformes; family Somniosidae; genus Somniosus; species Somniosus microcephalus. Next base: position 10,455,843 of record NC_141008.1, read on the forward strand.
GCAGTATACTTCTATGCATTCGACATATGTCGTCCAATCTTCGACTTCATTGTCGAACGCTGTTATACTGCCACTCTTCGGCATTTTTGGGTGTGGTTAGATTGGCTTAAAATGGCGTCTCCTGCGCTTTCCTTTCTTCCCCGCTGCGGCTTAAAATGGCGTCTCCCGCGCTGCTGCCATCGCCGCTCTCGGCGGTCCTCGTGGCAATTGGTGACGCCCTGTGGGTTTCGCGCGCTGCTCCTGCGCTGCTGCCAACGCCGCTCTCTGCGGTCCTCGTGGCAATGGCAGCGCCTCGCGTTTTCCTGCGCGCCTCTCTCCCCCGTTGACGCTGCTCGGCCCTTGAACACCGGCTGCGCTCTGCTCTCTCTCGCCTCTCTCCCCCGTTGACGCTGCTCGGCCCTTGAACACCGGCTGCGCTCTGCTCTCTTTCGTCTCTCTCCTCCGTTGACGCTGCTCGGCCCTTGAACACCGGCTGCGCTCTGCTCTCTCTCGCCTCTCTCCCCCGTTGACGCCGCTCGGTCCTGAACACCGGCTGCGCCCTGTGCGCTCTGCCCTCTCTCTCTCCCCCGTCGACGCTGTTCGGCCTTTTTCTGTGCTGCTCGGTCGGCTCTAGCCTGTCGCTCTCCGGGAAGGGTCTGCGCAGTACCTGTTGCCAGCCCATTTCGCTGGACCACCGTGACTGGAAAACCAAGCCTGGCTCTCGAAAGCCTCCCCTGCGATGCTCAAATCTCCGCTGGATGACTGGGCGGTTGCCCGTGGTCAACGCCCGTGCTTCTGGACTCGACCTTCTTCCACTGTTCTCCAGGAACGAATCCCTGGGAGGTGATGCAGAGTTGCAGGTAGGTTCGAACTTGCTCGTCGCCACTGTTACGTCCGTGTAATAATAAGAAAAGGACTGCAGAGAACAGTACAACAGGTGTTTACTCAACATGGTTCAAACTGCAACTGAAACAACAGATTACTACTCAGCGTTATATACAGGTGTGGTCACTGCCGGTACTACAGTATACATGAGCTGTAGAAAGTAGTTCCCCCCTTAAAGGTACATACATTACATATTACATAGTAATAAGAACACAAGGAGACACAACAACCACCACCTCCAGTTTCCCCTCCAAGTCACACACCATCCTGACTTAGAAGTATATCTCCGATCCTTCATCGTAGCTGGGTCAAAATCCTGGAACTCCCTCCCTAACAGCACTGTGGGAGCACCTTCACCACACGGACTGCAGCGGTTCAAGAAGGTGGCTCACCTTCTCCAGGGCAATTAGGGATGGGCAATAAATGCTGGCCTTGCCAGCGATGCACACATCCCATAAGAACGAATATTTAAAAAAAATGCTGATAATGGGGGACTGGCTTGCTGGCAGTTCTTAGGTATCTGAAAGCAGAAAGACACAAGGGTCGGGTTGTTGTGAGGGGAAGGGGCGAAAGCAAGATATCCATGCACACACCATCAGCAGCTTGTAAGTGAGAAGAGATTATGGATTGAGGGGAAAGTCGGATCTGAGAAGAGGATTAGGTATGACCATACCATCATCATCATCAGCGGTTTCAACTTCTCCGCTGGCCACGGACTCCATCGCTGTCCTGCCAATGATTTCAAGCACGGATTCCTCCAGGTCCATCAGGTTCTCTATTGTGGCTTGGCCGCCTCCTGTCTGTTGTTGCTTCCTCCTGTTATGTGCCACCTTGGCCTACAAGAGGAAGGGAAGTGTCTCAGTGAGTGTCGTGCAAGGTGATGTGGGTGATGTGCCTGCCACAGCTGAATAGCTGTCAGGTTGTGCAAGGTGTGAGATGTGGGTGTGAGAGTTGCAGCAGTGGTAAGTGTGTGAGGGTGAAGTGAAGCCATGATTGTGAGGTATGAGTGGTGATTGCTAAAGATTGACTTAGAAGTATATTGCCGATCCTTCATCGTCGCTGGGTCAAAATCCTGGAACTCCCTCCCTAACAGCACTGTGGGAGTACCTTCACCACACGGACTGCAGCGGTTCAAGAAGGCAGCTCACCACCACCTTCTCAAGGGCATTAGGGATGGGCAATAAATGCTGGCCTTGCCAGTGACGCCCAGATCGCATAAGCGAATAAAAATAAAATTCTGACTTTGTGCCATGGTGTAAAATGTGAGATAGCGAGTCGGCAGCTCATTTCACATCTCTCCCCATTTTTATTTTCTTTGAATTTGACAACATCTCGCAAAGTCAAACCCACCCCCACTGTGTCTAACTCCCTCCTGGTGGATGTGTGTAAATGATGGAATAATGATCGCTTGATGTCACCTGCCCACAACCCTGGCAATCTCTGTCTGTCTTGTGCCCAGCATTATAACAGCAGGTGTGGGTCGTCACACAAATGAGTGAAATACTGGAGCTGTGAACCGGCCTGGCAAGGGTTCCAAACTCTCACGCTTTGGACAGGAGTCTCCCGGAATGGGGGATTGGTCTCCCGGGCAACTTCCTGCTGGCAACTCGGGAGAAATGGTCCTTGTATGCACGGTTCATGCACACGCAGTCCGCACAGGCTATCGTGGCTTGCAACCAAACCCCATTGTCCGAGACCTGCTGGTCTCTCCCCACAATTCAAAAACACACTGCTTCACTGCTGATTGTAAGGATGATGGCATCGGGGCCAACAAACACAAACAGGAGAAAGAGAAACAAAAACTGGGGGAGAGAGAGACACAAACTGGGGGAGAGAGAGAGAGAGAGAGAGAACAACACAAACTGGGGAGAGAGAGAGAAACACAAACTGGGGAGAGAGAGAGAGAGAGAGAGAACAACACAAACTGGGGAGAGAGAGAGAGAGAAACACAAACTGGGGAGAAAGAGAGAAACACAAACTGGGGAGAGAGAGCAAGAAACACAAACTGGGGAGAGAGAGAGAAACACAAACTGGGGAGAAAGAGAGAGAAACACAAACTGGGGGAGGGAGAGAGAGAAACAAACTGGGGAGAGAGAGAAACACAAACTGGGGAGAGAGAGAGAGAGAACAACACAAACTGGGGAGGGAGAGAGAGAGAAACACAAACTGGGGGAGAGAGAGAGAAACACAAACTGGGGAGAGAGAGAGAAACACAAACTGGGGTGTAATGTTATCTTAATAACGTAATTACGAGTCTCACAAGCAGTTGTAGAGGAGTGCCATTTATTCAGTCCTGACCCTGTGTCTCTAGTACAGTATCTGCAGCATGGCCAAGATGGCGTCGGATCCCGATTCCGAATATGACATCAGCCGTCAACCAGCTGTCAATCAAACCCTGCTGTCTTTACGACAGCTACGGTTATCAGTACATCTTCCCCCTTCAATGAAGACATAACACAATAACAACATAACATAACATAACACATAGAACACTTGCTAACATCATATAGAACCAGTCAGTGTAACTACACCGTTGAACTAATTGCAGGTAGGTATAAACCTTACCCACACCCAGGAGTCCATTAACTGTTTACAGTCTTATCAATCCCTGTCTACAGGTCAAGTTTAACTACAGGCTTTCTGGTGCGCTGTGACCTGCGTGGCTGAACGGGTGTTTGCTGAACCACCCCAGTTGTACCACACAGGTCCCTTGTCACATTATCACTATTGTGTCCTTCTTCACTTTGTGGCATTTCCCTCATTTCGTCTCTTTGTGGCATTTCCCTCATCTCGTCATCCTCTCTGTCCTCCTGAGGCTGAAAGGTCTCTGTGGTTTTCAGTAGGTGCCTCCTGTTTCTGCGAAACACGTTGCCGTTCTCTGTCATGACACTGTATGACCTGGGGGCGACCTGTTGTAGAACGGTGGCTCTTGTAGGCCATGACTCAGGCCCTTCAATGCGAACTATACCCTTCTCCTGTAGAGGCACTAGTGTAGTGGCTGTGCAGTCATGAAGTGTTTTTTGTTTCTGTTGTAGTTTCCGAGCCTTGTCTGCCCACACCTCATCTCTGTGGTCAGGTGTGACATAACTGGGAAGTCGTGTACAGATTTTCCGACCCAGTAAGAGCTCAGCTGGAGACTTGCCACTTGCTAGCGGGCCCGCCCTGTACGACATCAGGGCCAGATATGGGTCAGTGTTGCTGTGTGCTGCTTTCAATTGTCAATTCAATTCAATTCAATTCAAATCGCTTTATTGGCATGACAAGTTACATCTTATGCTGCCAAAGCATCGAAAAACATTCATGTTTGTTCACAAAAATACAGATCTATCCATACAGTGTATAAACAGATATATCCCTGAGTGTATAAATAAACTTTCATATAATTTATATATACTCTTTTCTTATATTTAGTGGTTGTCCCTCTGTTTATGGCAAGCTGTAACATAGTGTGCCGCTAGTGTTACACAATTTCTCTCTTCCCCTAGTAGGTATGGGAGTTTTTGGTCGTCATTCAGATTTCTGAAATCCGGGCATATTTTTGTGAATTTTGGGTAGAAATTCTCCCTTATGCCCTGATATTTTCTACAAGCTGTGAGGAAGTGCATCTCTGTCTCCACCACTCCCTGACTGCAGTGAGAGCATATCCTGTCCTCTCTTGGTAGCCGGGTCTGCCTGTGTCTGCCTTTTTCGATCGCCAGGTTATGTTCACTAAGTCTGTACATTGTCAAAGTTTTTCTCAGTTTGCTATCCTTTACCATGGTCAGGTAATCAGCCATGTTGTATTGGCTGTTTAGGGCCAAGTAGCAATTGAGTTTGCTTTGGGTTTTTGTTGTTTCTGCCCAATATGACAGATATTTTTCCTTTTGCTTAGCGACGATTGTGTTGGGTCGAATTCTTTGTGTTACGCTGTCACTGGCCTGGGGCTGGTTATTGTTAGTAGTGTTAGTAGTTACTTCACTGAGTCCCCGGACTAGTTGACTGAGGGTATTCTTCTTTATGGTCCTCTCTTGGCATTTCAGGGCTTCGTAATGATAGCATTGGGGGTTGCTCATTTCTAGGTGTTTCCAAAATTTGGTGGCTCTTTTTTGGATAGTGATTATTAATGGATATTGGCCTAGTTCTGCCCTGCATGCATTGTTTACGGTTTTCCTTTGAGTTCGGAGGATACTTTTACAGAATTCTGCATGTAGGATCTCAATTGGGTGTTTGTCCCATTTTGCAAATTCTTGTTGTGTTAGCGGTCCCCACACCTCACTGCCATAGAGTGCAATTGGTTCAATTACTGATTTGAAAATTTTGAGCCAAATGCTAATTGGGATTTCTATTTGGATTGATTTTTTAATGGCATAGAAAGCCCTTCTTGCTTTCTCTTTCAGTTCATTCACAGCCAGTTTGAAATTTCCCGTAGAACTGATTTTTAAGCCCAAGTATGTGTAGTTAGTGGTTTGTTCAATTTTGGTTGTTCCTAGTGTGAAATTTATTTTGGGTCCCTGATGTCTGGATCTTTGCTGGAACACAAGGACTTTGTTTTTTTGGGGATTTATTGTCAGGGCCCAAGTCTGGCAGTACGACTCTAGCAGATCCAGGTTCTGCTGTAGACCCTCCTTAGTTGGTGACAGCAGAACCAGGTCGTCTGCATAGAGGAGGAATTTAACCTTGGATTCATATAGGGTGAGGCCAGGTGCAGTAGATTGTTCAAGTAGTTTTGCCAATTCATTTATGTAAATATTAAAGAGTGTCGGTGAGATTGGCGAGCCCTGCGTCACCCCCCGCCCCTATGGGAAGTATTTTGTTTGTTTGTCTCCAATTTTAACTGCACATTTGTTGTTTGTATACATTGATTTAATTACATCATATGTTTTTCCCCCTACCCCGCTTTCGATAAGTTTCAGGAATAAACCGTCATGCCAGATGGAATTGAAAGCCTTCTGGAAATCTGTAAAGCATGCGTAGATTTTGCTTTTGTTTTGATGAACGTGTTTGTCAATTAGGGTCTGTAGGGTGAAGATATGATCTGATGTTCTATAGTTTGGCAGGAATCCAATTTGGCTTTTACTCAAGACATTGTGCTCCTCAAGGAAGTTTATAAGTCTTTTGTTTATGATACTACAGAATACCTTCCCCAGGTTACTCTTTACACAGATGCCTCGATAGTTATTTGGGTCGGCTTTGTCCCCACTTTTGTATATGGGCGTTATGAGTCCTTTGTTCCAGATATCAGGGAAGTAACCGACACTCAGAACCAAGTTGAAGAGTTTTAGGATAGCCAGTTTCATTTTATCGTCTGTGTGTTTAATCATCTCGCTTAGTATGCCGTCTGCCCCGCAAGCTTTTCCTGGTCGCAGGTCCTTGAGTTTTTCAAAAAGTTATTTTCCTGTTATTATGGAGCCTAGCGGGTTTTGGTTATCTTTTATGGCCATTTCGAGCTTTAATAGTCTTTTCACAATCTGTACCCCCTTCTCCGCTTTTCCATTAGCCTGAGGATAGAGCGGACTGGAGGTTACACGATTAAACTCATACTCTGAAGCAAATGACTGAAACTCATGACTGGCATAGGGAGGACCATTATCAGAGGCCAGGGTTAGAGGGATGCCCTGCCTGGCAAAGATTGACTTCAGGTGAGTTATCACAGCTCTTGATGTGGTACTGGACAAGAGAGCCATCTCTGGATAATTGGAATAATAATCAATAACTAACAAATAGTCTTTTCCTTCATAGTGAAATATATCGGTTCTGACCTTTTCCCAAGGTTGTGATGGGAGCTCTGTGGTAATGAGGGGCTCTTTTGTTTGCTTGTAGTGATACTCCTGACATGTAGCACACTCGCTGATCAACTGGTCAATATCAGAGTTCATGTTTGGCCAGTAGAGTGCCTCACGTGCTCTCCTTTTTGACTTTTCTGCACCCAGGTGCCCTTCATGTATCCTGTTGAGCATTTCTCGTCGACTGGGTCCTTTGATGTCTCTGCGACTATCACTGATAGTTGTTCCTGTGTGGCGGGCAATGCTGCGTAGACCATATCCACATGAAGAGCCACATCCTCTTCTGATTCACTGTTTTGTGTGGCGTAAGGCGCAGCCCTGGATAATGTGTCTGCAATGAACATCTGTGTCCCTGGCACATATGTTAGCTCAAAATCGTAACGTTGAAGTCTCATCATTCGGCGTTGTATCCGTGGTGACATGTCACACAGATTCTTCTTTGCGATCCCTAGCAGTGGCTTATGGTCCGTTTCTAGGATAACCTTGGGAAGACCATAGATGTAGGTATGACATTTTTCACACCCAAATGCCAAGCCAAGGCACTCCTTCTCGATTTGCGCGTACCGGCACTCTGTAGCCGTAATGGAGCGTGACGCATACGCCACTGGTCGCCATTCTCCTTCATCTTCCTGTAGAAGGACAGCCCCATATCCATTCTGAGAGGCATCTGTGGACAATTTTGTCCTCTTTTTAGGGCAGAAGAACTTCAGTAGGGGTTCACTTGCTAGAATATGTAGCAGCCCCTTCCATTCTCTCTCATGTTCATGTCCCCATTGGAACTCTGTCTCTTGGTGCAGCAGTTTTCTCAGATGAACAGTTTTCACTGCTAGATTTGGAATGAATTTTCCTAGGTAGTTAACCATGCCAAGGGCCTGCTGAACCCCTTTCTTGTCCTTTGGTTTCTCCATGTCATGTATAGCCTTTACCTTTGACTTGTCTGGCTGAATCCCCTCTGAAGAGATCTTGTCTCCGAGGAATGTGATTTCATTGACACTGAACTGACATTTGTCTTTATTTAGTTTGAGTCCATACTGCTGTATTCTCTGAAGTGTTTTCTCCAGTCTGCTGTCATGCTCCCCCTGAGTGGAGCTCCATACTACCAGATCATCCACGTACACCCGCACTCCCTCCAGGCCCTCGATGATTTGCTCCATTGCTCTGTGAAAGATTTCTGGGGCGGAGCTAATACCAAAGGGCAGACGCTGGTAGGAGTATCGACCAAACGGGGTGTTAAAAGTGCACAGCTTAGCACTTTCTTCATCAAGTTTCAACTGCCAGAAGCCATGCGAGGCGTCCATCTTGGAGAAGTCTTTCGCTTCTGTCATTTCGCTGACTATTTCCTCTCTCTTTGGAATTTGGCAGTGCTCTCTTTTGATATTGGCGTTAAGGTCCTTGGGATCCATGCAGACACGCAATTTATCAGTTTTCTTTGAATTGACGCAGACCATGGAATTTACCCAGTCAGTCGGTTCCTCAATCTTCTTTATGACAGCTAGTCCCTCCATGCGGTCTGGCTCTTTCCTCAGTTTTTCACGGAGAGCCACTAGAACTCTCCTGGGTGCGTGAATCTCAGTTTGATGGAGTATGAAAAGGGCAGTGCTCCGAAACCCTGAAAGACATCTGCATATTTGTGTGCTATAGTCTCATGAGTCAGATTTGTACTATCTTGGGGGGCACTCTGCACACAGTTCAGTTCATTGATAGTATAGATTCGTTTTACCAAGCCCAAATCCACACAGGCCTTATCCCCCAACAGTGACTCATGTCCTTCAGGCACTATAACAAAGGTCAAAGGGTGAATGTGATTTTTTACCTTAACATTCAGCCTACACATTCCTTTTGTTTCAATGCTTTGTCCATTGTATGCCTTCAAAGACACTGTCTTGTTCAGTATTTTAGGTCGCACTTTGAGATTCCGTGCATCACTCCAACTTATGAGGTTTGCCTTAGCACCTGTATCTAGCTTAAAGGGAACAATGGTGCCATTTACCAGCAAGGGAGCTATCCAAACTTCAGTCTTTGGTCCTACAGAGTGCACTTCATTAGCATTTTTGCCCTGTTTTGACTCATTTTGCACCATTCCAACAGACAAAGTCTCTGCTCCTGTCTCTTCAGTCTCAATAGCATGCACTGGCCTAGAAATTCAGTTGGGTGCGCCAGCCATTAGCGCCTTAGGAGGAGTAGATCTCGAGCGCTAGGCGCTTAGCGCCCGGGCGCAGCGCGATCTGCGCCTCGCCCCAACTTCAGTACACATTTAGCGCCGGCACAAAGTCTTAGCGCGCGCCCTGCTGCGCGCGCAGATCATGACGTCATTTCGTCGTGCAACGCCCTTTGTGCGCCCCAAACTGGAACTTCACTCGCGCAGCCCCATTGTGCGCCGGGCGGCCCTAACGACTGTGAAGTGGAATGGTACACAGCCGAGGCGGGCTGCGGGGAGCGCAAATTAAAGGGCACTCCTGCAGTAGAAAAGGCAGCCGTTTTGCAACACTTTGTGAGAGACAAAGATAGATGATGATGATGGAGATGGAGATGGAGATGGAGATGGAGATGGAGATGGAGGAGGAGATGGAGGAGGAGGAGGAGGAGGAGGAGGAGGAAGAAGAAGAAGAAGAAGAAGTGGTGTGCCGGTACCACATAACAAACTGATGGAGAGAAGCCCTCCCCAACAACACAAATACAGCAGTCTCGGCCTTTCAAAAAAACAAATCCACCCTCCCCCTTTAAGAGCTCACCGGAGCCAGAGTGTCTGCCATCAATCAGCAGCTCACCACACCTGCCCTGCGCCCACCTTCCGGTGTTAGCGCCCGGGCCGCCGGCTTAGCGCCTAAAGAGAGCGGTGCATCGCCAGTTTTAGCGCTCGAGCAAACTCTTAGGGCGAAGCTAATGAATATCGGGGAAGTGGCCTCGAATTTGCGCCGGGCGCAAACTTTAGCGGCCGCCCGACTTTACCGCCCCAAAAGTGGCTATAATGAATTTCTAGGCCACTGTCTTTTTACCTTCAGTTTTCTCTTCCAAAAAACACATCTTGGCAAAGTGATTCCTGCCTTTACATTTTGCACAGTTCTTCCCATAAGCAGGACACTGTCTGGCTATGTGTTTATTACTGCACCGTCTGCATTCGTAAGGCGTCATCGTCTTGAACTCCGTGGGCCTTCTTGTGTCCCTTTTGTGTACCACATCCACCGGCAGGTTTTTCAGCCCCAGGGCGCTCCCTTCTGCTGTGCTGCTCCCTTCGAAAGTTTTCGTGTGCATGGCTGAGAGTTCACTAGCATGACATATTTTCACTGCTGCATCCAAATTTAGGTCATTGTCTCTAAGCATTCTCTCCCTCACCTTCTTGTCGAGTATTCCAAAAACGACTTGATCGCGTATCATCGATTCCTTCAGGTCCCTAAAGTTGCATGATTGTGCTTTTATTTTCAAGTCCATCAAAAAAACATCAAAGGATTCTCCTTGCTTTTGCACGTGGGAGCGAAACACGAATCTCTCATACGTTTCATTCTTTTTTGGAGTGCAGTATTCGTCGAACCGTTCTATCACCTTGTCCAGATCATTTTTATCATCTTTGGCTGCAAACGTAAATGTGTTAAACAGCTCGATTGCCTGCGAGCCAGCCATTGTTAGCAACAAAGCTACTTTACGTGTTCCAGAGCTAGTCGAAGCGTCAATCGCTGTGAGGTAGAGAAGAAAGCGTTGCTCGAAGACACGCCAATTTTCATCCACATTTCCTTCTAGTTGCAGGCTAGCCGGAGGTTTTATTCCTTCCATTGTTGTAGTATGTCCTTATCGTGAGTTCTATAAATCCTGGTACCATGTAATGTTATCTTAATAACGTAATTACGAATCTCACAAGCAGTTGTAGAGGAGTGCCATTTATTCAGTCCTGACTCTGTGTCTCTAGTACAGTATCTGCAGCATGGCCAAGATGGCATCAGATCCCGCCCCCGTATATGACATCAGCCGTCAACCAGCTGTCAATCAAACCCTGCTGTCTTTATGACAGCTACGGTTATCCGTACATGGGGGAAGAGAGAGAAACACAAACTGGGGAGAGAGAGAGAGAACAACACAAACTGGGGAGGGAGAGAGAGAGAAACACAAACTGGGGAGAGAGAGAAACACAAACTGGGGAGAGAGAGAAACACAAACTTGGGAGGGAGAGAGAGAGAAACACAAACTGGGGGAGGGAGAGAAACACAAACTGGGGGAGGGAGAGAAACACAAACTGGGGAGGGAGAGAGAAACACAAACTGGGGGAGGGAGAGAAACACAAACTGGGGAGGGAGAGAGAGAACAACACAGACTGGGGGAGGGAGAAAGAGAGAAACACAAACTGGAGAGAGCGAGAGAGCGAGAGAGCACAACACAAACTGGGGGAGGGAGAGAAACACAAACTGGGGGAGAGAGAGAAACACAAACTGGGGGAGAGAGGGAAACACAAGCTGGGGGAGAAAGAGAGAATCACAAACTGGGGGAGGGAAAGAGAGAGAAACACAAACTGGGGAGAGAGAGAGAAACACAAACTGGGGAGAGAGAGAGAGAAACACAAACCGGGGAGAGAGAGAGAGAAACACAAACTGGGGGAGGGAGAGAGGGAGAAACACAAACTGGGGGACGGAGAGAGAGAACAACACAAACTGGGGAGAGAGAGAGAAACACAAAGTGGAGTGAGAGAGATCATGTGGGCCTGTGATGTGTGTTGTATGATGAGCTTTGTTTTGGGAGTCGGGCAGATTTGGTGCTTCTCCCTGAGGACTGAGCCTCACCTCCCTGACGCTGGGCTCCGGGGGTGGGCTGTGGGAGTCAGTGAATTGAATTAGGTTTGGTTTTGGTTTTATTTATTATTTTTATAATTTGCTGTGTATTGTAAAGAGTCCCCTGTCTACCGAGCAGTGTGTAAATCTGCTGGTGTGGGGGTTTGAAATGAGGTCAGGGTGGGGTCAGTCAGCAGATGTCAGATATACTCCGTTACACATTCGGCTCTGCAACGGGCCACCAGGAATTTCGCGGTTCGTGTCTTGGAGTCATTAATGGAGATGCTTTGCATCTGTAGTGCTGATGTGTATGAGGAGCAGGTGACCCCATTATCAGGTACTGAGCCCCGCTCGGGAAGTGCCTGTGGGGCTGAAGTCCCGTGTCCCAAGCATTCACTAGGCTCACTAACTCCTTAAAGAGATGGTGGGAGGTCTTATGCCCATAGTGCAGTCTCCAGGACC